>NC_054750.1:1427500-1747500 GCF_018143015.1 Lytechinus variegatus
TTCGATGAACATGTGGAATGTGTAAAGCTATTTTTTAAAGTCTGTTTGGACTAAAAATCAATCGCTTTATTGGCTATCTGCCACTGAAACCTTTTTTGCATAATCTACTTGATTTCACTGAGTTTTATATGAAAATCCCGACGTCGTGATCAGCGATATTCGGAAATTATATGCAAGAACTTCAATGCCTCATTTTGAAATGAAAATTCTTATTTTTTGTGCGAGCCATGTCATGTGTGAAGTTTCATGAAAAAACTCTAGGCAATAGGCATATTAAAAAAAATCATAAAAGAAACACGTATTATTTCACTTCATCTTGGGGTATACATAATATTATGTCTCAGATTAAAACTTTTTTTTTAATAAAAGGCTTTATGGTGAAACTTTTTTATTTTTAAAAATGTCGTAAGTAACAAGATTGCTATAAAAGCAATGAAGGAAATATGGAAAATGGATTTCATGGATATATAATGGATCGTGATCAAATAAATTAGCCAGGCGCTGTTCTATATTAAATTTTCTGGGGGCGGGGTGGAGCATTTGGGGGCTTAATTCAATAAAATGAAAATGGCCTTTTTATGGGAAGACTTATACTAACCATGCAGCTAGTCAGTCTCTCGATATCCCCCTAAAATCTAAAATTCTTTCTAATAATATGCGATGGAGATCAATTAGCGACCCAGCGAAAAACATAATCACATTTTCAAAATGCTTGAGAATTTGTTTTCTTTATCATGCATCAGGGCTTGATTGTTGTTGTAGATGTAGATGAAAGCATTTAACGATAGGGGGTTGGAGGGTACTGGTTATCAGGAAATGGGCTTGTGTTATCGACACCAGCCGTTTTTTAAAGAGCGATGTTTTCAAAAGTTAGATAGTTTTGAACATAATAATATATAAAAGAACATTCAATTCAATTCAGTTATTTTATTGTCATGTCCAATGATTGAAAACCCAAAATTGTCCTCAGACTCTTATTAACAAAAAGGGCATTGAAACAAAAAAATAATCAATCACAAACTAAAAATACATCAAAATAATACATACATGTAATATAAATATATCAATAAAATAATTATACATAAATATACCCTGTTTGCATGCTTGAGCGCCCACAACATGACACCAACCACGTACTGACCCACTGTATGAACCCGGGGGGGGGGGGCACTCGACCAAAAAGTGGTGGGGGTGTGCCGCGGGCCGCGAGACAAAAAACGGGGGCCTTGGAGCGGGCTTATTGTAAAAAGGAGGGTCCTCGGAACTGGCTTCGGAACTACAAACTTTTTTTGAAAACGGGGGTCCTTGGAACGTATCGCCAGTGTGTGAGTGCGTATGCATCCCTATGGAACGGGTATGCGTGTATGATGCAGCTCGCCCAGCGGCACGGCCGCCGGGTTCGCTCGCGCAGAGGCGATGGTCGGACAGTGCTCTGCGGCCGCTTTTCACCAAAATTGCAGCTTATTTGTAGCAGATCAATGCGACAGGAACGGCGTAACGAAAAATATGCGAAGCTTTGGAGCGGATTTCTTTCTTTTTCTCAATAAGACAAAAAATGCTATGCCTTGGAACGAAAATTTGAATGTAAAAATGGGGGTCTCCTCCGCGGCACATACCCACTATGCATTATATACTGAGTGCCCCCCCCGGTAAGAACAAGTGTCACCTGCAGTGGAACAATGCAGTCTAATTACTCAAGCATGCAGACAGGTACCGAGAGCATGAATGAATTACGTGAAAAAAATTAAATTGACTCCACCTCCAAAGAGTATTATAGAGTTACAACATGTGGCAGGGAATGTGGTTTAATGTCAATGACCCCCACTTTTGGAGAGGGGGGGGGGGATGGCGTGTACAAATATCCCCCCACTTTCTAAGAAAGAAAATAAATTTTAATCAATCCGTTAGTGAAATCTTTGAATATCTGTCATAACGACCATCATATTTTAAACTTTCTTTTTGAAAATGCGATTGAAAACCCAAAAAGTGTTTTTCTTTTGCTTGCTCACTCATATTTTATAATTTCTGTTAGAAAATGCGATTAAAAACTAGAAAATTTGTTATTTTTTGCTCACTCGCTTCGCTCGCTCGCAAAATAAATATTAAAATGTGTGTAAGGGGGTCTGTGGGGGTCAGTGAGAGTGTGCGCTTATACCTAAGTGTGAGATCGACAGAAAAAAAATCGTCAAAAAAGTCAATCATCCCCCCCCCCACTCCTCAGAGTGGATTTACGCCGGTTTGCATAACGCATGAATCTACACAATAAAGTCGAAGAGAATAGCGTAAAATCATTGTACATGTTACTTATATCACGGGGCGGAGGGCAGGCCTAGGCCGGGTGATTGGGGATGCAGCAAATAATTTTGACAATTCAAAACTTAATCCAATGCAAAAATGTGTCTGAAAAAAAATCTGAAACCGCTATAAAACCATCGGCAAACTTGACCTAAAAAATTATAAAGTAAAATAATTTGGAGCGCTGTTGACAAAATACGGACAGGTTTAGAAGTCTTTTAGAGCTGAAACTTTAATATTATGACATTAGTATATATTCGTTGTGGATTAAGTATGCCTACATGGAAGTTGATTTGAAAAAGTCCAAGGCATGCAGTCTATTAATACTAATATACAGGAGATCATTGACTTCCTTAATTCTGCATTTAGTTGTCAGGGGCGGAAATCTCTCCCAATAGGTAGGGGGACAAGGGGCTTGAAAATTTGACAAGAAAAAAAGATTATCACCCCCAAATTTAAGGTTATTTTGACGAAGATAAATTTGACAAGCAAAAAATAAAATAAAAAGGTTATCATCCTCAAAGTAAGGTCGTCTCGTCCTAAAATGCATGTTTTATTTCGATTTTGAATAATGTATTTCTTACCATCACAAAAGACCACAAATAGTAGGGGGGCATTTGATATTGTGTCCCCTACTATTTTGAGTAGGGGGACACGTCCCCCCCTGGGATTTCCGCCCATGGTAAAACTTGATTTTAGAGCACTTTACGACATTAAGAGAATACTGCATTAATTGATTTGTATGTATTTATCTTATTTAATTGTGCTCATAACAATCGTTAATTTCAGAACACTGAAAATAATCGTCATACAATTAAGAAAAACACACACACACTAAAAAAAGGAAATAACACCAGCTAATGCCTGGGGAATATTAAAAGAAATCAAATTTCAGTTAGAAGACTCTCGTCCTCATTAGCTGATGACACAATGATTTAAGTAGGGGAAGGCGGGGTAAGTTGAGCATAGGGGCAAGTTGAGCCACCAGCCCCAGGCCAATAACATAATGAATGAGTCAGACATTGTGGTGGTGTCATGTATTGATGGCCCATAGCATAACCCCTAACCCCACCACATTGTTTTCCACTTTGAAACAAAAAGTAGTTTTTTAGAGGGAAAAGTATGAATTTCAACCACAAAAGTAAAAAAGAGTGTGAAATAGATAAGTGCTTTATACACACACACGTCTTTAAATATAGTAAAGACATGATAACAACATTGTTAGTCCAGGTATGGATCTTCATTCTTGTTATAGTCTTTTATATGATGGATGCATAATAAATGTGTGGATACAAAATTATCGCACTAAGTTCGGACTGGGGTAAGTTGAGCCAAACAGCATGGGGCAAGTTGAGCCATGGTAATTCTTATGGTAATGTATCTTAAAAAACAAACAAACCATAAAAATCGATTGAAATGCAGGCTGAAAGGAGCAAATTTACATGACTGCTCTTTTCCTTTTAATGGACGTTAGTATTTATAGAGAATTAGCAAGTGAAAAGACTTTAAACAAAAATTGACATGCTGGTTCTCCCCCATACATTTTGTACGTAGTTTTTGTGGCTCAACTTACCCCAGACGGTGGCACAACTTGCCCCATATATGGGGCAAGTTGAGCCATTTGACATCGGTTTTTCCAAAAGTCACGATGACTTGCAGTGTGGGGGTAGAAAGTTATATGTAGGTGAAAAACATTTCCCAAGAATCAAATTTAAAGGCAAGGTACTTATTTCTACAATAGTACTAGTCATATCAATTCTAATATGCAAAATGCTAAAAGTGTCACAACTTACCCCGCCTTCCACTACAGTTCAACATTAATACAAATGACATAACATAATTGAAGAGCTCACTTGCAAAAGGGGTTGGTTCCATTTTTCATCAATTTTGATTTGTTTGTCTCAATGTATAGAATTTTAGTAGCTCTATTAGATGATACCAAAGTAAAGTTGAAATTCCAATTAAATAGTGATCTAAAATGGCAAAGAAAAAGTGACCTTTTTTCAAAAGGGGTTAGGTCCATTTCAGTTTAGTTGCAAAAGGGGTTAGTTCCACAAATATTTTTTTTTTGGAAGAGAATATTTTAAACAAATATGAAGACAGGAAGATTTCTTTTATACCAAGTTTTATGTTCTCATGGTAGGGTATCATAAAAATTTAGTTTCGCATAAGAATATTGCAGTATGGCAGAATTTTTTTTTTGGAGTGGACCTAACCCCTCTTGCAAACAAACTCGTTTGAAGAGCTCATTTGTCAAAAAAGGGTTAGGTCCATTGTTCATAAATTTTATTGTTTTTTGTCTCAAAACCTCTAAATTTTTGGTCACTCTGTTGAAAACACAGAAAATGTGAAACTCACATGAAAACGTTTATAAAAGTGCCAAAGAAAAATCACTTTTTTTGATCAAAATAGATTGGATCCATTTCAGTTTACTTGCAAAAGGGGTTAGGCCCACAATTATAATTTTTTAAAGAATACATAGAAAAAAAAGATGAAGACAGGTAGATTTCTTTTATACCCAAATTCATGTTCACATGATAGGATAGTACATCATGACAATTTAGTTTCTCATAAGAATATTGCAGTAAGTCAGAAGTAAAAAACATTATTTTTCTCGGAATGGTCCAAAATGGACCTAACCCCTTTTGCCACTAAACTCTTCATATACATGTACATTTGTTATAACAACAACAATTTGAAAATTTGCTTAATGTACGCATATAGAGCATACATAATTATAATATCTCCTTTTTTTCTTTGAATTCGATTTTTTTTCTTAGAGGGGGGGTATTGAGCGAAGGGTTCGATTTAGTTCCCAGGCTCCCCCTGGACCGCACATGATATCACCGTGACAAAGTCCTATCGGGGTAACTACCGGGGGGGGGGGATATACTTAGATTTGGTTTTGACGACCGTTAAGGTGTCAAAACCCATACTCATTTTAAGGGTCATTTTGGCTGAAAGGTTACCCATTAATAAGGATTTGACAAGCATAATTTTAGATTGTACAAAAATCAAATCACAAAAAATGATAATAAATCTAAGAAAAAATACAAAACTTATAAGAATAAACTTATTACAGTCTTACGACAGTCTAAAAAATCATATTATGATAAGAAATTCCAAACACTTAAATGTAACATGAAAAAAACATGGAAAGAGATAAATGGGCTTTTAGGGAATAACAATTCTCTTCAATATCCTAAGCAAATGTTTTTTGAAGATAAATATACTGATAATGATAGTGCGAAAGCCAAGTACTTTAATAATTACTTTAAAAACGTTGGTTCAGACCTTGCTAAAAACATAAGAAATTCGAATATAGATTTTTCAACATATCTCCCCAGTAGTAACTTGAATTCATTGTTTCTCAAACCTGTAACACTAACTGAATTATTAAAGGTATGTACCTCATTGAAATCTTCATATTCCCCAGGAATTGATGATATTATACCTATGATAGCAAAAAAAATGTATTCATGCATTTTTGATACCTTTTTGTTATATAATGAATATGTCTATACAAACAGGAACGATTCCAAAGCAACTTAAAATCTCACAAATAATACCTATTTTCAAAAAGGGTGATAAGCAAAATATATGCAACTATCGACCCATTTCGATATTACCATTTTTTTCAAAAATATTAGAAAAACTGATCTTTGAAAGATTAAGTTCATTTTTGACTTACAATAATATTTTATGTACACAACAATTTGGTTTCAGAAAAAATATTCTACTTATATGTCTTTATTCTTTATACATGATTACATAATGCAAGAAATTGACAAAGGCAATTACACAATCGGAGTATTTTTGGATTTGTCCAAAGCCTTTGACACTGTTGATCACTCCATCCTTTTAAAAAAATTATATCATTATGGTATTAGGGGGGTGGCCTATGAATGGTTTCACAACTATTTATCAGACCGAAAACAATATGTAGTGATCAACAGTGTCAAATCTGCCTCTGAAAATATTACACATGGCGTACCGCAAGGGTCCGTCCTCGGCCCGTTGCTTTTTCTCCTCTATATAAATGATATTATATTTTGCTCTCCATTATTAAAATTTTTATTATTTGCAGACGATACAAATATACTTTTATCACATAAAAACTACGATTCCCTTACCACATTATTAAATTCTGAATTAAAAAAGGTTATTTCATGGTTACAATCAAACAAATTATCTTTGAATATTGATAAAACAAAATTTATTATATTTCGAGCTAGAGGCAAAAGAATACCTGATAATCCTCCCAGAATCCTTATGGATAATATATATATATAGGGTTGATAATACATCCTTTTTAGGAATAAAAATAAATGAGTTTCTTTCTTGGAAACCACACATTCAGGATATATGTTCACGTATAAGTAGAACAGCTGGAATATTACATAAACTTAAATTTATTTTACCAAAATATACTATGATAACTTTATATAATAGTCTTGTTTTGCCACATCTTATGTATTGTAATGTCATATGGGGTAATACATTTCAGTCACATTTAAAGAAGTTAGTTATTGCTCAGAAAAAAGTGTTAAGAATTATTTATAATGCTCCATTCAATTATCATACTAATGAACTGTTTTTAAATTCAAAAATCTTAAAGATAAATGATTTGATAGATATGAGTGTTGCTAGATTTATGTTCAACTATAAAATGAATACACTTCCTGACGTTTTCAATAACATCTTTAAAACAAATGACTCTCACCATACATATCTAACCCGCAAAAATAAAGATTATCGTTCATTTCTAGCACGTAAATCCACATCTCAACAATCCTTACGATTTAATGGTCCAAAAATATGGAATAACTTATCACAAGATTTCAAAGAATGCTCAACAGCCACTACTTTTACAAGAAAACTAAAGGATTTACTCTTTCATAAATATAAACAATTTACTTTATTATAGGTGCACCCTTGAAATTTCAAAATAAATTAATTTTTAATGTTTTGTTTAACTTTTTGTTGTTTGTTTAAATGTCCTGTCTCACACTGTAGATGTAACATTTATTGTTTAAGTTGTACATACCATTTCTTTCCTGTTTTATGTCATTATTTTCCATATCTTATGCTTGTTATGGGCCCCTGGTGATAAGCTATTTGCTTCTTAAGGGGTCCACACCTTATGTATCAATTCCTAATTTAATTGTACATTTTGATTTGTAAATATATGTTTTATTGTTTTTACACATGAAGGTGAAATAAATGAAATGAAATGAAAATAGAAAAAGAAAGAAAAAAGTTATTACCCAAATTTGGAGGAGAATTAATTGACCCATGTTTAAGGCCAGTATCTAAAAAATGGGGCCTTGGACCCAGGTTTAGGGCCAGTGAGTATCCAAAAATAAGGGCCATGTCTAGGGATTTTCCAAAATAAAACCACACCCCATGTTTACGGATTTCTTCCAAAAAAGCGACCCATTCCAGCGGCACCGTCCCCATATGCCTTATTGGCATGGGTACCCCCCCCCCGGGCCTGGGGGCGAAACTACTATAGTATAGCTCATTTTACATAATTATTGCAGTTTTCATATGCGCATGGATAAGATATTAAACCTTCCGCTCCACGCCTTTCTCCACAATTCAGGGAGGATCCGGGTACTGTTTTTCCAACAAGAGTTCCGTCGGGTACCGTCAGGTTAGGCCCCGGCGAACTGTGTCTGCGCATGTATACGAGTAAATAGGGCGGGTTCGAATTCCCGTCATGCACTGCCTGTTTGTTTACAAAAGTCGGAAATGCATGCGCGTAAGAGACGATGCGCGTGCATGGATACGCATCTTTATCGGAAGCGTGTTACTTCCTTTATGATGTCACAATCGTAGCCTTAATTAGCTTTGTGACATAACATGATTGTGTTCTCATTTCCAATCCCCGGGGAGCGTTTCATGAAAGGACTTGTCAGACGTTTTATCCGACAAGTATCCGACAGCTACTATAGTAACAGTGCCTCTCAGCCAATCAGAATCAAGGAAAGATGTCAGATCTGACAACTTGTCGGACAAAAAATGTTGATGAAACGGTCCCCCGGGTTTCCAATATAATGTCCATAATATTTTTAATGGGGTAAAAATTACGTCAAACTTCTTCTTCTCCCCCTCTCTCGTTTTCTTCTTCTCTTTTCTTTATAAGCTACTTTATTTTCAATCCCCTCTCATCTCTATCTTCTATACATATAATATTTTGATCTTGGCAATTGTATGCGAAGACATATGAATGTATGTTTTTTAGTAGTTCAGTGGCATACAGTATTATACAGTGCACATCTCTATCTATCTATCTATTTATCTATCTTTGTGAAAGTGCAACTCCTTTGGTAATCCTGGATCCAATCATTTACGTAGATATTATTATAATGAACCTTATTAGTCATTATTTCAATGCAGAGGAAAAAAGATTAAAATGAACCCAGGATAGGCTAGACGAACCTAGTCTGCTATGCAGACTCTGAATGGCTCGTGACGTGAGATCTGCTGCTGGTTTGCAAAGCAGTCTGAAAGGTTGAGCGAAGCGAGCCATTTCAGAACCTGCAGCCACAGTAGACCTAGTCTGCTATGCAGACTCGTTGAATCAGCTGTGTTACACACTCTGCAGATGTGGGTCTACATTTGTAGACTAAGACGAACCCGGATATATATGCCACACAGAATCGAGAGCTAGCGAGATGCGCGTAACGTCGCACATCACAGCTGACTCATACCGTACCGGTGCTACATGTTGAGTAATCATTGGATTTGTGTTGACCGTTGTTTTTGTCTGTCATTTTTTACATCAAAAGTCGAAACCATGAAACTGTATAATCGAGAATGCAGAAAAAGGGACAGAAAGTATCTTGGATGGGCAAACCTTTCTGTATACTCACTGGCATGTTTATTTTTAATCAGCGGACCGAGTCTGACAAATTGTTCGGGTGAGTGGCAATAATATTGTTTTAATATAATGTGGCTTTATTGGTTACGATATTGGGAGAGTGGACCAAGAGCGATGTGCATAAAGGCGCGTGCGAATATTTTTGCACGCGAGTGAATTAGCGTTGTCATGTTTCCATGATACTTACGTTGGAATAGCATATTGGCTGAATTAAGAATAACAGCACATCTGTTGTGCGAGTTAGTATACCAAGTTAACCTTGGAAAAGTGTGAGTGGTTTTCACCTTGTTGGTGTATTATGTGAGTGTTAAGTGATCAAAATGGACATTTTTGGAGAGATAAAACCAATCAAGTAACATTTGAGTTTTGTAGTATTTCTCAGCCTGTTTTCTTAAAATGAAATTCCTTTCTTTTCTTCTGAGACTGAGTCTGTTGAATTCTGTTCACACTGGGGGGGGGTATATTATATTTACTGAAGCAGCACTGCGCTTCGTGGCAATGTTCTGGAGCAGGGGGTGGGGTCTTGTCTTGTCTCTCCGTTAATGCCCACAGTCAGTCAGAGTCAGACATATTGATTATTATGGCATATGAATCTCAAGAGTGACTTGACCTGAATTTTGCTTGGTTTTGGAAGCCAGCTAACTCGGCACTTGAGACAAATCGATACCACTGAAAAATAAGGTGCTGTGTTGTAGTGGGATCTCTGTTTTCTTGACTCTTGTATTTCTACTTAATTTCTATTATGATTTCAATTGCTTTGTCTATTTTATTTTCAATACTACCAAAGGGTTAAAGTAGAAATATATTGAAAATCGTAAAACTGGAGAATCATATATCACAATAAAGGAGAAAATAAGGAGAACACGATGGTGTACATCATTTATCATGGAGACGGATGAAACTCAGTTAATTGATAGTTTAAAGTTCTCTCTCTGAATGCTTCAAACACGCAGAATTACGTCCGCGAAATTGGGGATTTTTTTATGACGTCACTGTCTGTACGAGAGGCGTGATTGGCTCTCCCACGTGAAGCTCCACTTGCATGCAAAACCTGTTGCAAGGGTACATTTTCTCCACATTGTCACTGAATACTTCGATCCCGAAATGATCGAAAGAAAACCCAGAATTTTATCTAGATTTGGATTTTCAAATTGATGATTTTGAGATGAAGTAAAACAACACAGTGACGTAGTTGGAGGTGATTGGGGGAATTACGCCGATGATGATGATGATGAAAATTCAACTTGCAACACAATCACAAGTAAAGTCATGTACATACCGATTCGCTACCAATTAATGCTGCTGGAAGTGCTAGCTACACCGCGCGGGCCAAATTGAATTCATGCTGAACATGAATAACCACATCCAGACAGTCTATCATAAGAAGGAAAATGATGTAACTGTACTTACAAACATGTGAATAATCCGAACCTGAAAGCAAATCAACTCAACGAATAGTACCAGACGATATGGCATATACACTGACGATAAACTTCATGTGACTGGATAGATTGTCACTCGTTCTGTTATAGATGTAACTTTTATCTCATTAATTTGACAAAATTACGAAACTCGGGGAATTATTATTCTATATAAAAATATAGTAACATCTCTTATCATTTTTTGAATTATGATAAAACCTGTTTGGAAGGAAAACGTTGGGGTAAATTAAAATTAGATGTAAAAGATCATCCCATCATGCGTAGCATTTAAACAAACCATCACAACAACACATGCCGTATTGTTTGCTCGCCTTGGCTGAGACTGAGAGAATAGATCTATGCACGTGTTGCACAGCTCTCAATCAGCAAGGAAGGAATACGTGCATGTTTGCGATGGTTTGTTTGCAATGACATACAGCTACGCATGTTGGGGGGGGGATTTAAAAGTAATTTTAGTTTATCTCAACGTTTTCCTTCAAAAGAGGTTTTATCGTAATACAAAAAATAATAAGAGATGTTACTATATTTTTATATATATAAATAATTCCCCGAGTTTCGTAATTTTGTCAAATTAATATGAGTTACAAATTACATCTAACAGAACGAGTGACAATCTATCCCAGCCACATGAAGTTTATGGTCGGTGCATATCGTCTGCTGCTATTCGTTGAGTTGATTTGCTTTCAGGTTAATTCGGATTATTCACTTGTTTGTAAGTACAGTTATATCATTATTTTCCTTCTTATGATAGACTCTCTCTGATGTGGTTATTCATTTTCATGGATTTAATTTGGCCCGCGCGGTGTACGTACAGCTACCACTTGTAGCAGCAGCTGCATGAGTTGGTAGCGAATCGGCATGTACATGACTTTACTTGTGATCGTCAGGCAAGTTGAATTTTCATCATAATCATCGGCATTGTTCCCCCATTATTTACCTCCAACTACCTCACTGTGTTGTTCACTTCATCATCATTCTCTTCATCTTTAAAATCATCAATTTGAAAATCCAAATCTAGATAAAATTCTGGGTTTTCTTTCATTTCGTGATAGAAGTATTCAGTGACAGTGTGGAGAAAACGTACCCACGCAACAGGTTTTGCATGCAAGTGGAGCTTCACTTTGGAGAGCCAATCACGCCTCTCGTACAGACAGTGACGTCATCAAATTCCAGTCAATTCAGAGACCGATGCGAGGCATATTTCGGAGGGGCATTTTAGCGTTTTTTAATCGGCGATTTTCACCTTTTTGTATTATTTTCGGTATTTTTGAATGACCCACTGATGATCCCCACATCATTACCTTTCCATTGATATATAATAAGACCACATTCATAATCAATATATTTCTCCTTTAAGTTTTACGATGGACGACTTGTCACCTAATCTTTTGGCGGGACTAAGTTGTCTCAAAATCAAATACATGGGCCAATTTTGTTTTCTCTTGTGTCCGTTTTGAGAAAATCCAAACTTCTCGACAAGCATCAAGAGATGGGCAGTTTCACGGTTACGGAGTGACATTTAGAAACAAATTTTGAATTCAATCAAAGTTATCACCCATATTTGAATGGTTATTTCCAAAGATATGGTACCTGACTACCTGAGACAGTAGTTGTTGAAAGCCACTTTTCAAAATAACATTTTTTATTTTGATCCACTGAACTAATGAGATACATGTATGAATATTCATTGACATGGTTACGGAGTGGTGCAAAATGGACATGTGTATTTGAGGAGAAAACATATTGCTCAAACTCTGTGAACATTAAATTGCAAAACTTTTATTTATTGATTGGATTCTATGTTGATCTAGCTTTAAAATGCTGCATTGCATTAAAAAATTTTGTTTTTACTTGCACGCTGTAAGCAATTTTTTATCGGATAATGTACATACACTTGCACGCTGCACTTCACCAGTACGACAATACACCAGACGGTGGACTGTACTGTTTCCAGAAGAAGAAGAAGAAGAAAAATTGGTGTATTATTTCATCAATTATGACTTAAACGTAAACCCATACCTGGTTACGGAGTGACAATTTCAGAGTGACATCAGAAATATCCACATACAGGCAATGTAAAATTAAGTTATATTTTAAGTACATTTTTGTTTGATATGTAAAATGATGACCTCCAAATTGTCCAAAATAAAATTTTACAAAACAAGCAATGGTTTTCTGTTCAATTGAAATTCAGTAAAAAAACAATATACTTATGTAGTCCCATGTATGAAATATCTTGTATGGTTCGAATTCTCCTATAAGGAGATGTGTAAGAAAAAAAATGTGGCTAATTATGTTCCCCTTTTATATTTATGAAGTTCCATATGAGTCTTAATAGAAATATTTGAGATAGAGCCAATATAAATTTTTGGAAAATGTCCACTTTTGCTTGGAATTGACCAGATCGCAGTTTTGAGAGCAGAGGTATTTAAAAAATTATGTAAAGTTTAATACCAACCGATCTCATGTGCCCATTTTTTTGTTGTCTGCTTGACTTGTTTTTTAAAGCTTTACATAACTTTCGTCCGCAGATTAAAGTTACACTTTTTATTATGACTCTTTTTCAGCCAAACATACACTAGTCGATAGCTATAGAATTTTGAGATCGCAATTCCAGCGAAACCCTTGACCTATTCTGTCAAGCGATTTTGATTCTACATGTAGGATCTTGCCTTCCGTTTGGTATTTATGATTTTAGTTGATTTTGTATGAATTGCATGTTAAGTTAGATAGAATATCAACTTTGTGATGCAAATTATTTGATAAATCTGTACTTTTCATTGTCAGATTTTTTTTGTTTCTTTATTATAGAGATGAATAGCTTACATACAATTATTTCTTTTTCTTTTTTTCTTTTCAGAACTAACAAGTGGGGAGCAATTGTACGATCTGAAACTCCTTAAAGAATATGAAGATTATGGAAATATCGCCCTCTTTAGGTTTCGATTACCCATGCTTGTGACATATGCTAAGTGGTATGTCAATAAAATAATTAGCCACTCGGAATGTGATGATTTAGATGTCAATGTGTAAGTATCTCTCATTTATCTTTCTATAAACTTAAGAATCAGCATAGGAAATAAGTGAGGGTGACATGACAGTTCAAATTGCTCCTAAAATACCCCCAAATTGCATGCTTTAGGACGGCCATTCCTTCTTGTGTCACAAACCATATTCAAGATTATTTAGAAAATCAATATTCTAACTATGGCAGAATAATGATATTTGCATTTACTGCATAATCGCTTGTTTATTTATTTATTCATTTATTTATTTATTTGTTTGTTTGTTCGTTCGTTCGTCCATTTATTTATTTATTTATTTACTTATTTATTTATTCATGCTTGTTCACAATGTACTATATAAAGGAATACACAGATAATATATAAATATATATAAAACACAAGTAAATAATGAACATACAAAGGTAGTACAACATAAGCTAAAAGCTTGATTGGTTGATGCCTCTTTAAACTGGTTTTGCATCCAAGAAAACAAAATAAAAATGTAGAATAAGGAAGAGAATAAGGAAGTAGAAAGAAAGAGAAGAATATAAAAGTGATAGACTTCCAAGATATAACAATTAAGTTTCAAGTTATGAATATATATGGTAATTGTTGTAATTCAACAAAGTTAAATTCTTAATCTTCATTTACGAAGAAAAGAAACAAAGAGTAGCCCTTGAATTGAAAGAAGTCCCCCCCCAAAAAAAATTGCAATTGCCCCAATCTGGAAAAATAGCCCCTTATTATTTCCAACCTTGTCTAATTGAGTGGAATTTATTCTAAAGATAACAAATTTGATATCAGAATACAAAACAAATGCATGGAAAGGAGATTTGAAATTAAAACGATTAATACATTTTCACTACTTACCTGATGCTTTAATAGAAACTGAATCAGACAGCTGCTTGGTGGCAATGATGATATAAAACTCTTGAATTGTTAGTTTACAATGACTTTCCATCTACTGATGATTGACATAATTAGTGAATTTCATTTCTTGTTTTTGATAAATCACCCATTGCACTGAATAAGTTCTTGAATAAGTTTTTAAAGGGCTACCTTTGCCAAACAGACAAACATATTATTACTGTAGGTTTGTGCATAGAAAAGTGAGAGTTGGAAACTGAACGTAGATATTTATCATCAGGGTTTATGTTTCGTCATGGGGCTATCTCTCTCTGTGTAAAAAGTGATATAATGGGTATGCAAATTTTTGTTATTTTTACGCTTTATACATGTATGTAGATCTGGGTTTTTATGCAAGTTGTTTGGCTTGATTATACTATATTACTGTATTAAATATTTTTTGATTGTGTAATTACGATGAATATTATTATTCAATCAGGATTTACCTATAAGTATAATTTCATTTTTTAGCCTATATGCAAACTATTTTATATTCAATGAGAGATTATAGTTATTAAAGCTTTGACTCCTATAAGTGATTTAGTTATATTCAATGAGAGATGATAGTTATTAAAGCTTTGACTCCTTTAAGTGATTTAGAATTACAGACTATATTACTAATGTTTCAGACCATAATCCCTTTTAAGCAATATAGCACTAGGCACATTGCGCAGTCATTCACCATCACATGTAACATGAGTAGTACAGTGAATGCATGAGTCATACTCACTAATCAGTTAAATGTTCAGGATTTAATAGTTGATCTGACGCTGTCATGGATTAGAATAGTGCTTACATGATGTAACCCGATCTAATTCTAGCGATGTATTATGATACTACTAGTCTAAAATTCTGTGCATATATATGTGGTTTCTAGTGCATTTTTACATTTCTTCTTTTTTAAATGACAATACATGAACTTAGTCGCCATGCTCATTTGCAGGATTTACTTTAAATGCTGAGTAAAAACTTTTTTTTGCTGTGGCTCAGTGGATAAGTCTCCAGACGGTGAACCACAAGGTCCGGGGTTCAAATCCCATCGGGCTATTCCACGGTTACTCACGTTACATTTGGAGACACCTTGACTCATACTTGGAGCTGTAACTCCATTATTATTGATAGGAACTAAACATCTCCTTATCACAACAAAGTACACAGTCTGACTATCCTTGGTATAAAAACAAAACTTGGGAAATTCTATTATGCTCCTGGCAAATCTTTGGAATGTGTCGGTTACTCACGTTACATGATTTGGACATGCATAAAATTAAAAGTCAACTTAAGTGAAAAGTCTCCTCATACAAGACTTTTATGAAAGTTGATTATATCCATTTCAAAGAAGTGTATTAGGGAGACAAACTTTGTATATAATTAAAAAAATAAAGAACACATGGTTTTTACTTGGGGTGCAGATAATATGGTTACTCACGTTACGGTTACTCACGTTACATTTTGTCTATGTATGGTTAACAACACACATGTCATTACAAATTCAATAATGTGTGTAAAATTCATTGCTAGGAACATCTAAAAGAGATTTTATACCAAAAATTTGAACAATTGGAGCTTTATTAGGGAGTAGGAGGGAAAAGTATGATTTCGCTTACTAATTATGCATTAATTAGCATAATTGCTTAATACCACTTTGCATGAAATAAATTACTGTATAGTATTGTAGATTATGTCCAAGACAACCTGCACACAAATTTTCGGCGTGATCGTGCGGCCAATGGCCGAGATCTCAAGGGGGGCCTGGGAGCCCCCCCCCCCTCTCCCCCACCCCCCGGGCCATATCAACTCCCGAAATACCCCGGCCTAGATAGGGTTACATGTAAGGGCATTCAATGTGTTGTTCAAATACTCTTTAAAGTTTGGTTAATCAAAACCAAGTCTTACTAATGCACTCTCGCATTGTGAATACTTCTACTAATATTCAATTTTTTTGTGTGATTGTATGACCACTGATATTTTGATGAACAAAGAGTCGCATCAAAGAGATGTACCCTCATTTTGCTTTTAATTAATAAAAAATAACTTCACAACTCACCATGAGACTTAAAACTTGACATCCCACAGAAAATGTTACCAAACTGAATAATTTTTACTGGTTACTCACGTTACAAAGTTACTCACGTTACAGTTTTTCTTCATCAATTTTATAAAAAAATTGTACTTTTTAATGATTTTGATCGTCATCACTGTGTCAAAGATTGTTTGAAGGAAGAGAATTTAAAATCCCACCAATTAACTGTGAAGAATTTTTCTCTCAGAAAACAAAGTGAGTTTTTTCGGTTACTCACGTTACATCACCTGAGCAGGTTGCAATATTTATTTTTGAATGAGTACTACAAATTTACTTGAAAAGCGGTTGTGTATTTTAAGTAATTTGACTCTTCTAAACCTCAGAAATATATAAAGTGGTATGTTGTTGCAACAATAAAATGGTAATAAGGCATATTTAATTTTTCACTATTTTTCTTGTATTTTGGTACTTAAAGTGATTGTTTAACATTGGTTTGACTTTTAAAAAATCTGAGCTAGAAGGTCACACTTGTCACCTGTGTCTAGGATATGTTACAAAAATGAAGCCCAGAAAAAATTGCGTTCGAAAATAATTATTTAGTGCTTCAAAAATTGAAATATAAAGTGACCGGAAACACCATCTTAATTTCATCCCATACACTTATGTGTACTATTTAGGCGTCTATAAGACGCCTATTTACAAAATCGGGGTTTGCCTTGTAGTTTTAGCTTTTCATTCTCAAAAATTGTTGTTTTCAGGGTTTATTAGTTCTAATACATGCACTGGTACACATGTTTCATCTTGGTTTGAAAATTTTTTAAATCGGCTGCTCACAAAGTTAAACAATACCTTTAATGGAAGACACAACTTTTGACCATTTTTTTCCAAAGTATACATATGAAAATAAACTTTTTATTTCTTGTTCCTGAAACTATCATGTATGAAGGACTTAAAGTATAAAAAAATTCAAGAAAATATTGAATTTGAATTTTTAAGCTCATGTCCACCAACCTGTGGAATTGCCCCATCACAGCAGTAGCGTCCTTTGGCAAGGCGTTTATCTACATTTGCCACTCTCGACCCAGGTGTAGTAAATGGGTACCCGGTAGGAAGGAATTCCTTGAATGCTTGATGCGCCCAATCAGGGTAGCCATGCTAAAGCCGGGGTAATAGTATGCAGCGCTTAGAAACATTTGTATTAAGCGCTATATAAGAAATTGCATATTATTTTATTATTAATTTATGATTAGCTTGGGGGGTAACTAAATAATGATAATAATGATATTGGATGATCAATTTTTGTGGGATGTGTAGAAATATTGTTACTCACTGAAGAACAATATTTCTATGCATCCCACTCAAGGCCATCCAATATTTCCTAAATAATTGTAAGCATGAGCTTTATACATGTGGGTCAATCCACGTCAAATCAACCAATTTTCAGACAATTTGTCACCCGACCCTCTTCGATTTTCTTTAAACTCGCACCAAATGTTGCCCCAAGTGTCTGACGGAAAAATCTGAAATATTTTGCCCCAAGGTCAAATGGTTGCTAAGATACGGCCTCCCATAGCAACCAATGCGCACTCAAAGAAATTATTTTAAATAAAATTGCCTATTTTTGATTGACTACTGCAGCAAAGTTTGATTGATTACAGTCTTCATTTTAAGTAAATTGGAAGAACTTTTTGGTCTAAACATGCAGAGTATACTGTAGCGCAGACCTGTCAACCGGATTTCGCACACGAGGTCACCGAAAATGGCGTTAAGCATCCGTGTCAATGATTTCAGAAGCATGTTTGGAGGCTCGTAAATCCAAAACTAAATTAGCTTAGAACCAAATATTATGCACATTTATGGACTTTCATACACCCAACAGAATTACAAAAAATTGACCCAAGAGTGTGTGCCGTTTTCCTGTAGGGCGCCCTCAAAGTTGGATTTTTTTCAAAAGATGCCAAGTTCAAGGTCACGGATCACCTCCCGTCCCATCGAGGAGGGGGACCAATTTCTGTGTTTTGATAGACATTTACCCATATTTTCAAGTGTTACTTGAGAAATTTTGCTACCGGAATGTTTAGGGGCTGATTTGCGCATTCCAAAATGGTCGTAAACACCCTAAATTTGACGTTAATGACACATACATGCTTTTCAACACTTTTCAAATTGTGATTACTCGAAGATGAAATGTCAAAAGACATTGATATCTTCTGTGATGATAGTCAGTAAATAGTATTAAAAGGATATATCTTCAGAAATAGTTTTTATTGTTGGTAATGACCTTGAAAACACACCTAAAATTCAATAAAAACAGTAAATTGGCTAATTTTCCAGAATCATATGGCATTCAAATGGTGTTTACATTGACTTTCAAATGGGTGTCATTTCAATACAAAGGGTGAGCTTAAGCCAAAACTTGAAAGACATGTTCAACTTTTGTTCTACTTTAAGCAACATAAAATATTTGAACTCAAAACTATATCATTTGACCTTGAAATTATTCCAAATATAGCTAATTATTGCTTCATAAGTAGCATATTCAAATCGCGCGTGTACATTGCACTTTGCAACACATTTCAAAATGGATTTTCTCATAGAGAGAATACCTGATCAGGCTGATATTTGCAGTACTGGTAGTCTGTAATGAGTTCTTGGAGGATCTACAGATTAAGTACCTATTCTCTCATGACAATGACCTTGAAAATACAGCTGAAAATCATGAAAATCAATAAATCATACAATTTTCATTAGTAATCATGTGTTTTTACCCACTTTTCATTGTGTGTTATTCCATCTTAGATTGTGAGCTTATGCTGATAATTGCAAATTATGTTCCACTTTTGGTCTACTTTAAGCTACATAAAATATTTGAACTCAAAACCTTATCATTCGACCTTGAAATTGTTCCAAATATAGCTATTTGTGCTTCATAAGTAGCATATTCAAATCACATGTGTACTTTGCAACACATTTCAAAATGGATTTTCTTAAAGAGAGAATACCTGATCAGGCTGATATTTGCAGTATTAGTGGTCTGTAATGAGTTCTTGGAGTATCTACAGATCAAGGAACTATTCTTTCATGACAATGACCTTGAAACGGTTGACAGGTCCGCGCTACAGTATACTCTGCATGTTTAGACCTAAAAGTTCTTCCAATTCACTTAAAATGAAGACTGTAATCAATCAAACTTTGCTTCAGTAGTCAATCAAAAATAGGCAATTTTATTTAAAATAATTTCTTTGAGTGCGCATTGGGTGCTATGGGAGGCCGTATCTTAGCAACCATTTGACCTTGGGGCAAAATATTTCAGATTTTTCCGTCAGACACTTGGGGCAACATTTGGTGCGAGTTTAAAGAAAATCGAAGAGGGTCGGGTGACAAGCATTGGTTGATTTGACATGGATTGACCCATGTATGTTGTACATGTACTGCACCAGTCACCAATTTTCATTTTGATGTGAATTCATAAATCATGGAATATGCATTTGCATTATGGCTGGCATAGTATGTCACAAAGTCCATGTTTACTTTGAATCCTGAAAGGTCTTTTTCTAAAGTAATTCTTTGGTGGAAAGTTAATTTATAACTGCTGCATGACTCGGAGGCTTGTTTTAGAAAAGTGCGTGAACAATCTTTCATCAAGTATTTTATTAAACCTTCAAATTCCTGATAATGAACATAAATTACACAGTCTGCTTTGATAATGTTGATTAAATTTTTATTTGTAGATACATACATGTAGATCTAGTTAAAAACAAAGTAAGACAAGGATACAGCTTTTTACATTGATCCAACCTTAATTCATCAGTCTGAAGGTGTGGAAAATTTTGATACTGCAAAAACTCCACATTTCTTCACGTTCTTATCCATTACGATACAAAATTGTTTGACTTTGGGAAGTTTTCAAAATAATTTATTAATCATCTTTCTTTTGGAAGGTTTCCAGTACTGGTGGAAGAGCCTTGGTGTAGTGGTTCTGACTCTCGCCTTGTAAACAGAGGGTCGTGTGTTCGAATCCCACCGCGGTCTAGCGTCCTTTGGCAAGGCGTTAATCCACACTTTGCCACTCTCGACCCAGGTGCTAAATGGGTACCCGGTAGGATGCGAAAGATATTGTATGTTTGATTTTGCCAGCGCCATAATGAGGCTGCGATGAATGCAAGGAATGCTCCCCAGGGAGTGGAAATTGTGCACTTTTTGTGCGGGATTGAAATGAATCCAATGACCGGGGTAATAATATGCTGTAACGCGCTTTGGGCCATTCTGGGAAAAGCGCTTTATAAAAATTGGCTATTATTATTATTATTACAATGTAAGGATCTCGTGGTCTAGTGGTTATGACTCTCGTCTGTCAATCTGAGTGACGTGGGTCATGGGTTTGATTCCCAGCCATTGCATGTTTTCCTTCAGCAGCAAATTCACCCACATTGTGCTGCACTCATCCCAGATGAGGTGAATAGGTATTCAGTAGGAAGAAATTGCTTGAATGCTGAGCGCCTACATGTATATGAGCAGCGCAGTTAAAGCTGGGGTAATAATAGCAGCGCTTTGTATCCTCAGGCAAAGAGGGCTTTGAAAATCCAGCTATTATTGTTATTATCATTATTATTATTAATGTATCATGATCTTTTATTGTCCGTTCTTATGTTTGATTTATAGAATAGGCAATTTTTAAGACTTTAAAGTAAGTTCTTAATTAATATTAATTACATTTCTTAAATTTTCATATTTTCCTCTTTTTTTCTTTAAACAGCGTAATAGAGGCCGGTAGTCTTCCTATCATTAACCCGTACAACACCAGCTTCCCTGAGAACACAGCCATACCTCCCAGTGGTGAATCTCGCACTTTTAAAATTCCAAAGGGAAGTACCTCTCTCATCCTGGAATCTCCTAGGGTTCGTCCGGGAGACTGGTTCATAGCAGTCTACAGAAAGAAAGAAGATGACAGGATAAAACAACAGGTATATCCTACCAGTGGCGCTGTGACCTTCTCATCAGACACAGCCTGGGGGGGATTGGGCTAGGGCCGAGTAAAAAAACGACCAGTCTACTAGTGACTGACCGATGCTGCTGGTCACCGATGCAATTGCTGTTATTCTGTTGAAGACTTGTAGTTACTCAGCTGCAAGCTGCAATCCTGTACTTCAGTATAAACTAGGAGTCACAAACAGATCAAATGAATGCGCCCACACAGGAGGGTTATAAAGTTATGGGTCGATAAAGTCTTCAATGAGATTGAGATACCCTGCTTGGTATTCTTATTTACACAGCTCTACCTGGTTGATTAAAGGTTTTATACTGTGTGAGTCAAGAAGAAACTTAACACCTTACAAATCCCCAATTTAAGGGAAAATTATGTCATGAGCACAAAATTATATATGGCCTGGAATGGTACATACTACATGTATGTTCTCCCAAATAATTTGATACCATAGTTATGTGCTATGTGTTATGCTTAGATGGTCGCGAGGTATTCTTTGCAGTGATGTACATTTTGATTTTCCCCAAAGTGAGGCATGACTGCAATGAATTAATCCAGATGTCCTTGATGTCATAATCCTACAGTGGTTGCATTAACATCCATTGCAAAACACATTTTCAATAATTTACATTATGATTGTGTACTAATAAATACTTTTTAGTATAATTTCTCAATTGAATTTCATTGATAAAGGATTTTCAAATATGTTTGCTAACTCATGTAGGATTATGACATTGTTGGCATCTGGATTCATTCATTGCAGTCATGCCTTTCTTTGGTGCAAATCAAAATTCACATCACTGCAAAAAATACCTAAATGTACTACCTACATATATATACATGTGTATAAATATAATATAACTATCTCTAAATATTGGTCAAAAGTGGTTGAGATTCATACATGTTCTTTGGTAACACTGAATTTCTAAATGCATTTCTTATTTGTCCAACAAATCATCGGCCAGGCAAGAAAAAAACCCCTAATGACTCGGCTCTAGTTGGTATTTTTCAAAATTACGTATTAAAATTTTTGTAGTCATTTGTCCAAGATCATAGAGATATTTAGATAGATAGATAGATAAATGGTTTATTAATAAAAATCAAGACATCATTGCGGCTAAGGCCGAATTGCGATGTATTCACAAGGTAATAAAGACACAAAAAATATTCAAACAATTACACTTAAAAATTTACAATTTTTAAGTGTGAAAACAAATTTTGACAACTTTTGATGATAGTCAAGAATGATGAGCACCCTGTGAAATGGAGTGCTAGAGTTTTGTTCTTGGTCCACAACTACAAGTACTTTATCCGGTTCATGCAGGTGGGAATAGGGCCGTCTGCGCCAGCCAGAGTTTTCATATTAGGGCTCTATTTCTGATCCGTCAACTTATCCCGATCTGAATAATCTTTAGATTATTTGTAATGGAGACGCAATTATCGGGATAGTTCGCGATTACAATACCAAGTCAACTTACGGTTATTTGCAAAATAGCGCACTATTTATGAATTATCCTGCTAATTCGCAGGTTCAGAGGCACTCGGGATTATTTATTCAAGCTGTCACACATACTGCATTGGTGCCTCTCTCGAGCACGAATTGCTCTTCTTGCGCTGGTGGAGATGGGGTTTCTTGAATCTCGAGATTAATCATGAAGAGGGCCAAACAGACTAAAATCTCGAGATGGAGCAAACTTGGTCTGGTGAAGCACCGCCTAATGTGTGAAATAAATTATCAGGTATTTTGAAGCATAGCACATTTCCACCTGTTTTTGTTTTTAATTTCAGCTTTAGCCTTTGTGATCCTAACTCTTTTAGAATCCTAGCAATTTCTCTGGATTTCGAATGAATAATGATGTTTGCCATACACTGGTGTGTCACGTCCCATGATATTAATTTGCAGAGATCTTTTTTCTCATTATCTCCTTTCCCCCAGGGCTTGTCCTACACATGTCATTACCTAGCCAATGCTATGATGATCTATGAGAGGCTGACCCACGTAGAAACATTGGGAAGCACTGGCAGTACGGCAGTCACACTAGATGAAGGCTCAAAGAATGTCTTATACAAGTAAGATTATATTGAAGATTATTCCAGAAACAAAGTGCATAAAAAAAGAGAGAAGTTTACTAGTCTGCAAAGTACAGACTCAAGTTTTCTGCTTAAACAAATTAGGCCAGGGGCCAGTTTCTAAGCTGGTTATAATTAGAAAAATGTGCAGTAACAGTTTAAAGCTATTGAAATCCTTTAACCTGATTGGTTGTTGTTACATTTGTTACATAAATTGTGTATTTGTTATTGAAATGAGTCTTTATGAAATGGTCCCTATATCTATGGTAGAGACTTGCTGCAATTAATATTATACACTATGCAAAAAAATTAACGGTGTGTGCTTGCAGGCTTATCTGCCTTCTATAACTTAGGATAAAAGGGAAACATCAAGCATTTCATTAAAAAAATATGTTCCTATAAACTAACCCTCAGTCAAGGAAATGAAATAAATTGTTGATTTTGTATTCATCAGTGTATCAAGTCAATCTGTCCCTCATTCAATGGCCATTCTCTGTGATGCCCCATCTCTTTGTGATGTATGGTTGAAACCATAGTTAAAGCAACTTCAATGGTATTGGTCAGATATTCTTGATCATTGCTATTCAAAAACAAATCATCCCAAATAATTTATTTCAAATGTCTTCATTCATTTTTCCCCAGGTTCTTTGTAGAATCCAACATGGCAGCCGTATCCTTCAACATCAACTCGTGTTCGGCGTGGTCGTCCAACAAGACCCTCAAAGAGCACTGTCCGGTTGAGATGTTTGTCAAGTCGGACAGGCTGCCGGACCATGAGTCTCCATCCATCCTGTGCTTGCATGACCCTGGTGTGTTCACCGGATGTTCTCTGGATGTCTCTCCCGCCCTGAGGGATACGTGGTACTACCTCAATGTCACCAAGTTTTCGGACGACAAGCACCTTAAAGTGATTATCGACATCACAGTCAATGCCACAAGTAGGTCAACAAATTAAATTATTATCATTATTCGTTTGGCATCACCTGTGCCTGGGAGGCAAAAAAGCGAAATGAATCACTATGACCTGCGGGTCTCTCCAGATATAACTGATTTGGGGGAGTGCAGGTGGACCACTACACCGGGGTTTCCCCCTACAGTTTTACAAATAGTGTAGTGGGTTCTTAAAGTGCAAAGGTGGTGACTCTCCTCTACACAGGGCCTTTGTTAACGCCCTATCCGAGGGACGGAGTGTTTTCCATTGTAACATAGCCTGCATCTATGAAACATGGGAGAGACGTTTACACAAAACGCACTGGCTTCAGTCATCCGCCTGGGGTGGACTCGAACCCACGATCTTTGGTTCGACGGGCAGACGCATTACGGACTGAGCCAACAACGCTCTTTACAAAATCTTTACTTCTGTGGAATTCCTTCCATTCTTGGGCAATATTATTTGTTCTCTTTTGAGTGTTTTAAAGGGGTTAATTATTAGTGGTTATAGCAAATAAATCCTGTCAATACTGCTCTCATGTTGTTGAAAAAGATAAGTTTGAAATTGCCTTACATTCCTTCTATGATATCCAGTAAAAGTCCATAATTTATTGTTCGAAATAGACATGAAATGAAATACTCTGAAAATTGGCTTTGCCCAATTGATCGTGGGCCCGGCAGCCGCTGTGCAGCGCCAGATTGATGAGGCTCTATCCCTTTAATCGTGGAACGCCAAACAGGGTAGCAGCAACTCCCATCTTTTATAAACGTCTTTTGGTGTGACGCGGCCTGGGTTTGAACCCCCGACCTCCCAATTGTGAGACAGACGCTCTACCAACTGAGCCAACACACCGGTTGCGTTTCATAAAGACTTGTTATAATAACAAATGCACAATTTCTACAACAAATTTACTATCAGCCAATCAGATTGAAGGATTTCAGTAGCTTTTAACTGTTATTGCAAATTTGTTATTAAAACAAGCTTTATGAAACAGGGCCCTGGTGAATTTTCATGATTTGTCTTAGAGGAACACAACAATGGACAGGCTGATTGGTTTGCTTATGATGCCTCCATACCTATGCACTAGGCATTGAAAACACTCCGTGCTTTAGTTGTTGCCGTTGACAAATGAAAGGACTGGCACTATTAAACAGTTGAATTTATAAGATTGAAAATCACATTGGCTTTTGTGTAGTTGTAAATATTTGATGGAAGTGGAAACGGGATCTGGGCTTTTCAAACCACAATTGTTTCTGCGCAGTTATCGCTAAATTCGTTATGATGTTTAATGATGGACTTCAAGTTAATGTCTTTATTTCAACATCAATTTAATGTATTTTTTTCCCTCACACATTAATGACAGTTTGCCAAGACCAGTTATCAGGGTCAAGAGCAGTTGAGCCACCGCCTCCCGCTTCTTCAGAGGCAAGTGCAGATTTCTCTTCATCCCTTCTCGAGAATCCTGTCAACTTCACGTCAATCCTTGAAACCACTACCATCGTTGACCTTGACAATGTTCTTCAAACCAATGCCCTTCAAAGCACCCTTCAGACTGAAATCCTTGGCAACGCCACAACCGCTTCACCCACCCCTACTCCGATACCGACATCCACTGTGCCTTTGACCACTCCTGTACCGGGTGACACCACCCTTTGTCCTGCGGTAGATCCTCTGTCTGTAAATTACTACAATGGAAGTGTAACTAAGGAGTTCTTCAGTACCCAGACCAATCTTACCGACATGCTCTACTATCCAAGTCTTGGGAGTCCCTTTGTTGCTTCCTTCAAACTTGACGTTGATGATATCGGTGGATCCGTCTTGTTGTACTCCCGTATCATCGATATGCCTTCTATTGTGAGTTCCTTTAAGTTCTGACAAATTTGTCTAATAATGCAATGTTCATAAAAGTATTGTTAATTTTGCAGTGTACACAACCAGTGTGTTTAACCAGCATATGAATATATAAAGTTAGAGAGGCTACATCTCAAACATGTCATATATTGTGAAATGGTGTGTATTTGAAGCTATCAAATAGTTGATGAACAAGAAAATGCCAATGTTCACACCTTTACCATGGATTAGTTTGCCTTAGTAGCTAATTGTAGATTATGATAGCTGTAGGACCCTCAATAAAAGTAAAGTTATGCTTGTTGTTCAAAATATCACATCAACACTATGCTTGAAGAAAAATGCACCCCCATTCTAGAATGGAGCACCCCTTTGCATTGATTAAACACCAATGTCCGTAGGCATCAAAGCCAATAAATAGGACAAAGGTCAGTGCATCTTTTAGCCATCTTGTTTAATATATACAAACCTAGATGAAAATGTTTGGGTGGATTTTTGAAATCACATTGTCCTTTATTCTCATTGACGTAGGCCCAAAATGTCACATCCACAATATGCTTGAAGAGAGATGCACCCCCATTCTGGAATGGAACATCCCTTGGCTGTGATGAGCACATGACGATGTCAGACGACCTCGATGCTAATTCTGTTGCGTCGTTCTACTATCCGTTCCCATCGGCTGGTACGTGGTATGCTGCTCAGTATGCGACATGTTCACAGATGGAAAGGTAACAGTCTTAAATGTTTCGGTTTAACAAGTATGGATAGCCAATTGTGACACCAATCTCGGTGTTCAATTTTTTCGGCATGTTTGATGCTTAATTTGTCTAGTACTGTCCGGGATAGATATCTAGAATATATTTTTTCCACATATAAAGGACAAGTCCACCCCAACGGAAAGTTGATTTAAATTAAAGGAGAAAAATCCTACAAGCATAACACTGAATATTTCATTAAAGAGAAATTCCAGTAGTTGCAGTAAACACTGATTTCATGAGAAAGTCTGTAAAACAAGGCTTAATTGTCAGTATATCATCGAGGATCAAAATCTGGTACAGTTACATAAACTGAAATTTGGTAAATCTTGAAATCTAGGCTGAAAAAATGTTCACACCTAAGATCCCCAACACAGATAAGCACACGTGGGACAGTGTATAATTATTGCTTTGAATGTCGGGCCCAACGCTCTACCCGAATCCTGTGCTTATTTGCTGATTCCTCAGCAATTACACAATTTCTTCCAGAATCCTTTGGCACATACATTTTATTTATACAAACAGACACTTTGGTGGTCATTTCATTGGATTCTGTACAAACTCATTTTTATATCGTTACCAAAACTAGCATTTACCTTTAAAATCAGATGTAAAATAAGAAAGTTATGACATTTTAAAGTTTAGCTTAATTTCATAAAATAGTGATATGCATATCCTGGTCGGTATACAAATGAGCAGACTGGTAACGTCACCCACTCACTATTTCTTTTATGAAATATGAAAAATTCTAACTCTCTTCTCATTGTCGATGAAACAAAATTTGATTCCTTCCTTTGGAAATACCATTATTTCAACAGTTTATGGTGAAGTGAAGTTGGTCCTTATTGTCCAATCTGTAAAAATTGAAATATTTTAGATTCAAACAATAAAAATACAACAAAAGAAATAGTGAGAGAGAGACACCAACTTTCTCATTTATGTGTCACTGAAATGTGCATATAATTGCTTTGTGAAAAAATGTTAGAACTTTCTTATTTTACATCTGATTTTTGATGAATTTTTCAGCATTATGCTTGTTTTATTCTTCTCTTCTGATTCAAATCAACAATTTTCTGGGGTAGACATGACATTTAAAATATGAGGAAATAACATAGTAAACATAAAACACATTTTATGTAAACATAACTTTGCCCTTTTTAACTTCCCACAAGTTTAGGACACAGACCATGCCGTATAATGAACCACACGATACAGACCAATGCGTAAATTTGATTGGTGTAATTTTTTCTTTAAGTTTATCAGAAGTGCCAGTTCCTTGCCATGCCAACTTGAGCATTGAAATGAGGGTCTTGATGACGGCTTGCGTTGCTAACTGTGGTCACCATGGACGCTGTAAACTTCATCTCCAAGATGGGATGGAGTTCTATGCCTGTGATTGTTCTGATGGTAAGCTCCTCATTTTAATGAATTGTTTGATGCAACGAGAAATTAGGCATATTTTCATGATTGAATTTGTTAAAAACTAGATGGGATGATAAAGTGATTACGGTGGTAACGTTGTTGAGGTAGAGGGAGAACGGAAGGAAACACAGGAGGAGGAGAGAGGGAAAGATGAAGAGGAGGAGAGATCAGGAGGAGGGGAAAGAGGAGAAGGAGGAGGAGATGGGGGGGAGAAAGAGGAGGAGGGGAAGTAGGAATATGATTCTTTATACAACAGCATATCTAGGACAAACCTAATGAAAACATTCAGTGTTTTTATCATGTTTCATCATTGTTATAATAATCTGCATTTGATTCATCAGTACTAATACCAATACCACCATCACCGTCATCATCATTACCATCTTCATTTCTGCCAAAGCTCTTCCACTATTTCATGATTTAAATATTAATGTGTAAAAAGGTTACCTTTCATTTGTTACTATATATGCATTTGATAAGTTAACGGTGCCAAAACAGCCCAAAATGAGCAAAATTTATTATTAATTATTAAGATTATTATTGTTATTATTATCAATTTGTATTCCTTGAACCCTTTATTGATTCATTGAACAGAGGATTTTGCATTTTACAGATGATATTAATTATCATTATCATTATTCCTTCATATTTCCCCCTCATCTATCCAATCACAGGTTATACAGGATGGGCTTGTACAGAAGATATTGGATCCTCCTCAAACTTCTTGATCCAGGTTCTGTTTGTAACCCTTAGCAACATTGTGTTCCTCTTTGATGCCATCCTCTGTCTCTACAGGCATCACTTCCCTGTAGCTGTTTCATTCCTTGCTACATGCTTCTTTTCAACAGTAAGTATCACGGGAAAGCTCGGCTCAGCGGTTCCGACTCTCGACTTGTAATCAGAGGGCCCCGTGTTCAAATCCCATCATGGCCTAGCACCCTTTGGCAAGGCATCAATCCGCATTTTCCACTCTCCACCCAGGTGCTGAATGGGTACCCGGTAGGATGGGAGATTATTGGAGCTTGTCCAGCATTGTGTTCGCCTCAATGGCGCCTGGCTGGAATACTCCCCAGGGAGTGGAGGATGTCATATGTTGGGTGCAGTACTGACTGAATGATTATAATGTCTGGGGGTAAAAATAAAGTTCTAAGACACGTAGATAATACAATGTATGTCTGGAGCGCATTATAACAAGGCAGATTATCATTAAATGCTGGGCAAAATCAAGATTTCCTGTTGTGTAGCCTCTTGTTGTTGTTTCATGTACTAAACACAACAAAGAAATCTAAATGGATAAATTTTCCGTGTTCTAGCTGAGCTTCAAAATGAGCTTCATGAAGACCATAAAAAGAGAGAGAGAGAAAAAAATAACAGCTATAAAACGATATCAATGAATTGTACTGTCCTGTCTGTTAAGGAAAATGGTTTTCCAGAATTTTGTCACTAACTATCACGCATCTGAAAAGAAAACCCCAATAGCATATCTTTTAAAGATGGTTTTGTATTAGAGTTCTTGAACAAGAACTTACATACATGTACAAAGTAGAAAACCCACTGCTCAATTCTTGTTGCATGTAACTTGCAAACTCTGTGAATTACAGGGTGTTGCAAGTGATTGCAAGTCAATTTCAGGTCCTAAAATCAATTGAAAATTATGTATTTAGTTGCAGATTTGCAATGATTGATGATCTGCCCCTTGCACTCACAAATATAAATTTATTTGCCTTAGTTAAAATTAAAATTGATCTATAAATCATAAATTTTAATCTCAAATTTACAATTGATTGCAAATATTTTCTTGCAACACCCCCATCAGCAATGGCCTCTATGTCATGTTACCATGGTAACATGTACTTTTTAGAGTAAATTTGTCTTTATGGACAGGAACACATTGCAGAAAGGGTTATGTTTAAACACAACTCTAGAAATCAATGGCAAGTCACTAAAATGTGTGTTTTATTTGCTGAAAATAAAGTTGCATTTGATATTTTTGAGTTATGTTTATTATTTTTTCATTCATATGCATTTATTTTGTTCATAGATTAAAAATAACATTTACAAACATTTTGGTGTAGAATATAGAAGAAATGGAAATAACTTATGAAAACAAGGAGACAGCTTAGAAGGCAGAGAAGCCTTATTGGTGCTGCCAACAAAAGAACAATGTACAACACTTAAAAAAAAACGCCTAAAGACGTAACATAAACAAAGTCATGATAAAGCCTCTAATGTATAAAAGAATTAAATATTGTGATTGTCATTCAAATATGATTCTAGTTTTCTTTTGAAAACGGAGAGGGAAGGTCTATCTTTTATGAATAAAGGAAGGTTGTTCCAGATGATTGGACCTTTGAAAAAAATAGATTTTTTAGCAACATTTGTTTGATCGCAACGTGTCTGCAATGGTCCCTGGTTCCAGCGACTGGGTCTTCTTATCTGTTAAATTGTTTCACTGATCTGATACGAGTGGTATCAACTAATTTTCAACACAATTTTCTTGTTCTTCATTTTTTTTTCAGATGTACCATGCCTGTGATTCGAGTCCAGTTTGCATCACAGATTACGACACCTTGCAGTTCTGTGATTTCTTCACTTCCTTCATGTCTATACTTCTCATTCTGATCGCTATGGCAAGGCCACCACAATCACTCAAAGCTACTCTACATATTCTAGGTAGGTTTGTGTCCTTATTTTACCAGCATGGATAGTCTTATTTGACAATACTCGCCCAAACTGCTTCAGAAATGATAATAAAAGAGGGTATTTAGAAATATTCACTTACCGGTAGTTGTTGAAATATCCTCAGACTGTTATATTTTTAGAGAATTTGTTCCTCTTTTTTGCTATAAATACACCAATACATTTTTGGATGATTTGTCACTTTTTTTTAAATTTCCGATCATGGAGTATGTATTATACACAGCACGTGGCACTAGCGCCGGACCAACAGTCCCAGACCGGTAAAAATCACTGTCGGGCCAGTAGCTTTTTGCATGAAAAGAACAAGTTCATACTTGCCTACGAGCACATGTTTAAAAGAATGAAAAATCAAGTTTTCAAGTAGAGTAATTTCACATGTTTTTTCACCGATCTCACTGCAACAGCCTGGTGATAGTTACATAACGTTGAGACAAGTTTTTGAAAATACTCTTTTTTTGTCAATTTTTTTTTTCCTTAAGAGAATACTTTTTCTGGTTGTTGAAGGTTGGCAGGTCTGTATCCTGATAAAAAAAGAGAGGAGTAAATATTGTAGCCCCACATGTAGACTTTCATGGTGTTAACCTTGTGAAAAACTATTGTCCTCAATTAACGTTGCAACACCTTGAAAGTCTAAATGTGGGACTACAATATTCACTGAGTGTAACATCATAGTATGATCTTTCAGTGTTAAGAAAGGTGTGAATATTCTTCATTTTCGTGATAGTTTTAGTTTAAATCAAATCAATATCAAGGAAATATGGAAAATAGATGGACATTTCATCGATTTAAAGATGCAAAATATGAAATTTAGCAATATTGGTCAAGTTTTCAATTTTTTTACCCCCTGGTGTTTAACTGTAAATGCCTGTTCATTATAAGCGTTATAAAGGTTTTTCAAAACAAACTCCATGAAATGGACCTTCTACATGTATTTTCCTATTTTTCTGGATAATACTCTGGAAAATTACCTCTGGAAAATACTCATTCTTATTTTTTGAGCAATATCATTCCTATTTTCCGAGTTGGAGGTATGAACCAATAATGATGAATTGTTATTGATATTTCTATCACTCACCTAGAATTTTTTTTTCTTGCTTATGTAGGAGTATATGTTTTAGCATTCTTTGCTCAGTGGGATAGGTTTAGTCTATGGTCGATAGCAATACCATTAGGAGCCGGTGTCATCATACTTGCTATATCATGGGTAAGTACTTACTCTCATTACAAGTCATCTCCTGGGCAGGGAGCTTGGGCCCCAAGTGCTACATAAGCGCTTGCCCGATTGCCTGGGGCAAGTAAAAGTTAGAGTCGGGCAAGTGTTTTGAAGTAAAGACCAAAACTACTTGTCCGAATTGGGCAAGCAAAATTCTCACAGTAGAATGACCAAAATTAGGGTCGATATGATATACTGACCCTAATTTTGGTCATGGCAGGCAAGATAAAATCACTTTGGAAAAAGAAATGCAATAAGAAAGATCAGTTCATGTCATAAGATAGAAAATGGTCAATGATTTATAAAACTGCAAAACTTTCTTTTGGAGAGGTAAAACTTTTTTTCAATGATTTTTTCGGGCAAGTACATGTATATTCCAACTATTTAGAAATTTACTGCCCGACTGGACAAGTGCTTCTAAAAAGTTATGTAGCACCCTGTGGCCTTGGGGAATATCTTTTTTTTGTGTGCTCATGTATTTTTTGATGGGCATGCCATGTAAAGTCTGTTCCCTTTAAGAGGTTTTCCATTGAATCATGTATAAAAAGTACATGTAACTTCCCATGTAAGCCTCTTGCATTCTAAAGACTAGTCTTCGTTGCTTCCCTTGAGTTTTCGTCAAGCATAATTCTTTGCGCAGAAAAACTTGCAGTAGCATAGTTCTTTGGATGAAAACCTTGGGATGTACTTGGAATTCATATCTGAAGATATATAAACCTTCCTGCAATTTAGCTTACTGTCTGTGATTATTTTAGTTTGCTGATGAGTTACATTTTGTAATTTGTATCCTTTTGACCGTGTACACATTGTTGATGATATGACATATAGGATGATTCAACTGCACGAAGTGGGTTAATGCCTATGTGCTGTTCTTTACCCAGGGTGTAAGAATGTACAAGCGCCGGAAGCTGTACCCCAGCTGGAGACGGTGGCTCTTCTTCATCGTCCCCGGAACCCTGCTAGCCATCCTCGGGCTTACTATCAACGCAACCCTGGAGACGGAGAGCAACTACTACATCGTTCATAGCACGTGGCATATATGCATGGGACTGGGGTCACTGCTGCTGCTACCGCCGAGAGAAAAACCATGTAAGAATGATTACCAACCTATGGCAGAACTTGTTGATATCAATGCTCTCAATTCAGAACTAGTTATGAGTAATGATCCAGGCTATTAAGGTGCTCTCTCTCTATATATATCTATTTTTTCAAGCACTTTTTCTGATTTAAAGTGACTCACTCCCTTATGACTTTTCGATGATTTTCTGATGACCTTCTGCTGGACTTATGACTTTCTGATGACCTTGTGATAACTTTCTGATAATCTTCTAAAATTGTGATTTGAACCTTCAAAGAATTGCTTGACTTTGTATACTTGCCAAAATTACAAATTCAGTATATGTACTCTAATAGAAATTCATTTATTTGTAAGCCTCAGATTACAAAAAAATGTTTGTGAATTCTGAGATATGATAATAATAATATATCTATTAATATAGCGCAGTTACTACATGTATATGCATGAATGAAATTTGATACATTTCTTGGTTTTGAAATATGATTTCTTTTCATTTGAAGAGTTTATGGGGAGGCAAATATGTTACAAGTAATCTCTTAATGACATTATGTTAAGCTCCTCCTGGAACAATTTGAGTGATATGAGGAAACCTCGGATTAAATTCTGAATTGGAAGAGAAAAAAAAATGAATCTCGTATTTGAATGAGATGTAAATTTTGGTCATTTTTAGTTAATGATGAATTTGTTAATCATCAAGTTTTCTTGTAATGAAAGTTTTTTTGAAACCTTATGAATTCCATCTGACGCCCATTTCAGTCAATTAACCTCAACTTTGATCAACTAGTAGCATCGTAAAAAAAATCATCCTGTCGAACACTTAGATCGAGACTTTATCTATTGAAGTAAAACATAGATATTTTGCAGCAAATTAGGGCCTCTTTTCACAAAAAATTGTTATTATTGGTATGTTCCTGAACACATATGTCTCTCATTTGTTATTGATTACAAAGTCCTGTGACACTGGGCCGTAGAAACAATGGTCTTTTCTTCGTCATTGTACTGTATATTAAGCATTGTACATAAGATTATATTAATAATAACTGAACAATAATTGCCTTATGAATAAAAGATGTATTCTTGATTCAAGTCTGGATAATGCTCTTAAGTACTGATTTATTTGCTACTATTGTAATGTGGACCAGTGTGTGATTCTTTATTTGATCAATTATGTGTTACTCTATATTTTGTAATTGCTATAGGTTATTCATCAAGTACATAAATACGTTGATCAGGATGATTTATTTCACTGTCTTTATTATAACTTTTTTTGTTGTACATATATATTTGCTAGATTTGATATATTCATTTCTGGTACATGTACTGTAAAGTGCTAGAGAATTACTCTGGTTTTTATCCGCTTGATACCTATTCTCTTTTGTTATTATTGTTTAAGGTGATGTTTCACAGAGCTGTTTGTACGTTTCAGACAATTATATGTACAGTTGATATCCCATTTTTGTGACAATCAAATTCAAATAACCCAAATTTTTCATATTTGAAAGAATGAGGAGTGAATTTTTTGTAACTCTTGTCCCAATCTTTCTGACTTTCTCTTATTTTGACAAATTATGAATATTGCAATCAGATGCATGTTATCAAGAATCTTAATCTACGAAGATTTAGGTTAGATGATGTAAAACTGGCGAACAGGTCACAAGTCATGTTTAAATTCTAACTAATGATTATTACCCCCATTTATTATTAATTATGCAATACAATGTCATATTCATGAGATTGTTTCATTGAATCAGTCTGATTTTCATTCCTTCCTTCATGAATTGTTACTCAAAATCTTAGTAACGTAGCATAGTAAGTAACAAATAGTTTTGATAGAAGTTTAGAATGAGTGTTTGCCAGACTCCATGGCCCGTATTCTGAAGTCAGGTTTAAGTTGAATAGACCAAAATTGTGGGAAGCCAAATGTCAAAATTTTGTTTACATGGTATGCTTGTTATATTTACTCTGATCTTTTACCGATTTGTTTACGGTAAAGGCAACTATCTTATTTATCCTTCACAGACAGTTAAGAGCGATTTGAGAGTCAAATGAGCTCATTCATTGAACCCCTACAGTATTGTTAGAGTTACATGTATGTCACTATCCATACTTAACCCTATCTAAGCCGGGGGTGCCTCGGAGGCCCCCCCCTCAACGAATCGCGCGATATTTTCGCCGTTCGACATTTTTTGACCACGCCGCTCGCTGAGTTTTTACTTTCAAGTCTTGTGCAACTTTTGAAACCAATTTTGCGTCACCCGGGTATGTGATTCCGAAATTACGCAACATTATGTAAGTGCATGTCAGACCGAAAATTGCTCAAAAACGTGATTTCGTGTACAAAGTCAATGCAAATTGTGTTTTCAACCAAAATTCATAAATGTATGATTATATTTAGTTTTGCCAGTCTAAGTGTATTCATTTTATGATTTTTATGATCACAGAAGTGTCCCCAACAAATTTCATTGAAAAAATAATGAAAAACAAAATGTCAAAAAAACAAAGAAATACATAAGAAATTGCAAAAAACAATATAATATATAAGAAAATGACTTGATTTCACAATTTTTTTCATGTACTCTTGCTAAGGACACCACAAAGAGTTTCTATACCAAACATTAGTACATTTGGAGCTTTATTTAGGGAGTTAGAGGAAAAAGTATGATTTCGCATACTAATTACGCATAAATTAGCATAATCACTTAATAGCGATTCGCATGAAATAAATTACTATACAATCTTGTAGATTATGTCCCAGACAACCCGCGTCCCAATTTTTGGCGCGATCGCGCGTTCGACGGCCGAGATCTTAGGGGGGGGGCCTGGGAGGCCCCCCCCCCCGCCATAGGAACTCCCAAAATACCCCGGCCTAGATAGGGTTAAACCACAACTTAAAACAAGAGTCTAAATTAAAGGCAAAAGACAGTAGCTGCAGAAAACAATTATTTCCTGAGAAAGTCTTTTAAATCAAGGTTGATTGTTAGAAATTTATCATCTAAATCTCGTACATTAATGTAAACTTATCTTTGTAAAATCGTGAAATCTTAGCTCAAAATCAACATGCTGATGATCACTAACACAGAAAAGCATATATGGGACAGTGTGTTAATATTGCTTTAAAAAAAATACCGGACATTTGATGGAAATCTGTTTTTATTAAATCAGATCTATTTGGCACATATTTCTTTATTTATCCATACAAACACTTTCTTGGTAATTTCACTGGATTATGTTCGAACTCATTTTGAGATCGTTGCCACAACTGGTATTTATCTTTAAACCCAACTTCACAGTACAGCCCTATGACTCCCATCATTTTTCTATATTTCTTTGTTTATAATTCAGCCTCTAAACCCAGAGACTCAGAAAGTGAGAGACTGATAATGGTTTTAGACAATAACACAACCACTCCTGACGATGATGACCTTGGTGTCAACATGTACTGAATGGTGTATGCAAAGTTAAGCATGGATCCTTGCACAAAGCTATGGTATACATATTGTATAAATACTATTTTGGTTGTTCGTTTGATTTCTTAGCTAGACTCACGTTGCATTGGCTTTGCCTATTGTACTCAAATAATAATAATTATACCTGCTTACATGTAAACAGTGCTTAACACTTACATTATCATAAGTCTGTAAGTGCTCTACAGCAATTACCCCTGGCTTTAGCAGAGAAGCTGTTACGCACGCTGCGCTTCAAGGAACGAATTGCAACCAGGTACCCATTTACATGTACCTCACCTGGGTTGTGTGCAGCACATTGTGGGTAATAATAATAATAAACAGGTCCTGTATAGCGCATATCACAATTATGAATAATGTCTCTATGCGCTTCCAAAGGACTAGGATATCATTACCCCAGCTGTTGCTTGGCAGCAATTACTAAGATTACAGTGCACACGTATTTCAAGGAATAAATTCCTGACAGGTACCCATTCACCTCACCTGGGTTGAGTGCAGCACAATGTGGGTAAATTCTTGCTGTAGGAAAACACACCATGTCTTGAACTCAAACCCATGTCCCTCAGATTGAATGAAGAGAGTCCTAACCACCAGACCATGATGCCCCCTCTACTCTATATTCTTATGATGGAATTTGTAGTATGGCCCTGTTGCTCTTCACTGAAATATGCGATAATGAAACAGTCCATTTCCCTAAAACCCAGGCCTCGATCAGGGTGGTGTTTCATCAATATTTTCGTCCGACAAGTTGTCAGATCTGACAACTTTCCTGGATTCTGATTGGTTGAGAAGCACTGTTACTATAGTAACTGTCGGATAAAACAGGACTTGTTGGATAAAACGTCTGACAAGTCCTTTCATGAAACGCTCCCCAGAACTGCACATTGTGTGTATTGTCTATTTGAATTGCTGCATACTTGTACCCTGGCCCCTTTTCATTCATAAGTGTGACATACATGGAGAAAAAGTATAGAAATTTGGTAGTGCTTTGATCCACTTTTAACAGAACATAGCATATTTAGCATCCCCCTCTAAAGATTAGCTTGTACAATATGCTTTGTGTAACAGTTTTACTAATCCATTATAATCAAAAGGTACATTTCACAGATTCTTTCTTTTCTGTTTCCTGCATGTTGTTTTTTTTTATATGCTTGGCTTGGCATATAATCAACATTGCTCTTAATTTGCGTGATTTACATGTAGCTAATGGAGATAAGGGCCCATATTCTGAAGTCAGGTTTAACTTGAACCATGGTCTAACTCCGTGCTAAAATTATTTGAAAGCCAATGTCAAAATTTTACTTACATTGTATGTTTTTGTGTTTACTTTGCTCTTTAATTTGTGAATGGTGAAGAAAGCTGTCTTAATTATCCTTCCGAAACAGTTAAGAATTATTTCAGAGAAAAAGGAGCTGATACATTGAAATTCTACTATAAGATGTTAATGCCACTATTGGCTTTCCATAGTTAAACCACAACTTTAAACCAGAGTTTTAATTATACCAGACTTAAGAATACGGGCCATGGAGTTTAAATAGACCCTTTTAATTAACAAACCCATTTTTTAATACATGTATGTTTATTTTCCTCACTTCTTTACTGGATGTTTCATTCTTCCATGATTGGAATATTTCATTCCTAAATGCTCAGACATAATCGTTTATTTTGGTCTTAATTTACATGGCGTTTTATCATTCAATTACAAATATTCACACCCATCTTAAAACCTTCATGTTGTGCACATGTAGCCTACTCACCAGCTGTCTCTGTGTAACTGTGATTGTAAATGATTTCTGTAGTGCTTTGAACTGTTAAATTTGCTTATTACAAATTATCCAAAAAAAGAATATGGGCAAATGTTCCATTATGATTTCATCTTTTATTTAGCAATTTTCATCTGCACATTTTCAGAAAATAAGTGAATAGAAGGGATAGGGATATTTCTAGAGGAAAATGAAATAGCAATGTTAAAAAAATTGACTGTTTACTGCCATATAGCAATTTCTTTATTTGCCAAGAGAATGAATCAATTGTCAGAATGTACAATTTAAATGTTGTACTGAGTAACGATATATGAGATGTTTCAGATATATGTAAGTAATAAATACAGTTTACTTGATGAGAATTTACTTGTACAAGTAAAGTAGGCTTTTGGAGGCAATGATATTCTTAAGGTATGTCAGTCATGTTAGTAATAGTTAATGATACAAATATTCTAGTAACACTAAAAATATAATAATTGGAAAATGATATATAACCATTTTTCAGATGGCTCAATGGCAAATTATGTATTGTAAAGATATATGCATCCAACTTGAGGCTATTTATAAAAATATTTTATTATTGAGGACTAAATGTTTATAATTTATCATGTGTAGGGCTATATTTCAGTTTAAAGTTACCATCTTACTTCATGTTTTGTTATACAGCCAAAATTTAAGATATTGTTTACCAGGTCCCATTGCATAAAAGCTACTATTATGGTTACTTTGCCATCCAGTGGTAACTTGCATGGAATCCTTTGATTTTGATTGGCTGTTGATCAGCGTTACCATGGTAGTTACCATTGGATGGTAACTTTTAATGGTACATAATTTACTGGTAATTTATGGTAACTTTTATGCAACGGACCCAATAAGTGGATCTTTTCTAATCAATTTGAATTGAAGATTGTATTTGATGAGTTATTTTATAGGTGGGTGTTTGTTAGATTCTTTTTCAAAGTCATATTTCAAGAGTCTTATTCAATAGGACTTTCTTATACACTGTAGTTGTGCAATAGTATAATTATATGCTGGTATATATTTTTGTCAAAATGGAGATTATATATGCTGCTACTTACTTCATCATGTCATGATTATACAACTGCTAAATAGAAATTCCATAGCAATTTCTTGAAAGATCAATGTATATCTTGAATGAATTTATTTGATGGTGATCTTATGTTTCAGAAAATTACCAAATCATGAAGGGAGATCTTTTTGTTGCTCTCCCTAGTCTAGAATTCAGCTGTTATTTAAAGAAATTATTTGTATGCAATGTGAAAGGGGTAAAATGTTGTTTTTATGTTATTTCATGCTATTCATATAAGGTGCTTTGATATTCTTGACCATTTGGACCAATATGTTATTAAAAATGTTCATGTGGGGGGGGGGTTCACAAAGATGTAAGTGTGACTTAGGGTCTTGATTAATTGTTGACGCACACACGATGTGTAACATGCTGTTGATAAGTACTCTGTAGTGTGCGTCCTTTAACTTAATTTGACTAATGCGGTGATGCGGCGAGGCGTAGTAAAACAAAAACATAAAATATCCCTTTTTGTGCAATGGTACCACAATTCGCATTCGGTGAAGGATAGAGTATCTTTCTTTCACCTACAAAATCCTGCACCACACTTATATGCCTATACGCTATTCGTATATTGTTATGTCATCTAACAATCACATGAAATGTAATGTCTGTATATATTGTTTTATAAAATGCAAAGAGTAAATTGAACAAAAGTATTTTTGTTTATATATGTATGATATTGAATTTGATTATTATTTACAAATGATACTTAGTATTAAATGAGCAATTTTTTGTGTAGCTGCCTCAAGGATAATAAAAATGAATACACATTTTATTAAATAATAAAATCTCATTTTATTGTCATTTTATTGGTTTTTGAAGGAGAATGAAAAACTTGAGATATTTTTTAAAACATATATTGAAAGTTTTTTTTAATACTTTATAAAATGTATTTCTATTTCATATGAATTTAAAACAAATATTCAAGGTTTAATAAAACATACTTTATAAAAATTAATTACTATTTCATATGAATTGATACAGAAATCCCTGAAATAAAACAATGTGAAATAAAAATCATCTGATTACCGGGCTCATGAAACAAAAATACAATTTATTACCTTTAATTTCTGTATCAGTTCTCTGTAAAATTTTAAGAAATAGGGCTAAATTATTTCACTGCAACAGGAAATCAAATGTAGGAAACTTATTTTTAGAGATTTTTCTCTCTCAATGCAATACACTTGTCACTATCTGGGTCTTAATATGTCCTTGAAAACCTGAAAAGGACTAGAATTTCAAAACATCCTTCCCCTAAATATCTCTGATTTCATAAAATACATGTATTTCTTAACAAAATGGTATATTTTTTAAAATTGAATTTTCTCTGATAAAAATCTGAGGAGTTGGAATTCTTCAGTTGTAGTCCCGGAAAACTCGATATATTTTTGCTCATATAGTGTAAGACCCCTGACTTCTACGATCGTTTGATACAGTAACTTTCTCTGACCTCTCAACCTTCTATGGTATTGATGAACCTAATTATATTAGCACTGAAATTATATGGTTCTCTTATTCTGTTGATAAGAGCGTTTCATGAAAGCACTTGTCAGACGTTTTATCCAACAAGTCCTTCTTATCCGACGGTTAACATAGTAACAGTGCTTCCCAGCCAATCAAAATCAAGGAAAGTTGGCAGATCTGACCACTTGTCGGACAAAAAATATCAATTGATGAAATGCACATCTGCCAAAAGCACAGCAAATCACTACACGTAATACATACACGGAAATACAGTCACTTAGAGCCTGTTAATAACCCACATCAATGCACAACATACATACATGTATGCATATATTTGTACCAAGCAAGCTGTACACAACAAACTGATCTGTAACTTTTGGATATAGGGAATACCTGATAGAATTATGAAAAAATAAATTAATATGATGGCAGACTCATTTCAAAACTAAGTATTAATGTAATACTGCTGTTTTATTTAAAATCTATTATATCAATCCTAATTCAAAACTACTTTATGCACTTTTATCTGGTTGTTTTTAAAGCTGTAAAAAAAAACTTCTTTTAAGTTATTCACTAATTGTACAAATCAGTTGTATTCTGCAGTTGAAAGTGGAATTACAAAACATTCCAATTCAATCTGTAATTATATACATGTACAACATCAATTTCATGTGTCTTAAATTTAATTGCATCAGTTACCAAGGCAGAACTTTTTCTACAATATAGCATTCTTCATTATTTTACATTTATGAAAGACAAATTAATGCTTGCAGTAAACTCAATGCTTCCAAATTTTACAATTTACACCGTTAAAAAAAATTCTAAATATTACACAAACATGCAAATTGAAAAATAAACCATTTCTTAAAAAAAAAATCATGATACCTATCTTTTATGAAACATTTTGAGGATACCAGAAACACTTAACCCTATCTAGGCCGGGGTATTTTGGGAGTGTTCCTATGGCCGGGGGGGCCTCCCAGGCCCCCCCCCTAAGATCTCGGCCATCGACCGCGCGATCGCGCCGAAAATTGGCACGCGGGTTGCCTTGGACATAATCTACAAGATTGTATAGTAATTTATTTCATGCGAATTGTAATTAAGTGATTATGCTAATTTATGCGTAATTAGTATGCGAAATCATACTTTTTCCTCTAACTCCCTAAATAAAGCTCCAAATGTACTAATTTTTGGTATAGAAACTCTTTGTGGTGTCCTTAGCAAGTGTACATGAAAAAAATTGTGATATCAAATCGTTTTCTTATGTATTATATTGTTTTTTGCAATTTCTTATGTATTTCTTTGTTTTTTGACCTTTTGTTTTTCATTGTTTTTTCAATGAAATTTGTTGGGGACTCTTCTGTGATTATAAAAAGCATAAAATGATAACATTTAGACAAGCAAAACTAAAAATAATCATACATTTATGAATTTTAGTTGAAAACACAATTTGCATTGACTTTGTACACGAAATCACGTTTTTGGGCAATTTTCGGTCTGACATGCACTTACATAATGTTGCGTAATTTCGGAACCACATACCCGGGTGACGCAAAATTGGTCTCAAAAGTTGCGCAAGACTTGAAAGTAAAAAGTCAGCGAGCGGCGCGGTCAAAAAATTTTGCACGGCGAAAATATCACGCGATTTGTTGAGGGGGGCCTCCGAGGCCCCCCCGGCCTAGATAGGGTTAAAAGTACTCCAAGGTCAAGAGCGCACCAAGTTCCACACCTTTTTTTCTCTTGCGTGTGAGTGTTCTTTTACATATTGGTACATGTATGGTCTCATATACTGTTAATTGGATCATGAAGTACTTTTCCTCTATTAATGTTGAGTGTGCAGAAGCCAACAACAAGCTCTTCCAATTTTTTTTTTAAATATTGATGAAGCAGACTATGTAAGCTCTCATAAATAATTCTGTATATTAAGCAAATGAATACACAGAAAATCTATAAAAAAAAATCAGTTATCACAACGCTCTATCATACAAAGAAACAAGTGATTGTTGCAGGAACAACCATTGGGCATTTAACTTTATTAGTTTATTAATTATTTATTTCAAAATACATGCAAAATAACTTTATAATCTACATACATGTGCTTATGAAACCCACAAATGTACATAATGGCTGGATTTTAACTGTGGTGGCCTGCATTCTGAAGTCATGTTTAATTCAAACTTTGGTCTTTGTGGTTAACTATGGATAGCCACTCGTGACATCACATAAGCCTGTATTATTATTAATAATAATAATAATAAATAATAAAAGTAATAATAATAATAGTGTTATATTTGTAGAGCGCACACACGGACAGTAGACGCTAATGGCGCTAGAGCTATTAGAGCAATGGTTCAATTTATCTGCTCATTTGACCTCAAATCATTCCTAAGTCTCTGGGAAGGATGAATAAATAAGTCAGTTATCTTAACCATCAAAGAATCAAGAAAGAGCAGAGTAAAAGATACCAACAATGTTTTTAAGATTTAAATTTGACCTTTTTGCTTCCCATAATTTAGAAGATTTAGTCCATCATGGTCAAAGTAAAACTGGATTTCAGAACACAGACCAATGAATCAAGTCTTTGGTTCAGTTTTGTGCAAATTATGTATGTGATAGGTTAATACCAGCTTGACCATTCACATACATTGGAATTCAAAGAAATCCTAAAATAAATCATTCAGAGATTTCAAATAGGAATGTTACTTTTCACTATTTCTAATTATATTACAGAATTCAAAATATTCCATGTACATCAAATTTGTATTAAGTTCCAAAACAATAGACTCGTATTTGAAGTTTAACAAAAACATTCAAAGCAATCTGGCATAACTGGCGATAACATTGTGAAAAAAAAATATTGTGAATAAAAAAAAGTCGGATTGTACTTCACGCTCCATTACTAGAACAAAGAGAACAAAGATGAGCTTTTTAGGTAAATTTACTGCACTATCCGGGGATGTTGCTCAATTAAACACTATTCAATGGTGGTAATCGATGAGAAAAACCTTGCTTCTGAATTCCTTTCCACAGATAACCATTTATCACATGGGTGAAAAGTGGCAAAAGTTTATAAATACCTTAGAAAAGGACAGTAGTGCAGCAGTTAAGACTTTAACCATGAACTGCAGTCCAATGATGTATCCATAAGATAGAAGATAAAGACACTTCTCTGTAGATTACCCTACAGGGGTCAATTAGACTTGGCAATAGGTACGTCACTGTATTATACTAAAGGGAGTCTGCAAGACGATATTGATGCTGAGTTTGTGCAAAAAATAAATAAATTCAGTCTGCGAACTCTCAATATGATTCAAACTCTTCCACGACGGAATCCTGCTTCGGCCTCCATATACCCGTTGTAAGATCGCTACCAGCACTCGCCAACACTCCACACTGTAAATCAATGGCAGTCAAATCACGCGTGTGCGTCGTCAATTTACACATGGTCTCAGGGTTATGGCTAGGGTCGCTGATCCTTATGGTGGAATCCGTCGAGCAAGTGTAGAGCGCCCCCATGGTGTACATGATGTCCGTGATCTTGCCCTTGTGGCCGACGTCGTACGTCTGGATGATGTCGAAGCTGCCGTGGGTGGGGTCGATGACGCGGACGTTGCCATCGCGGTGACCGGTCCAGAGTTGGCCGTGTTGATAAGACATGCACATGCAAAAGCTCTCCAGCTGTTTGCAGAATTGAGCAATGAATTTATTTAAAGAATACATTTATTCACTGATTCTTCACATGCATATAAGCTATAAAGCATCTGTGACGATCTTTAAAAATCTAAATAATCTGTGACATATTCTTGTAATGCATGACCATTCTCATTCATCACTACTCTGTTCATAGCATAAACCAAAAATCTTGAATCAAATATTAATCTATTGAAAACTGATGCTTTACAAATTACTCAAAAGCGTTTAAAATACCATGAGGGGAACACTGGTAATTATTAATAAGCATATTACGGAAAAATGAATACAATATCAGTAGAGGCAGCACTCTCCTATCATAGCAGATTGGATATGTGAGCTTTACAATTTGCATTATTTTTATCATAATTTTATCACTGGTAGCTTGAAAACCATCATGAATATCCTGCCACGTGTGAAGCTTATGTCAGACTGTGCATGTTTATTTCTAAAATGAAGTTTGCAGATAATTCTAGCACACAAAATGACCCATTACTCACATTGAGTTTCTTGTAAACACAGTGTGCTCGGCGGTCAAAGATGGCAATGGACTTGTCTTCACTGCCAGATATGATGTAATGGTCATCAGCTTGGACAGTAAGGACTGGATGTTTGTGATGTATCAACTGGTCAACAAGGCCATTCTCATTCACTGTAAGTCAAAAGATGGGCAATAACAAATATCAAATACACATGCAAGTGCAAGTAATTAAAGGGGAAGTTCACCCTGACAAAAAGTTTATTGTAAAAATAGTAGAAAAAAAATAATAAAAAATTCATCAAAGAATTAAAAAGTTATTAGAATTTCAATTACTTGATTTGTGATGTCATATATGCGAGCAGCATTCCTACATAGCGAATGGTAAAAAATCAATAAAATGTCATTTTCTCAGAAAATTGAAAATGGTTTTCACTGCACCTTTTGTATATCAATAGACAAATCATTTCACACCAGATCATGAATAGAAAACAAAATAAGTCATCAGGAACCATACAAAATTTGAAATTCATGCATTTTATATTACATAGCATATGGGGCAGCTGTTCGTTTACGACGTCACAAATACAAAACTTTTAACTCTAATAACTTTCTTAATTAACAGATTTTCCTCAAACCTCCACCAATATTTTTTTATAATTTTTTCTGCTATTTTTACAAAAAAGTTTTCTTCAGGGTGAACTTCTCCATTAAAGTAAAAATTTATGAAACACCTCCTGGACTCCCTATCTCTAAAATATTAAAATTTCTAATATGAAATTTTGGACCCACCTCTTGGATCAAAAAGATAAATGCTTTTGTCATAGGCTCCTGCGATGATCAGATCATGTTCGTATACCACGCTCAAGAATGCTGATTTCCCCCTTTAATAAGTGAAAAAAATAGAAATAAAGAAAACACCATGCTTAATCATCACTTCAATGTCACCATGACAGGTACATAAAGGCGACCGCACACCTTACGATTGGTCTGCAACCCGATTTCAGAATAAAATGTAGTAGAATTTGATGCTAATTTTGAGACTTGGAATATATGTACTGTGTAATGTTCTAAATCATTGTGCGAATACCTATGTTCAAATCTGTGACTATGCTATCATCTAGTGCTGCAAGTCAGGCGGCATGTTCGGGTTCGGTTCGGCAGGGTTCGGCAATTTTTTTCCGAACTTTGGTTCGGTTCGGGGTTCGGCAATAAATGCCAAATTAAATTTAACACATAAAAAATAAAGATCGCCGACCTACAAACAAGTAATCTCGAGCATGATCCGTCATGTATTAATAATAAATTTTGTTTCTAAAAAGAATAGTTAAGATAATTGTTGAACTTTCTTTTGTTTTAATTAACAAAAAATAAGTCATTTCTACTTTCATTTTTAAAATGAAAATAAAAAAAAAAAAAAATATTGATAACGAGAGAATCAGGACAGAAACAGAATTACAAAGATCAGAATATTTTTTTCACGATTATTTCATGTAGCTATGATCATGATCGATTACGATGTCATTGCCAACGCAGCTTCTCAAATTGGAAAGTGTTGATCGGGAATGTCGAAATAGTAGACAAACAACCTCCACTCAACTGTTATTATACCGGTAAAATTCACATTCCAAAGAATATGAGTGTTTTAGAAAGTCCCTATTTTCTGAAAAGTGGTAAAATCTGGTCAATGAATTACTTTAAAAAGATAAAATATCAGTCCATTCTTGGTCCAGAAAGATCGACGCTACGTGACTTCAAACATATTTCTAACACGAAAATGAGTACATGGGACTGTACCGCGTATTTTAGTGTTGTGAAATCACTCGGCGTTGATCGTCAGAACTAAGACGGAACTGATAATTTATCATTTCATTCTCAGTAATTGGCCAGATTAAACCACTTTTAAGAAAATATTGACAATGGAAAAACGTTTCAAGTTTGGAATACGAATTTTACCTGTATAATAGCAACTGAGAGCAGGTTGTTTGGACTTCCTGTTTCAACTTTCCTTACCAACCATTTCCGGAACATCGATCAGGGAACATGCATTGATTTGGTTTGAATTTTTATCTTTTTTGTTTTTTTCACCCTCATTCCTTCATCTCTTATTTATTTATCTTTTATATTAATATGGAAATTTCAGAAGGTGGAATATATATACTTTACCATTACTTTGTCAGTCACAAGGAATTAATTTATGTCTTTTCAATTAAATGTACATCCGATTACAGCAATACGTAATTCAACTACACTTTTTAACTGAGTTAAGCTTAAAATGTCCCCACATTTTATAAGGAAAAAATATATTCATGTTTAGGCCTGGGACGATTGTCATTATTACCATTCGATTATTTCCTGGAAAAATAATTGAATGATTCGATTGTTCGTCGGGAATCACGTCTTTTAAGTCACAATAGTTGTCCTACTTTATGGTGACCCCCCCCCCATGAAGAAATCTCCATCAAAGTCACATGTTTAGCATAAATGAGGCCCTTTTCCCCTTCTCCATGATTTTTTTTATATCAAAAGAAACTTCATGAAATGAGATTAAATCTTTCAGTTTATTGTTCCAATGAAAATCTTTCCTAAATTAATACTGGTACCCTGGTATTATGCATTCATCCCTCCAAGTGCCACACCCCTGCATATAAATGAATCAGCCCCGCCGAGTCCAAAGACGTAAACAACTCATTCATGAAGTATATTCTTTGAGACTGAGCCCAGGTGGAGCATTTCACTTGAAAATTTTCATCCCTTGCCCACACCATGTCCCCGCCTCCACTTGTGGCACTGCCCACGATGCTACACATGTATTAAAAAAAATATTTCATTTGAAATACCTTTCAAAATAACGATTTTTTTATCATTTGAACCTACATGTATAACTGGGTCTATTTTTGGAGACTAGCCGAGAAAGTACTGGTGAAGGCGGGCGCGTGTTGGAATGTAGTTTTCATTGGTTGAGGGGGATATATAAAAGGTTGCATTGTTCTGAAACATGAAAGAAATTCTCCGGCTCCCACCCCCTATCCTTCCCTCTCTCTTTCCCTCACACGCACACACACACACAGATGGGGGAGGGGTCAATTTATTTCTGAAGTCATGACCTTTCCTGATAAGGGAACCACATGCCTTCCGCTTCTTTGTTTCCCAAAGTTTCATTGGCTATCCGAAGGTCCAATCAGCTCAAGTGAGCTGGTTATGTGTTTACTTATTATTGTGCACGCACACAATGACTTATTTTGTGTATGAGGGCAAGGTCGGTGGGATTAACATTTTCGGAGCGCTATCATGTTGGTATGTAACTGTGAATGTGATACAATCATTGATAATTTTTGAAACATTACCTCGGTAACATAATTTTTAAACCTGAAAAAACAGCTGTCATCATTGTTTTCTTGTCATTTTATTTTTATTACTTGGGTATTAGAGGTATCCCAACGTCATAATCGGGATCTGCCGAACATTCGATTAGTGTAAATTTTGCTAATCGATTGGTGATTGGCGGCATGCCAATCGAACCATTCGATCAATCGATGTTTACTCCCAGGCCTATTCATGTTTATAAAAAAATTGAAAATGATAAAAATTTAATCAAACACGAGACCGAAACTGTCATACTTTGTCATTTACGAGGAATGAATTTATGTCTGGTTCTTTTTCTTTATTAAATACAAAATGATTAGGTCCGATTACGATCACGATCGATTACGGCAATACGTAATTACACCACACTTTTATACCGAGTTTAGCTTCAAAATGCCCCCTCATTTTATCAAGAAAAAATATATTTATTAACATAAATATATTCTTAAGTTGATAACAGTTCAATCAAAGACAAGATGGGAGCTATCATAGTGGATTTTGAAAATATATTGAGTGGAATTCTCTTTGTGCACAATCACTAACCAATATATATTTTATTAATTTTATACTTAAATCTATGTAGTCATCGCATTCACGCATTGCAAACAAACATGCTTTTTTTTTACCGAACTTCCGAACCAGGCCTTTGAGTTTGGTTCGGTCCGGTTCGGAAGTGCCAAGTTCAGCGAACTTCCGTTCGGTTCGGCGGTTCGGCTGCAGCACTACTATCATCCTTCTTAGAATAAAAGCGAATTTAATATCTAGTCGAAATGACGTCATAGCAGTCGTACAATTGGCTACGATTGAAACTAATTTGACCTTTACTCCCAAAATAAAGGCTTGCAATCTTTCAAAATGGTTAATAGTATTCTTTCAATTAATTTTAACCTCAAATGAAATGATATATTCCATTCACATTTTCAGAAAATGAGCAAAATGCGATTTTTTCCAAAATTGGATAGTGAACAGTCGTAAGGTGTGTGGTGGCCTTAACACTATTACTGAGATCTGTATGAAAAATTGAACGACAGTGCCAAGTATTTCAGATATTTCATTGAAATACTCACTAGAATACCATTAGCACAAATAAACGATGCACACAGTGTTTTAATAAACTCATGAAACGGACTTTTGACAATATTGTACAATAAGATCAATTCTGATCAACTATTTGAAAAGGGTTTCATGGCAGGAGAACGAACGACCCGCCATAATGTACAAGATTTCAATTAAGATAGTAAGGAACAATCTATAACTTCCTTCATCACAATATTTTGTTATTTTCACACTAATGCTATGAAGGTAAAATGAAAGTAAAATTCTATGTACTTGTAAGACTTTAAAGAATTGTACACAAACTGCAGACAGGAGATTGATCACAGGTGAGTGTTTCATAAAGCTGTTCGTAAGTTAAGAGCGACTTCAAGAACGACTGGTGATCCTTTCCTGTGGTAAATGGTACACACCAAAATGTTCATTGGTGATGTTTTAGTGCGTAAGAAAGGTTCACCAGTCATTCTTAAGTTGCTCTTAACTTACAAACAGCTTTATGACCCCCCCTCCCAGGAAAAATTAAAAATGAGACCAAGAAGTATTTCCTTTTTATAACCATGCGAATTAAGACACATAAGACTTAATATAAATACATGCCTTGTTGTAAAGTCTCTGATGCAATGAAAAGACATGATTGACGTACAAAATACAAAGTGCATAAAATTTGATTGGGTTTTGCAATATTGCATTTTCATGGCAAATGTGAGTATAATGTAACATAGTTTTAATTATTTTGACACAAATAAATACACCGTGTGCTATAATACAATGATATAACAACTGCATAATGTAACTATTATAAACAGAAAACAATACACCAGGTAACTAAGAGCATTGATTATTTTATCACAACTTACTTGAATTTATGAACACACTTCAAGTCATCGTTGATATCCCATAATTTCAACCAGCAATCCCAGGATGCCGTGCATAATAGATTATCCAACGATGTGATGTCCCAAACCCAGCCCTGAAGCAAAGCAAAAATCAAGAAAGGTCATTACATTGAAATTCAAAACGTTTTGTTTTTACATTATGTCTCATTTGATTACCAAACAAGTTTTAATAAATCAAATGATTTAAGATGTATTCTTTTGCCACTGAAAAGATGAAATTTTATTGAATACTACAGATACATGTACACAAATTTTCAAAGGAGGTGTTCCATATATTAAACAGAACTGTATTCCCAAAAGATTCATTTTTTAGGCAAAGTTATTTGTTTTTCAAATCTGCCAAGAATGACAGTGATGAGACTGAACTTAAAAAGCCAAAAACTATAAAAAGTTATCAAATGAGATTGGTCTTCTGAGGAACATATCGTGAAAGGACTTGTCAGATATTTATTTGACACATCCTGTTTCATATGACACAATTTTTTTGTACAATTTCTGCTAGAGTTTGAGGTATCTTCAATGGTTTAGAATTTAATGAATATGATTTATGTCACTTCCGCCTTTAACCCTATCTAGGCCGGGGTATTTTGGGGGTTCAAATGGCCATGTTCTTAGCAGGTTTACATGAAAACAAGTGGAATGCCTCTGGCCGTCTCACCTGCATCACGCGGTTCAATATAGCAGCAGTGCTGACTTTGAATACTACTCTAACTCGCACAAGATGTTCAGTGATACATGGTTACTCTTATGTCCACTTTTTATGAACTAGACCAATAAACTTACAGAGATATGATGGTTATTCAACAAAAAACCCCAACATGGCCAAAGTTCATTGACCTTACATGACCTTTGACCTTGATCATGTGACCTGAAACTCGCACAGGATGTTCAGTGATACTTGATTACTCTTATGTACAAGTTTCATGAATCAGATCCATAAACTTTCAAAGTTTTGATGGTAATTCAACTGATACACCCACTTCGGCCAAAGTTCATTGACCTTTGACCTTGGTCATGTGACCTGATGCATCCACAAAATATTCAGTGATGCTTGATTACTATTATGTTCAAGTTTCATGAATCAGATCCATAAACTTTCAAAGTTATGATGGGAATTCAACAGATATCCCCAATTCGGCCAAAGTTCATTGACCCTAAATGACCTTTGACCTTGGTCATGTGACGTGAAACTCATGCAGGATGTTCAGTGATACTTGATTAACCTTATGTCCAAGTTTCATGAACTAGGTCCATATATTTTCTAAGTTATGATGACATTTCAAAAACTTAACCTCAGGTTAAGATTTCAATGTTGATTCCTCCAACATGGTCTAAGTTCATTGACCCTAAATGACCTTTGACCTTGGTCATGTGACATGAAACTTTAATAGGATGTTCAGTAATACTTGATTAACCTTATGGCCAAGTTTCATGAACTAGGTCCATATACTTTCTAAGTTATGATGTAATTTCAAAAACTTAACCTCAGGTTAAGATTTGATGTTGACGCCGCCGCCGCCGTCGCCGCCGCCGTCGGAAAAGCGGCGCCTATAGTCTCACTCTGCTTCGCAGGTGAGACAAAAAAAATTGATATCAGATCAATTTCTTATGTATTATATTGTTTTTTATGCAATTTCTTATGTATTTCTTTGTTTTTTACCCTTTTTTCATTGTTTTTTCAATGAAATTCATTGGGGACTCTTCTAAGATCATAAACAGCATAAAATACATACATTTAGACTCGAAAAACTAAAAATAATCATACATTTATGATTTTTGGTTGAAAATACAATTTACATTGACTTTGTACACGAAATCATGTTTTTGAGCAATTTTTGGTCTGACATGCACTTGCATAACGTTGCGTAATTTCGGAACAGCGTACCCGGGTGACGCAAAATTGGTCTCAAAAGTTGCGCAAGACTTGAATGTAAAAAGTCAGCGAGCAGCGCAGTCAAAAAATTTTGCCCGGCGAATATATCGCGCGACTCGTTGAGGGGGGGAGGGTGGCCTCCCCGGCCTAGATAGGGTTAAGCCAACCCCGAGTGCACTTTGGTGTTACACATACCCATTGGAAGACTGAGGCTGGACTCACACTGGCTTAAAACCAACCCCAGAGGTGGACTGAGATGGTCAGGCCGGCCGGTGTTACAACTATGCCCAGCCGCCTCCTGGCCAGCCTCAGTCCACTTTGGAGGAATGTGCAACACGGGTCTTACTGCCTCAGTCTCTAGCCATTTTGCTTTAACTGGGTCCTGTTGCATAAAACTTTTTACCAGAGAAAACTCTGGTAAAAACCTGAAAACTGAGATTAGTCTGATTTCTGCCATTGACTTTAACACAGGGCAAAAACTCCGGTAAAAACAACTCGAGTTTTCTCGGATAAAAATGTTTTTTGCAACGGGCCCCAGAAATACTCCCCTGTTCTAATTTATTTTTTTTACCTTGTGAGCTTTGACTTCTTTAGTCCTGGAATCTTTGACAGACCTCTCCGGGTTGTTGGAATCCAACTTCCTCAAGTCCCACATCTGAAATGTTCGATCTCGAGATCCTGTGGCACACAACTCTCCATTCTGGCAAATGAAGTGCAGTAAATGATAGCAGTGGTGACACGGGGTATTCATAGTTTGCAATATTATTTCCTTTAGGTAATAGCCCTAATCCACTGGGAGGGGGGGTGGGGCAATCATAGTGAGTGAGAAGACAAGTTGGCCCTCTTTCCTGCATGAAATTTGTGACGGCTACCACTACCACCTTGTCAACTTTGGCACCCTGAATATTTTTACTTTATGATAGAAAAGTGTTTTGTTCCTGCAGAAGTGATATCTTACAGGTAGATGAACAGCAGAACTTGTAGTTTTACAAATGACCTCTTTTTCACAGGATTCACATTTTATCAAGTTTTCATATTCACACCATCTTGTTTAACCTAAAAAGTTTATAGCATATCAATAGATCATGAATCTTTAATATTTTACTTACATTCATTAGATGTACACAGTCAATAGCAGCTATATGGGCCATATTGAGTGAGAAATGTTCCATGTTAGTTTCTTGTTTGGCCCAACGCTGATGGGTTTCTTCTCTGTCAATGCATGCAAGCTTCCAGTTGAAATCATCGTCTTCAACTGAGAGTGACAGCAAAGGGTAATCAAAAGTTCCTGATTATCACAAGGACACAACTCGCCAACCAATAGCAATTTAAATTCATCTCTGGATAACATTTAGTCTGTGTTTCTTCCTAAACTTGGCAAAAAGTGTTTGAATTGTTCATTTTCAATACCTGCATAATATACAATACTAAAATTACAACAAATTTACAATTGCTAAATTGTTTAACCCCCCTTATGATTAATGACAATATGACTTACTTTGATGGGACTGACTACATGTATCTTCTTTTATAAATAGCATCAACAACAAAATAAGAACTTTACAATGCATTGCTACATAATTTCAAAACAGTTTTCATGAACAAAACAGAGAAAAATAATAATAACAATAATAAACAATTTTTATATACCGCAAAATCGCAAAATTGCCTCTCAGTTGGTTGAGAGAGGGGAAAATGAAGTATAAAGGAAATAGAAATAGAAAAAAAATAGAAAAAAGGATATCCCAGCTTCATGATAACTTATTTGAATACATTCGCGACTAGCAGAAATACAAAAATGTAAAATCTCCCAGTTTCATTGACATTGTATGCATTTTCCATCTCTGAAGGAAAGAAAAAATCTACTCCAAGTCAATTCCATTTCACCAAGGTTATCAGATAGTAAATCAGGAGAGAGAAAGAAAAGGAGGGAGAGGGGTGTACCTGGAACAACAGGATAGTTGCCTCTCCAGCGCTTCTTGAATCGCACCTTCCATTCCAGGTTATCAGAGACAATCTCATGAAGCATCTTACACACCAATCCAACCTCTCTAATGACAAGTCTAGCATCAAGGAAGTCAAAGATCTTCAGGAGTAGCTCCCTGGGAAGGGAGAGAAGAGTCCAGTGTTCTCTTTGCTCACTGTCCACAGGTGTTCTATCATCAAGAGTGACGCTCTGGTCAGCCACAACCACAGAGTCTTCACCTTCAGTTTCATTTTGAACATGACTATAAGACGGGGTTTCTTCACAATCTGTTGCTTGGACAGTATCTGAACCTTGCAGAGTGTCCTCTGCATGATGTCCTGGAATGTCCTCTGCCTGTTCTCCTGGAATGCTTTCCTCCACCGTGTCAAGTTCTGAAGGTGCATCATTCACACATTCTGTTGTTTCAGATGTGCTTTCATTTCCCTGGATGTTCGAGCCCTTGTGTGGTCTAGCGGAGTCTTCTGGTGCAGACTGTTCAACCTCTAATGGTTGGTCAGGTATGGCCAAAGTCTCTATGTGAACTTGAAGATCATCTACCTCATCCCTCAAGGATTCTTGGATCCCTTCCTCAGCCTGCAGTGATCAGAGAGGAAATCAACACAATTATCATATCTTTTTATAGATTTCATTTACTTTACATACAAATTTGACTGAGAAAATATATATTTTTTGTGTGTATTGGAGCAAATTGAAAAGTTGTTTCTACACTTACATTAGAAGCACATTACCTATGAGGTGAAAATCTTCACAGTAAAATCTGAGATTTGAGAAAGTCAAAGATTTTTTAAATTAGTTGTAAAAATTGCAAGTTTACAATTTGTACAAGTTTAAAAAAAAAATTGACTTTCTCAAATCTCAGATTTGTTCAGAATTTCACTCATCCCTAAACTGTCTGCTTTTCCGTGGCCTGTTTCATAAAACTTGTTACACTAACAAATTTGCAAATATTCAAGCCACTGAAATCCTTCACTCTGATTGGCTAATAGTACATTTGTTGTAGAAATTTTGGATTTGTTATTTAAGAAGTCTTTGTGAAAAGGGACCCTGACCTATTTTGAAACGAGCTTCAAAGTGAGGAAAAAAATCAAATTCCTTCTGTAATTGAGAGAAACCTGAATTGAAAGAAGATGTCTCAGAAAGATCTTCAGTTTGTAATTACCATGATCCTTATCTTGCTATATCCTTCTCCCTGTAGTCATGCCAAGGCTCACCACGAGAGCCTGAGGGTGATAGAACTTGTCTCATTCAGCTAAAGTTATCTCTGAAAAAAACAATTTGTAATCATATACAAGCACTTGACTCTATATAAGTTTATAACAAAGGTTAGTGTCAGCCATGTACAGGAAATGAATTATGTATAAAGCTAAATATGAAAGACATTACAATTGCAATCAAATTTGTATGTTTGAACCCAAGCATTGAATTCTCAATTCTACTTGGAATCACAAATTGATGGGTCTAGTCATATGAGGCGCGATAGCTCTGTCGGTAGAGCTGGGGATTTGAACCTCGGTGACCCGGGTTCAATTCCGATTTGCCAATTGATAAGGCATTAATCCTCATAACTAGGTCTCTCAGAGAGGACCTAAGACTTAAACCATCGGTCCTCTGGTCACTTGCTTACAAGCATACATGCTCTCTTGGCAGTCAGGTAAATAACTCACCATAACACTGTTATTTCAATTTAGAGTAATCATGGTAAATAATAATAATAGTAACTGGCAAATTTTATTTTCTTTAAGTTAACATAAAATTATCAACATGATCATGTAGAAAATAAATGACCTGTCCAATATCTGTTCAACCTTAATACTCATAATTAGTGACAGTGTCTGTTTAAGATACTGTGAGTCTGTGTGAGCCTACCTCGAGCGAAGATCGTGCAGGCTCCACTCCACTCCTCTACCGTTACACTACGTCCACCTACCCGAACTTCGAGACCGTGAACTCGATCTGATATTCCGAGTGACAAAGGTGGGATTTTATGGGGGGAAAATAAAAAATTCATGCAACATCACGATCTTCAAAAACAATCAAAACTAATACTCTTACTTTACACAAAGTTTCACTTCTTTTCCATGCTTCTATCAGTCTCAAAATTGGTGATTTAGAGCCAACATGAAGTTCCTCACACATAATTTGCAATGTTTTGAAATTGGCCGTGAATAATACGTGTGAGGAAACTGATACTGGCCCAAAATCACAAATTTTGAGGATAACCAGAGGATGGACACGGAGTGAAATAAGTGTGAAGAGTAAGAAATTAAGCTAGTTTTCTTTTTCGTTATATTTTTTTCTGTAATTTTTACAATACATGTAAATAACATTTCCATCTCACCTTTGTCACTCGGAATATCCGATCGAGTTCGCCGTCCCGAAGTTCGTGTAGGTGGAGCGTAGTGTAAAGTTAATGGTAGTGAAGTGGAGTGGAGCCTGCACGAACTTCGCCCGAGGTAAACAACGAATGAACGACATGATGAACAAGCACACTGCATAGTCATTACAAGTCAAGAAAAATACGGGTATAGATCTCATTTTCAAACAAGATCTTAGATATTAATAGCACAACAACTAGAAATATATTTAGTCCTTTTCTCAGTTCTATTTTGATTAACATTTGAAGTTTAACTACATCTACATGTCCTTACTAAACTTACTTAATAGCCGCACATCACAACTAAGGCTAGCGGGAACTCAAGACTATGCTGGTGCAGTAGGGAAGGCGGCTCAAATGGTGAGTGTCCGTACAAACACTTTTTGGCAAACCGCTGCTTGTTGACCCGGCTTATTACTGCTCTTATTATACTAGATTCTTCTTATTCTGATTAAGAATAAATATTTTTTCTGTAAACTTACCTTTGTAGCCATGTATGTAATGACACAGTAGACTAACCTGCCACGTGGAAGTGTCAATAATCATAGGAAACATAAGCTAACAAAGAACGAGATGAGTCATTTCTTTTCAAAAACGTTGCAACACACTAGATTGGTTCATAGATCATAGACTATTAATAAAATAAAAGCGAGGCCTGGGAAATGAGGGCGTGGTCAATATGTTTTTACTGAAGGCGACAACGTGAATTGTATGTTGAAGGGTCCGGGGCCGAGAAAGAGTAATGAATACAATAAGAATTAATGAACAATAATAAGAAAAAATCCCGATAAATGAATGAATCAATCAATATAGATGAATGTATGAATACAAAGAATATAAAAAAAAATCAATCGATAAATAAGTGAAATTAATGAATGAATAAACAAACAAATAAATTAATGAATGATAAATAAATAAATAAACAAATAAATACAGATGAATATAAGCAGGCCCTATGGGGGTATTGCTAGAAAATATTTGCTATCAGTTGTGAATCGATCAGTTCTAACAATATCAAATCAAATCACTCAGTTCTAAAAAGTGTTTCGAAAAGTACAGACCAGAAATAGCCAATTTGCAATTAATTATGATTGATTTTGGGACCCAAAACTGAGTTGCAATTGATTGCAAGTTTTGTGCAACAAGTAGGTACATAAAAGTCTTCAACGATCGAGTTTTAGTTTCAGTTTTTACGGAGTTTTATTCATTTTTTCTCAAAAGTTCTAGCAATTAAGGTTCAAAATTCATAAGGATCGAAGGCTAGCAATTAAAGTAAAATCTTGTATTTTTGCTAGAACTTTTGAGAAAAAATAAATAAGAACTGAAATTAAAACTCTAATTTGAAGACTTTCATGTACCTACTTGTTGCACAAAACAATTTAACTTTTCTCTTTTAATTAACCAAAAAGAATACATGTATTAAAGGGCACTACATGCCCAGAAGGAAAAACCTGTTCCACTGGACCAGTTAGACCAGTATAATTTTAACTGGTAACTCTGGAAATTGGAACATCGGTTTACTGGTCTAACTGGTCATACTGGTCCAGTTAAAATCTTACTGGTCCAGTTAAAAATTAAACTGGTCTTGAAGTAGTGGAATTTTATACTGGTCTTGTTTCTGGTGGTTACTGGTCTTACTGGTCTTCATACTAGTCTCACTGGTCCTCAAACTGGTCGAACTGGTCCTCGTACTGGTCTTACTGGATCAGTTTATTACATGCATTTGGTTTGTTATATACCATGGCCAGTGAAATGCCTGGAAAAGATAGTTAGTAAATCAATCTTTCTGCTGTTATTTTGAATGTGATGTATGAAATTACACATTTTCATTGTGAATTAGTTCACACTTATTTTGAAGGTTTTCAAACAACAATGAGTGCTATTGCAAGGATATTCCATTACAAATCCTGATTTTTCTTTAAAAAACAGGAAATATGCAAATAAGGTAAACCACATGATCAGCATCATCAGAATTACTGGTATTACTGGTCTTGACCAGTTTAATTTCAAACATTGAATTACTTTAGACCAGTTGACTAATACATCTTGCTTTGATCTTAATCATAATTAGAGGAAATAATCATTTTAATGTTAATATCAATACTTGATAATTATGATAATATTAATAATAATAATTACAATATCAATAACAATAATAACAGTAATAAGAATGATTACAACAATGATCATAATAATCATAATAACAATTGTGATAATCATAAGAGCAATGATGACAACAATGATAAATGATAACGATAATAAGTTTCTCTGAATTGCAAAATTCATTTTTCATAATTTGTTAAATGATCCGACTTGAAAGTCATTATTTATTGGACCAACCAGAATGCAATTGTTTGAACTGGTCTCCAGTTAATTTTTACTGGTCCAGTTTTACTGGTCCAGGTCGCTCATGACGACGGTCTCCTGCGTTCTGAAATTGAGTTAAATAATATTTTTCATATACTTTTTTTATATTCAGAAAGAGATCGTAAATGATACGTGTGTCTAAAATGTATATACATGTAATTGTAAAATCTATGTAATAATTGATTATGTTGTATTATGTTGAACATGTTGAACGCAGAAATAAATTTCAAGCAAACAATAAAAATCAGTTGGTCTAGTAAACATAAACTGGAAACCAGTAAAAAAATACTGGTCTAACTGGTTTTTCCTTCTGGGTGGGTGGATGTTTAAGGGTTGCATTTTCACAAAATGATCAAAACCGGAGAAAAAAATGAAAAAAAACGAATAGATAGATAAATAGATAGGTAGATAGATAGAAAAAAGAAAGAAAGATAGATAGATGGGCCAAATATATATATATTATTTATTATATATATATATATTATTTATTATATATATATATATATTATTTATTATATATATATATATATATTTCTACGGCATTTTCTAAACTTTAAACATTTTTTGATTTTTTTATTCCATATCCCAGAGCTGACTATTTCTATTTTACTCAGGAACTGTATACTGCTAAACTTTGACTATTGGTCGTGAGGCCCCCTTTGGGATTTTCCTGTTTTGGAGCCGGAGATTCGTCATAGTCATCTTGCAGTCATGGCAAAGCGTCTTTAGATGCATCCTTTTAATGAGATTTTCAAGAAAAAGGGTGGTGTTGAAAGACTGGTCAATGGTCAAACGCGGGATCAAACATATTTAGGTACATTCCTATTTTTCCCCATTTTTTTTTAAGACAAGCCAAACGTGTTTAGGGTATGTTTTTCCCAAACCTCTTCCCCGGGGTCATATTCTGGCGAAAATTTGTTTAGGGACCAAAATGTGTAAAAAAGGCCGGCGAAAAAAAATTATTTAGGGGGGCATTTTGCACACAGACGGAGAAAATCATGTGAATATCAATACATTTTACTGGCCTTCGGGACTTTAATGTGGAAAGGGTACACATGTCCCCAAGCGCCATTTGTACGCCAATGCCCCCAAAGAAAAAAACAAATAAAATTCTGCAGAAGGGGGAGGGGAAGTCTTGGAGTAAAAAAAGTCACAGGAACGATAAGTGTTAACGCCCTCTGCGTTTGTTAACTGTCATCTGTGGAAAGAATAAGAAAACTCAATCCAGATAAACTGCCTTAAAAAGGGCTTCTTTGAAGTGGTCTCGCGATATTATTTCCTTCAAAATGCAGGTAAACTTGGAATTAATAGAATACATTTTTATTTTATGGAATTTTGGAGGCACAAGTCCCACAATGAACGTCTAATTTTCCCTAAAACTTAGTATCAGTCCCATTCGTTTAAATTTGCGTCTTCAAATCGGCAAGTGCAAGTTCATGCGCCACTGCTGGCTAGCGACCGACGGGTTTCCATTCTCAGCCGTTCTCTGATTGGTCAATTAAGGCAGTGCGGTGTCTGTGTGTTCCGTGTGTGTATGTGTGATGCGAAGCGTGCAGTACATGTGTTCACTGGACGTGAGGGCATAGAGTAGACACCCAGTCGTTTTCTTGATTTTAACTTTACAATAACAACGATCAGGGATGGGTTTATTTTGTTGCAGTGTGTGCATGTGAAGGATATTACAGCTCTTAATCAGCTGACTCTCTTTCCAAACTTAAAAGTGTAATGATAATTGCTACATTCCAATTATTTGATTTGTTTTAGAAAGGGTCTTTTATTTTTTACTCAGTCTATCAATCCTCTCATTGATTAAAGAGAGTCTTCACTTAATTGCGTTTCATTACATTAACAGAATGTCCACTGTAATGAAAATGGAAACATGCCAGTCAATTGACCAGCATAATGTGAAAATGGAAACATGCCGGTCAATTGACCGATATAATATGAAAATGGAAACATGCCGGTCAGTTTACCATATATTTCACTGTATAATGAAAATGGAAACATGCCGGTCAGTTTACCATATGTTTCAAAATAAAAATGGAAACATGCCGGTCAATTGGCTATATGTTTCAGTGTATAATGAAAGTGGAAACATGCCGGTCAGTTTACCATATGTTTCAGTGTATAATGAAAATGGAAACATGCCAGTCAATGACCAGCGCAGTATACAACAGTATAATGAAAATGGAAACATGCCGGTCAATTGGCTATATGTTTCAGTGTATAATGAAAATGGAAACATGCCGGTCATGGCTGTATATTTCAGTGTATAATGGGAATGATGAAAACATGCCAGTCAATTCTGTTCAATTTCTCTCTTAATTTTTGTTTATCCCTCATTGTCTATCTACTAAAGAGAAAGACTCAGACGCAGTGTGTTTTTTAATTTGCTTTTTCATTTTATATTCTTTGAAAAACAGAATGTGACAAGAACGTTTTTAATCAGCTATCATGATATATGAAAAAAATGTGCGCATTGAAAATGAAATTTGGCAACAGACAAATGAACATGATTTTTTTTATCATTTTTTCAACATTTTTTTTATTTATTCACCATGCAACACACAATAAATCGACAGAAATATAGATATAATGATACATAGGAGGAGCTGAACATAAACAAAATATGTGCAGATAGCATCATAGGCAAATACTTCATTTGAACTAAAACATTGGTTCTAAATAAAAATATAAAAAAATAGAATAATGATCTATAGCATGTTAAAATATAGACATTACTATGATTACAGAGATTATATCATCTTGATATATTTAAAAAAAAACATGTATCAACTATACCATGAGGAAAAGTATGCTTGGAAAAATCATCACAGACTTACAGTATTTTGAAAGAAATAAATCCATACAAGTACAACTATACATGTATAACATATTCTCTGATAAAAAAAAATTCAGGATATTCAAATGATGAATTGGGCATTGATAGCGGTATATAATTCATGGTGGCCAGTTCAGTTAAAAAACTGTTCTCTCAGCAGGCCCTGCCATACCCCGGCTTTAGCTGGGCTGCCTAGGTGCTCAAGCATTCAATGAATGTTAAGGGGAGTGAAGGGGGGGGGGGGAGGGGGCATCATGCCCCAGCCCTTTTTGCATGGGTTAAGAAGGTGTAAATTTATTTTCAGTAATTACCAATTTGATAATAGAAAAATTATTGGGTTCATAATAAAATAACAAATACATATATTTGCATATTTTCAACTGAAATCTGTAAAATCAGTGCACCATATATAAACAGGGGCCGCGGAAGCGAGGGGGCTGGGGGCTTCAGCCCCGGCCCCCACTTTTTTCCAAAACAGTGTACAAAAAGTTAAAAATGACTATAGGATTGTGATTTAATTTTTGCATGGTCAGCACCCCCCCCTTGAAAACCGTGCCCCTATGCAGTTTCGATAGAAAAATCACTTTGGAAGTATAGTAATATAACTGCATTGCCAGATCCAAATCTGTTAGTAATCTATATATGTCCCATTTTTGGTCCATGCAGGCTGGGAAAATTTATATCTCAGTAGAATAAAATTCACAGAGCATAAAATGCTGAAAATTAGTTCAAAATTGGATAATAAATTACAAAATATTCTGGGCATGTAGGCTGGGTGGCTGATGATTTCACATCCCCACGTTTATGAAATCCCGGGTATGAAATAAGGTTAGTAAAAACATTCTACCAAGAACTCAAACAACGGGATTGACTGATTAAGTGCATTATTTTGCCGCAACTTATTTCATCTTCATGCATTTACACATGAAAAAGTGAATTTACGATTTCATGTAATTTACACTGAAGAAAAAGGAACAAGTGGGGATACGTGACATCAGCCCACAAAACGTACCTAATATGAATATTCATGACGATGTGCATCAGTATACTGTTTTCACAAAATATTGATAAACTTTGAAATTCAATAACTTTGTTATATCTAGCTCCTACACACAAAAATTGATTTTAAAAAAGGCATTAACATTCCGAATTAAACCTTTCTTTAAATATATATAGCTATAGGGAACTACACTTTATGTCATCATATCAAACTAAAACAACTTGAAATACAGCTGATATGCCTTCTCCACTACCACCCCCCCCCCCCGAGCCCCGATAATACCCTAACACAACGGTAATCCCTTGTACTCATGTATTGAATTTATATAGTCTCATGAGAATTAAAAAGGGGATTAGCATGGAAGTTCCTTTTGATATGGATAAGTCCCTTCAATAGTAAACTTGTCAGACATTAAGCATCCTGCCATATAAATCAACAATATAAAATACATTATAATTACAACTATTAAATCATATGCTATAGGCAAACCAAACGCCCATACTCACTGACATTTTTTTTGCACTGAAACATGTCAATTGACCAGCATGTTTCCATTTTCATTATACACTGAAACATATGACCGGCATGTTTCCATTTTTATTTTACACTGAAACATATAGCCAATTGACCTGCATGTTTCCATTTTCATTATACACTGAAACATATGGTAAACTGACCGGCATGTTTCCATTTTCTATTATATCGGTCAATTGACCTGCATGTTTCCATTTTCATTATGCACTGGTCAATTGACCGGCATGTTTCCATTTTCATTATACACTGAAACCTATAGCCAATTGACCGGCATGTTTCCATTTTCATTATACACTGAAACATATGGTAAACTGACCGGCATGTTTCCATTTTCATATCATATTGGTCAATTGACCGGCATGTTTCCACTTTCATTATACACTGAAACATATAGCCAATTGACCGGCATGTTTCCATTTTTATTTTGAAACATATGGTAAACTGACCGGCATGTTTCCACTTTCATTATACAGTGAAATATATGGTAAACTGACCGGCATGTTTCCATTTTCATATTATATCGGTCAATTGACCGGCATGTTTCCATTTTCACATTATGCTGGTCAATTGACTGGCATGTTTCCATTTTCATTACAGTGGACATTCTGTTAATGTAATGAAACGCAATTAAGTAAAGACTCTCTTTAATCAATGAGAGGATTGATAGACTGAGTAAAAAATAAAAGACCCTTTCTAAAACAAACAAATCAAATAATTGGAATGTAGCAATTATCATTACACTTTTAAGTTTGGAAAGAGAGTCAGCTGATTAAGAGCTGTAATATCCTTCACATGCACACACTGCAACAAAATAAACCCATCCCTGATCGTTGTTATTGTAAAGTTAAAATCAAGAAAACGACTGGGTGTCTACTCTATGCCCTCACGTCCAGTGAACACATGTACTGCACGCTTCGCATCACACATACACACACGGAACTCACAGACACCGCACTGCCTTAATTGACCAATCAGAGAACGGCTGAGAATGGAAACCCGTCGGTCGCTAGCCAGCAGTCATGCGCCGCGAGACCTCGACCGCGACCAAAAAGCTTCGGTCTCTGTTATTGGTTGTTCCGCTAAACTCCTTTGGCTTCACTCACCAATTAAAGAGTCCGAAGTTCTAACTAACAGATCGGCCTTATCGTGAAATAAGTCGCCTCTCTTCTTGACCTCGTGTGTGTCACTGTGCTCTCGTTGTGTACGAAGTCCCAGGGGGGGGGGCCCTCAGTATATAATGCATAGTGGGTATGTGCCGCGGAGTGTCCCCCATTTCCACATTCAAATTTCCGTTCCAAGGCATAGCATTTTTGCTTTGTTGAGAAACAGAACAAAGAAAGCCGCTCCAAGGCATAACATTTTCTTCTTATCGAGAAACAGAACAAAGAAAGCTCCGCTCCAAAGCTTTGCATATTTTTCGTTACGCCGCTCCGATCGCATTGAATGAGCTGCAATTTTGGTGAAAAGCGTCCGTAGAGCTCCCCCGGCGGAGGCCGCGCTAGCTGCATCATGCACGCATGACTGTTCCATAGGGATGCATACGCATTTACACGCTGGCGATCCGTTCCAAGGACCCCCGTTTTCACAAACATTTGTCGTCGCAAAGCCTGTTCTGAGGACCCTCCTTTTTACATTAAGCCCGCTCCAAGGCCCCCGTTTTTTGTCTCGCCCGCGGCACACCCCCACCACTTTTTGGGTCGGGTGGTCCCCCCGGGACGAAGTCATGCAAACTCCTAGTATAAATGAGGTCCTACATTAACATGTATGGTCTATGGACCTCGTAGGCGACATGGCCAAATTATGGGTTGGACAATGCTTGTTTGATATCCAACCCAGGACTTTGGTAATTGTACGCCTTAATACAAGTTGGATGCATGTGATGTAACTTGGATTAGACTTCCTTATGTTCCCTCCACTAATAAAAAAACTTCTCCAAAACCCCCTTCTTTTGTTCTCTTTTTCTTATTATTTCCGGTTGGAACTTGGATTCGAACCTCGTGTTGCAGAACAATGAATCTCCAGTCTGTCGCCTTACTGAGCTAGCAGGAATTGTTGATAACCATTGGTTTCATAACGGTTATCTTTCCTTGGTTGGCAACCAGTCAGGATTGACTATTTTTGGCACAGCTTTTGTTCATTTTCAATAGCTTTTTATTATTATTTTTTTTTCAATTCTCTTTTCCTTTTTTCTTTTTTCTTTTCTTTTCTTCTGTTTTCTTTTCTTGTTATTTTCTTTTTTCCTCTATTTTTTTCTTTTATCCTTTTCTATTCTTTTTCTTTATGCGTTCTGTTTCTTGCAGCATGTTTGATTCTCTTCTGCTACAGTAAGCTGCAACAGAGAAAACAAAAGTAAACTGGATTTGTGGCCTGATAAAGCATCAGGTTTCGGGAAACCAAAAACTAAAGTATGGGATGAAAGTGAAGAAAAAAAAACTAACAAAATGAAAACAAAACCAAACAAACCAACAAATAAACAAAACTTCTCTCTTCATCCTTATCTCCTTTCTGTCCCCCTGACAAATCACCAAATTGAGAAATAAGATAATTAGCAAAGGGTAAGAAAGGGAAAAAAGAATAAGGAAACAAGAGAAAAAAAAGAAAGAATTTTTTTTCTCCTTTTCCCCTTTTTTTCCTCTTTTGGACTCTTGGAATATCAACCGATATTACGACTAGTCTACTCTACAAGAGTATTGGGCATTTATTTTTCTGACTAAATAAGCCGATGCCATAGGGAATGACACACACTCGAAATTTTGACGGAATGAAGCAATATTTTGGTATGTATCAAACTTTTCCTTCATAAATCTCTTAGACATATGTTAGAAAATTCTTGATAAACCATTTTTCTTTACATTTAAGTGGAGGGGACATATGGAAGTCTTGCCTATAACGTTCATTAGGTTGGAAAAACAGAATAAGTTATTTATGATATTTGAAATTAAAATAAAATGGATTAATGTTAAACTTACATTTCAGGCCCTTTTTGTCAATTTTTCGGTGAGCGTTCCACACAGCTGCAGCGAGTGATCAACTCCGAAATGATATGCGTACTGTTCAGGTGATCAGTTGGTTATCTTTTTGTTAGACGTTCATAAATATATTAAGCGTATCAATCTTCAGTATCCTGATTTCAAAGCATCAGTATTGCAGAGAAAAGTCATTATTGATTGGCATCAGTGGAGGATACAGGGGGGGGGGTGAGCATTTCTGAGCCGTTCCCCTTTTGAGATTTATAGTCAATAATTTGGATGTAAATATGTTGCTCATACTAGTTATGTGCTCCCCGCTACCTTATGAGAATCACAGCAATATTTGTTACGGGGATATTTCATTCATATTCTTTTCCATTTTTTGGCCTTTTTTTTTTGCTCGTCAAATTTATTTGGGAACATTATGACTTTCTATACATCACTTTTAGGGATAAACTTTTTATGGGGGTAGGGGTTGGGGGCTTGCCAAATATAACGGTGGACAAAATGACCTTCTTTTTTAGTTACATTTATGTAAAAAAAAATTGTCACATGAGACCAAATGACCTTCGATCATTATTACTTAAGACCATTTTTCTTTTTTTTTGGGGGGATGGGGCTTGCTAAATTTTACATGGGACAAATTGACCTTCATTTTTAGCCCAGCTAAAGCCGGGGTAATAATAGCAGGATCCGCTTTGCAAACTTTGCAATTAGTATTTTGGGAATAATTTTTATATTCACCAGATCGCTCAAAAACATGAATTCGGGGCATATTTTCTCGTACGCCCTCTATTGTAGGACAGTAATATGGCAAGAAAATTGTCATTTTTCAATCTGTTTTTAATTTAGAAAAAATAAAAGAATCAAATTCACTTAGTTATAAGTTAAAGGATGAATAGCTGTAATGGAAACTGACAGTGCCAAAGAAAAAGAGAAAATAAGCCAAACATTGCCAACCTTATTTTGCCACACATGGAGTAGTAACAGAGAACAAGGTTATATCATATAACCTTGTTCATTGAATGGTGTAATGGCTATAATGTGTGGGCGTCACTGCCAAATCCAAAATGGTGAACACGAATAGCGTGCGGGTCATGCGCAATACCCGTTCGCCATTTTTGATTCGGCAGTGAATTAAAACATGTGGGGAACTACGAATTGGCTTCAAATCACTGATTTGAGAAATTCACAAGAAAGGGCAAGGAGTGAGTCTGTGTCCGATGGTAAGTTAGTTTAGTGACACAGTTTGTCAGTGGTTTTTGAGAGCAAGTAATTATCGCCCGATGGTTTAGCTGTAAAGGTGTAGCGGTAGTGAAGTTTAGTGGAGCCTACAAATGAACCTTCAGTGTGAGTGTTCTGTAAGTTCAAGCTAAACTAAAACAAAATCTATCTTAATTGAACTTTTTATAGATATATAAAGAGCATTGTGGCCCAGTGGATTAGTCTCCGGACTTTGAAACAGAGGGTCGTGGGTTCGAATCCCAGCCATGGCGTAATTTCCTTCGGCAAGAAATTTATGTTATACCGAGGTTGGTTTACCTGACTGCTAAGAAAGCACGAATGCCTGTGAGCAAGCAACCAGGGGACCAATGGCTTAAGGTCCTCTCCGAGGGACCTGGTAATGAGGATAAATGCCTTACCAAAGGGCACTCGCGCACCACTTGGGAATCGAACCCGGGTCACCGGAATACGAAACCCCCGCTCTACCGACTGAGCTATCGCGTTTCCCTCTATCCATGTGCATTGTGTGGCACTAGACCCAGGTGAGGTGAATGGTTACCCGGTAGGATTTATTCCTTGAACGCTTTAGTGCCTATTAATATGGCGACTTAGCTAGGGTTAGCCAGGGTAATAATATGATACCAAGTATCAAAGCCCAGTTGAATATATGCACATAGTAACTGCGCTATATAAATGTACATATTATTATTTAAAGATATCACATCAAAATGTTGCTTGTTATTTCTTGCAATGATACTTTATAGACTAGGTTTAATACCCTGCTCTGACTAGCTTTTGCTTTGTTCATTCAGTTTTCTTTTTGTTTTTGACTTGTTTTTTAATTTTAGAATCAAGACAAAGTTCTGGACAATTCTTTGGATTACATCTCAAGCAGAGTCAATGATTTGAAGAAAGCTCTAGCAGACCTTCTCATGAAACTTGAACATCATCATGAAACTCTCAGTTGGTAAGTTAACACGACAGCATTATGACAATACTAATGAAAAAAAAAGAAAAAAAACAAGAGCTAACTAAAGCTCTCTGTCTCAACATTGTTTTCCTTAATCTAAAGTTTGCACCATTATAATATGTTGATTTTAATAAAAAGAAAATAAATCAAACAAGCATAGGCCTAACTAGTCACCGGGTGTGCTAAAAAATGTAAGGGGGGGGGGGTGTTTAGGAGTTTTCTTGGGCAAGTTACAGTTAAGTTTATTTATGCTTTATTTGTATGTTATTTTATCAAGTTATGTAGCCTATATGTATTTCTGCAATCGTATTCTTCAACTGGGAATAACCCCTTTCAAGCTCTCTGTAGCTTTTTGGTTTTTCCCAAATTTCTCTTAGAAGTTCTTATAATCTCAAATTCATGTACCTGATTACTATGTAATTCAATCATTAACGTTTTATATTTTGAATGTATATATTTTGTATTGTTTTTTATCATGAGAAATAAAATCACTCAATCAATCAAAATGCTCCGTTATTACCACGTATGATAAATTATGTACCGGACCTACCGGTATTTCAATTGTGAACCAACATATTGAATCAAAATTGAAAAAAAGTTTATATAGGCTTTCATTTTAATCCTGGAATATTTTGTTCGCATTTTTAAGTAAACTATTAAATGCATAGCTTTTAGTACAATTCAAATATCCAAAATGGAATCTCAAAGTTTTCCCGTCTATTTTGATTGGTATGACCGCATTGGACATACAGTACTTTCTTTGAAAAATTCTAGGGAAAATAGTCTGAATCTTTTTATTAATTTTTCTCTCCATGCAGGCCATCTGTTCTTAACAGTTTTGCTCTATTATCAGGTATGTATTATTTTTTCATTGGTCAAATTACTATCATTTCTGTTCATGGAGTGTTGTGGCCCAGTGGATAAGTCTTCTGACTTTGAAACAGAGGGTCGTGGGTCGAATCCCAGCCATAGCGTAATTTCCTTCAGCAAGAAATTTATCCACATTGTGCTGCACTCGACCCAGGTGAGGTACATTGGTACCCGGCAGGATTAATTCCTTGAATGCACGTGCGCTGAAAGGCAGCTCGAGCTAAAGCCGGGGTAATAATAATAACGCGCCTCGGAATAGAATATTTCTAGATAGATGGCGCTATATAAATGCCTATTATTATTATTATATTAAAGATGATGTTACTCTGGCAAAGTTATTGAAAACATTGTTGCAGGCTAATGTATAATATGAATGTAATGACTTTTGCTTTGTGTTATTTTTTGGAATATCATGTTTGTAATTTCCTGTTTGGTTTAAAGATGGTGGCATAATAAATAAAGCAAATAATGTCTTATTTCAAATTACAGGTCAGATTAACACATTGCATCGGCATCTCAAGAGTGATAAGACTCCAACACTGAAGAACCTGATCATTCTCCCACTTAAACTATCTCAAGACAGAGATGAAGAACTAGAGGTATGCATCTGCTTTCACAAACATTTTTCTTCATTGGTGGAATACTCCCCAGGGAGTGGAGATAGCTACTAGATCTAATTCTAGTGAAGGGTAGCTAGGTTTCATTTTCCTTCAGTTTTCTTTTATTCCTTTCTTGCCGTTTTATTGCAATTTTCAAAATTAATCATGATTACTTTTCATTTCTTTAAAATTAGTAATCTTTGCAGAGTTAATGACTCTAATGACAACAGGCAAACTGTAACATTGTGGACCAAGTCTCAGGCCTCGAAATAGGATTTTTGGGGGGCAAGGCCACTTTATTGAGGGGCACTTTTTCACTGAGGCCAGGCAGCAGAGGGCACCAAGGCCACTTTTTAAGGGGCATGTAATAAATTATTTGTAGGTGTTACAGTTTCGCGGCGTGGGGGGGGGGGCTTTCCATAGTCGATGTTATACATCAGATTCATTACCAAACCACATTATTTACTTAAGAAAAAATGAACTTTAATAGTCTGACAACACTCACTGTATAAGGTTTTGAAAGAAAGTTTCATTATTCTTCAGAATCACTTCAGGACAGGATAACACATCATTGCATTGCTTTGAGTCTTGAATTTGACATCCAACATGTAACATGTACATATTAACAAATCAAGTAGAAGTACCTCTGGTAGAAGTAAATTAATTTCATCTAATTCTTTATCCAAATTACCTCATGGCATGCCAAGTAATTATGAAACACTCCCATTCAAAGTACTGTACTTACGCATCGCGCGCGCTCGCCAGGACAGTACATAGCGCGCCCACCCAAGAAAAATGTTAATTTGAATAAATAGAGAAAAATCAAACTAGTATAACGCTGACAATTTTATCAAAATCTGATGTAAAATAAGAAAAATATGACATTTTATGCTGCAGCTTACATAGCATATGTAAAGCGCGCTAGCGGCCGGCCGGCCAGCTGTGTATAGCTAGCTCATCGTTCGGCGCGGCTTCAGACTAGACTGCATACATGCACTGGACGTCGCTGGTAAAGCTAAGGTATTGAATACTTTTTGAGATCGGAGAAAAGTTTTCCTCACTCAGAAAAAAAGGTGCAGACTTTCAAAAGGGCACATTATTTATCAGAAAAAGGGCACATTTATGAGAAAAAGGGCACCACGGCCATATAAAAAAGGGCACATTTTTAGTGGCCGTAACTTTTAGCAAAAAGAAGAAGGGCATGACGGCCAGTAATGGGGGCATCGACGGCCATGGCCGTCGATGGCCGTCGATTATTTCGAGGCCTGAAGTCTTGATGTAGTACTATCTGTAGAAATACCACTTCATGACACCTCATAATAGACCAGTTCGTAGGTACTTCATGGACAATATTGGTCAAATAACCTTTCATTTATTTCATTAAGATTTCAAAGCAAAATATTACATAAGCATGCCTTGCATAGCAGGATGAAGAAAATGAATGGACCAGGTGACTAGAATAGCACATCAATTAACAATCTATGAAGGTTTTTGTTGCATTTCTACTTTGAATGCTTATATAGCATACAATGTACTTTGCAAACTGTGAAATACCAGTCGTTCGTGGATGTATTGTTGTATTTTTAGGGCTGTAAATGAAAAACACAATTCAAAAGAATATATGAAGAATCAAGACATCTAAGTTGGTGCTTATCTCATTAAATTTTAAACCACCATGTCACTTTAGTACAAATGACCTTCCTCCAATCATGCGCAGAATCTTCAGATCATGCGCAGAGTGGAACTACAAACTGGCTTATTACTTTATCAGTATCATCTGTACTTTGTTTCATTGATTTGTTTATTTTACGATCCTTCATAGAAAGTAACGGAGGGACGTGTGCCATGTTTCAACCATGACGTAGTTCCAAACTATCTTCGTACAAAGCCAGAACCAGAGAGCGAGGAGAAGGAGCAGACATTATCCAAAGATGCTGCGCAGATTTCACCCGAACTAGCCAAGGTTTGCACTTTCTACATGTACTTTCTCAATTTTCAATTTGTGTGTTTCATAATGCATGTTACTTTCACCAATGTTCATGAAAGATAAGCGTCAGTAGTAACAATTTCAAATGAGTTTGTTCAGAATCCCATAAAATGACCACTCACATTTGTGTCTGCTTGCATTATAAATAAGAAAAAAAATGTGCTAAAGGATTCTGAAAGAAACTGAAAAATCAGCAAATACATGTAAGCATGGGATTCAAGCAAAATGTAGAATATTTTTTCAAGCAATAATTCCCGTATAAATACACTGTCCAAGAAGAGCTTATCTGTGTTGGCGATCTACACTGTGACTGTTTTTCAGCTTAGATTTCATGATTTCACAAAGTTCAGTTCATGAAATCATACCAGATTTGGATCCAAAATGATACAGTGACAATTATTCTTAGGTTTCCAGATTTTTTTTTTGTGAAAGCAGTGCTTACTGCAAATGCTTTCATTTATCTTTAACATGAAAGGCTAGGTTGGCAATGTAGTCCTAGGAAGCATGCACTACAAGTGAGAATTGTAAACTTCCAGAAGTATATAAAAGTGAACAATAAATCCCAAGTGCAAGGGAGGGTAAGGATCATACGTGTAGATCTACAGATGAGATATCAGGACAATTGTAGTGTTTAAAGGTCAAGTCCACCTCAGAAAAATGTTGATTTGAATCAATAGAGATAAATCAGACAAGCATAATGCTGAAAATTTCATCTAAATCGGATGTAAAATAAGAAAGTTATGACATTTTAAAGTTTTGCTTATTTTTCACGAAATAGTTATGTGCACAATTTAGTCACATGGAAATGAGAGAATCAATGATGTCCCTCACTCACTTTTTCTTTTGTTTTTTATTGTTTGAATTATACAATATTTCAATTTTTACAGATTTGACAATAAGGACCAACTTGACTGAACCATATACTGTTAAACAATGGTAATTCCGCATGTTCAGGGCGAAATAAAACTTTGTTTCACAGGATAATGAGAAGAAAATTTTCATATTATAAAATATAAAAGAAATAGTGAGTGATGTCATCAGTTCCCTCATTTGCATACTGACTGGGATGTGCATATAACTATTTTGTTAAATTAAGCAACACTTAAGATGTCTTAACTTTCTTATTTTACCTCCGATTTTAATGAAATTTTCAGTGTTGTGCTTGTTTGAATCTTTTTTTATGCAAATCAACTTTTTGTTGGGGTGGACTTGTCCTTTGAGTGGTGTTGAAGAGACGCTGATTAATGAATAGTGACATTGCCATTGACCAATCTCTCAGGATTACCATGACTAAATGACATCACAATTAGAGCAAAGCTTGCATGTATTATAAAATGCATGGATCCTGTGAACAAACAATGGCATATTTACCAAATACCCTAATCAGAGAACCTTGAAGTCTTGTCTTGAAAGGCTTTTTGAAAAAAAAAAAGATTTGAGATTCATGGAAACCTAAGGAAATATTATGGGTTATCTTGATTATCTTTCTCTCGGGGACATTGTGGTCTAGTGGTTAAGAATCTCGTCTTTCAATCTGAAGGACGTAGGTTCGATTCCAAGCCATGGCATATTTTCCTTCAGCAAGAAATTTACCCACATTGTGCTGCACTCAACCGAGGTTAGATAAATGGGTACTGGCAGGAAAGTAATTCCTCATAAAGCTGTGCGCACCGGAATCGGTAGACTAGCTTAGCCGGGGTAATATAGGAGCGCCTTGAGCACGTAGCAAGGTGGATGCGTGCACTTTACAAATCCTATATTATTTATTATTCTGTATGTCTCTTTCTGTTTCTCTCTCTCTGATTAGAGTACACATGTGAATTAAGAATGTTGTTGTTTTGTCTTTCAGAAACAGATTGATAACCTGAACAGACTAAGTACTCATCTTCTTAGTATGTTATCAACTCAAAGAGACACATGGGATCCCGATTGTGAGTATATGAAACATACAGTACATTGCATTCCAGAAAAAAAAGAGAATTATCAATGATTTATGATGATGATGCACAGCATTTGTATAGCGCCATATATCTGTCAAAGACATTCAAAAGTGCATTAAGGAGCCAGCCAATCTGGGTTGCCAAGAAGGGCCGCACACAGAACTGTGACCCGCAGTTCTCTCCTCTCGTGATATCTTCATCACAAATACAATGGACAAATATTATTGTAAACCTTAGAATCTCTTCTTTTGTTAACTGTGCGATAGCTACGTAAGGGAATCTGTGAAAAGTCTGAAAACACAATTGAAAAAAAGAAATCATGGAAATATTAGCATTCTTGGCCATTTTTTTGTCATTGAGAGAGTTTGAGCTTTGGTAAATCCCCATAAAAGTGAATGTTGCCATTCTGATCCATTACTAGATTATTTGAATGTGTGCACCTTATAATGGTTATGATGTAAAGGATTCAAAATACAGAAATTGTGCTTTATTGGATTTTGCGAGTTTGCATAAAACTCCATTTTGATCGAGTGCCAACTTCTCTTTATTAATTGTAGACAAGTTCTTTTGTGGCAGATATGATACCATACATTCATATTTTGTTTTTCAATATCAACTTTTAGAAACTTTTTATTGTAGTGGTTCTAAAATGTGTTTTAGATACAAATTTTTGTGATTATTATTGTTATATTATCAATTTGAAATCCTGCTTTCTTTCATAACATCACAGCATCTCGGCTGAACATGTCAACCTCTTCTCCAACGGATACCAATGCTCTAGTGGCGGCAATCAGTGTTGGCAGGGGCATCAACAGACAAACATCCATGCCTACTCCGATGGCAGCTCAGATGGCACGACAAGTAGAGCAACATGGTAAAGAAAACTCTGTGGATAATACGCTTGTGCTCAAAAGATAGTGAATCGCACCACAAAATGCCTTTCTGCATGCCGAGTATTGAATGTACACAACAAAACTACAATTTTCGGCGAGCCCAGAGAAACAAACTTTATTGAATGTAATATTTAATACCCTGACTTCCTAATTAAATATCTTAAACATGGCAGAACTTGAAGACTTTAATTGTGTTCATTTTGTGGTGGGGTCCACTAACTTTTGAGTACAACTGTAGGTGGCAACAAACATACTTGCCTATTCAAGTTTACAGGGTTTTAAACTCCTATTTACGTGATATACATGTAGGTATATTATTTTCAAAGCATGCACAGCCATGATTTTTCCTGTGCTTTAAAAACTGAAAGCATACTTACGGTAAATATATCTTCTTTGGCAAAGTTGGGCTGATATTTCTTTACTAAGACTACGGTATCGATTATCAAAGAACTCTTTACCTCAGATTGTCAAATCAGGGCCTCTTATTTTGGTGAGTTGCCACCTTTACAGGTAAAGAACCATTCCACTATGCAATTTAAAACCAGAGGAGGGAGACACTCTCCTATACACCTTAATCAGTTAACATTGGAGGAGAAACGCAAGGCCAAATTGATGTAGTTTGATTTTTCCTACCGGGCACTTTAATATGACAACACTTATAATTGATGATATTGTTGGGTCATTGCTTGAATAGAGTAAAAGAAGTGCAAATCATTGAAAAAGAAATAATTTCAGTTTCATATCATTTCTCAGAGATGCACGATAAAAAATATCCATTGCTCAAAGTTGGTAGGAAATTAAAACATGTAGGACTTGGCCAACAATGATTGATTTCAATGGGGCTAATAAATTATTCATATGGTCATATATCAAACTCCACTGAACTGATTCTTGGTACTTGGTATGATGTTCCTCTGAAATACCCCAAGAAGAGTTTTAACTGGAGGTGTGACAGAGAGTGTGGTCTAGTTTTTTGTGAATTATTGGGTCTTTTTAGTGAGGGCAGTTTTGAAAGTTGTAGTTGATGGCTGGTCTACAGTTTCTGGTAGAAACCTACCCAGATCTCCCCCCCCCTCCCAGTTTGGGCTGTGGATTGCTTTCATCATGCCTATCCAAGATAGGAGTAAAAAAAAATGAAGTTGCAAATAAAAAAAGATGTGATGTTATGTATTGGTACTCTTTTAAAGATAAATTCCAGTTCTGTTAACAATCTCAAAATGACTTTTTACAGAATCTAATATAATGACCACCCAAGTGTCTGTTTGTATGAATAAAAAATATGTGCCAAAGGATTCTGGAAGAAATTGTGTAATTGCTGAGAAATAAGCAAAATAAGCGTGGATTCGGTCACTTCCGTCGGGTCTTTATTCCAGCAATAATAATACACTGTCCCACGTGTGCCTATCTGTGTTGCCGATCTTCAGTGTGATCATATTTCAGCTTATATTTTATGATTTCACAAAGTTCAGTTTATGTAACTGTACCAGATGTAGATCCACGATGATATAGTCATACTTAACCTTGGTTTTACAGACTTTCTCACAAAATTAATGTTTTACTGCAACTACTATCATTTAGCTTTAATGGGGTCTTTTAAAATGACTAAATTAATATTTATGATATGAATATTTATCCAATTCATCAATTGATTTTCCTCAAGTTAATTAAATCCATCTCTCTTCCCTCCTTTTTTTTTCTTTAGCTCCTGTTGGTAAGATGCCCAGTAGTATCAGGACCAACATCAAGTCTGGAAGTGGTCATCCTTATCATCACAGATAACAATGTGACACAAAAGCCCATGATCGTGACAATCAAAATTGTTTAGCGATTAACCTCTATCATGCTTAGGAGATTTGTGTCAACTGTGTCTGCGTACAGATTGTTCTACACAATCGTGGCTGAACCCAATTGGTCAACTATCAATTTGGTCCAGGAAAGAGTTGGATACGTACCCACCACCAAATAACAGAAGGGATGTTAAGACTTCCCAGTATTCTCACTTCTGGTTTCACTCTACAACTCTTTTTTTCCCCTTTAACTTACCTTAGTTGGGACTCAAGCTCATCTTAATGGAACTGCAGTCAAGATTTCTGACCACTGTGCTAGCGAGATAGCTGATAGATAAGCCGATAGCTTAAGTGTTTTTGAGCGATTATAAAATGATAGTTCTACTAGTCTGAGCTTCAGAAACATAGTAATTTTGTTTTTCGGACAAAATAGACCGATGTCTGTGGACAATCACACACACTCGAACCTGGAACAAAATTTGACAGAATACAAGTCATACATGTATTTTGGTATGTATTCAAATTTCCCTTCATATTTGTTCTAGATAGGGCTAGATATATTGTTTTAAACCTTCTCCATATTCTATTTTTCAGTTAGGTGTATCTGTCATTTATCTAAATGTCCAGATGGTCTATTTTCCACTTTTTCTACTTATTATTCTGCACTTTGTCAAATAAAAATTTGGTTTATCAAAAGTTCATCTTGAGCATCTTTAATAGAAACCAAGTTGTGGTCTTGTGGGTATGACTCTTGTCTTTCAATCTGAGGGACATGGGTTCGATTCCAAGCTAGGTTGTGTTTTCCTACAGCAAGAAATTTACCCACATTGTGCTGCACTTAACCCGGGTGAGGTGAATGGGTACACAGGGAGGAAGAAATTCCTTGAATGCCCAAGTGCCTGGGCAGCCTACCTAAAGCCAGGGTAATAATAATAGCAGGGCCTGCTTAGAGAAGTTTTCAGAACTGAAGTGGCTACCCTGGGTAAATATGTCGATAGTGGTAGTGGTAGTAGTGGTGATGGTTGTGGTAGTAGTAATCTATAATCTTGAGACTAATCTATTACACTGAATTTCTTTCTTTGAATACACCATTATTAAACGTAAATTTAATTGTCTGTGGGCTAGTTAAGATTAGTATATATTTTCTTTAGGTCTTAAAAATGAACGGTTTCTTTCAATGAAAATTTCAGTTGTTGAAATAAAGTTTTCTTTCCTTGTATGTTATAAAAAAATAAATCTTTGCCCTCATCTATATAATTCTATGGTTTCCATTTTATTAGCCTAGCTATTACGTGTTCGATAATTCCTGTATGTGCATGGTATCTTTAAAATTAATTGAAAAAGCATGGTTTCCAAAATTTTCATGTTACAGCCGTGTCGGTGGTTGCTAAGCAACGAGAATGTCAGAAGTCAAGAATTGTTAGTGATCATTCCTGTCATAAAGAAAAAATCAAAGGAAAAACTCTTTATTAACCTGGTAAATGGTGTTGGATACAATTATCATTTCCTTTAATCATTCCCCCCCAAAATTCTCCTCCACAATTTCAGGTTAATCCTTGTCCTTGTTTAGTCTTGGCATAAAATTTACCCCCCACTGATGTTAATACTTCAAATTATAAGACATCAAGTAAAATGATGTATTTCTGTCCAGACTTCAACCTTATTTTAGATTGTTCTACAGCTTTCTTGAGTTGGGTAGCGAAAACATTTTTCTTGCCTCTGTGACAAACCCATTGAATGCATTCATGTGTTTTTGCGCAATTTTATTTGCAGCACCCTTAGACTAAGCTTTCTTCAAAGTTATGTAAAGTTCCATAATATGAATTGTATTCAAGGGGACGTTCACCCTTACAATAAGTTTTTTTGTTAAAACAAATGAAGAAAAATTTGAGAAAAAAAACCAAGGTTCTATTACAATCCATCAAAGAATAAGAGATATTTTTTTAAAAAGTTTTAATTTGTGACCTAAAATGCGAACAGCTCTCCCATATATAGTGGAATATAAATTAATTTATTCAAATTCTTTCATGGAACATGACAAATATTTTCCTTATAGAAGGGTTATAAAATGGTGTATCCACTGCACTAACAAAAACACTTCAATTTTTTTTGGGAAATGTTATTTTGGGGAATTTATATCACAGGTCGTATAGAAGAGCTGCTTGTCTGTATCGTCAAAAAATAAAACATGAACTCAAAACTAAAATTCATTCCTGCCAGTTATTCTTTAAATGGATTTTCATCAATCAATATATTTTCTATAATTTTTCTTCTTTTATTAAAACTAACTTATCGTCAGGGTGAACTTCTTCTTTAAGTTGATAAATAAAAGTATTTGATACTTGCCAAGTTAATTCATCTTACAACTTCAAAATGCGAAATTGGAATGAATTAGTAACAAATGTGTTATGAGGGACCAAACAAATTTGTATTTCATGTAACTACCCACTTTTTGTATAATAAATTGTACATTAACAAAAACTTCAATTGAATGAACCTTTTTAACATGTATTTCTCAGACGTAGAAAAACATTGAATGGAATGCTGAATGACCTTTGTGACCTTGAATCTTCAACAACCATACCCCAGAAAGGAACTCGAATCATTGTCACTCAACTATAAAGCATCCACAATCCAAATATGAAATTGATCCGTTACACAGGTCTTGAGTTGTGAGAATAAAAACGGTAGACACAAATCTGAAAACATAATGCCTCTGGTACCAGATGGTGAATGGTGGCATAATAATCACTTTTAAAAAAATTATTGAGACATTGTATTTTGACATATACAACTAAACTGAAATACCTTGAATTTTAAGAAGAAAAACACAAAACCATAAACTGTATCAATGTGCATTGAGATAAGGTTTATTAGTATGAAAACATGGACAGAAATCTACCTCCTAAACGGACAATGGAGCTATACACATAACAAACATACATACAGTTATAAGCAAACGACTTGGTAATTTATAAACCATAGGGACAAAGCCGTTGGGATTAAAGGTCCACCCAAAGAGATTAACCCCCCCCCCTCCTCACAGTGGTGAAAAATCAAAGTGAGTGAAAGAATGTAAATGTTCAGGGTTAAATGATTTCAATTCCTGTGTCACATAATCTCACTTTGTCTCAGCATTTCTCCCCTCCAGTATAAGTATGGAAGATAGTCTACCAGCACAGACTCAAATTTGAAACTTACACAAATAAAACCATGTCTAGGATGGAGACTAGGCCTTCAGACCCTGTGTGTGTGTGTATTTGGTAGAAGCAGCCACAGCGCATGAGCGAATATAGATGTAGTCTCCTAATTCAGACTCTGCATTTTGCACTATGTGTAAAACAAGTGTCTGTGCCAGCAGACTAAGTTAAAAGCTTTCAGATTTTCATAATTCATATCCCCTGAAGAATGGATCACATGTTTATTTAAGTCATGATGAGTTCATTATTGCATCCCACACACAATACCAATTACATGACAGACAGAGTAATCATGATCATCATTCATTCATTACCTAATCAACTTTTCAAGTGTTCTAATAACCTCTTGATTCTGAAAGCATCATGTTCAAATCCTCCGTCTAGAAATGAAAATTTCTTACTAAGAGGGATAAGCTACCAAGTGCCTAAAATCAAAATAGACTAATCTTTTGGGGCAATATTTCAATTATCAACTGATCATGAAATGGAAAAAGCAAAAAAATACATGTACTCTTTCTCATTAATTTCAATAAAATAATACTGAAAATGTGTTAATAACATGACGTGTCTCTCTCAAGGCTCAATGAGAAAATTGAACACAAATTATAAACTGGATAGGTAGTCAGTGAAAATTATTTCCACTGTTGTAATATCTTAAAATTTCTAACAGAGTAAATTACTGAATACCAACTTTAAAAGAGTATGTCTTCCAGTAAATTCACTAGTAAAAAAGGGGGGGAAAAACATGATTCTTTTCCCATTTGTTGATAGTCTGAACTTGTGAAAATAGGTTGATACTGAGTAGCAATATCATGTATTTCAAAATATTAAACCTAATTCATGCTTGAATTTGGAGGAAAAGGATGTTTATGCAAATTGATATTGACCTTGTTTTGAGCCATGACTGAACAGTTCCATGATATCAGTGAAATATCCCAAGAGCTTTTGATGACTATTTGCTCTTTAAGTGGAGAACTGCACATGAGACATTTCTATCATCAAATCACTTAACAAGTGGAATGCCTCTGATGGTCTCACCTCCATCATGCGATTCAATATAGCAGCAGAGCTGACTTTGAAAACTACTATAAAATAATTATTCACAAAAAACACCATTCATATAATGATACAATATTACATTCATTGACATTCAACCTTGATCATGTGTCATGTGACCTAAAACTTGTCAGTGATACTGGATTACTCCTATATCCACATTTTATGCACTATATCTATAAACTTTGAAAGTTATGACAGCAATCCAATAATTACCACTAAAATGGCCAAAGTTCAATGACTTTGGTCATGTGACGTGAAACTCAAGCAGGATGTTAGTAATACTTGATTAACCTTATGGCCAAGTTTCATGAACTAGGTCCATATACTTTCTAAGTTATGCTGTCATTTCAAAAACTTAACCATCAGTTAAGATTTGATGTTGACGCGCCGCCGCCATTGGAAAAGCGGCGCCTACATGTACATGTACAGTCACACTGTTATGCAGGTGAGACGAAAATGATCAACTTAACATTCTAAATAATCCAAGTATTTGTTGTGAGAAAGTTCAATCTATTTGGGCATGAAGCAACATTATAATAAGGCTAAAATTCATTTGGGTGAAGCAAGAAGAACTTTTTATAAATCCTTTTTTCTCAGATCAGGGGCCCTTTGCATAAAACTTTTTACCTGAGAAAACTCAGGTTGTTTTTACTGGAGTTTTTGCCCTGTGTTAAAGTCAATGGCAGAAATCAGACTAACCTTAGTTTTCAGTTTTTACCAGAGTTTTATGCAACAGGCTCCATGTTTTTGTTGGTGTTCTAAACTGCAAATATCAATAACTTATGACGTCGGAATTGCTTGAAAGGGGAATATTATTAGTATAATATATTTTAATACATTAAACACCTACATTTTAGATGAGGTGCACAGTACGAATATGATATACTTATCAAACATAAATGAGTGTTCTGTTGCTGATTAACATAATGTGAACATAAAACTACACAAAATCATGACTCCCTGAACAATTATTTCAATTTTGAAGAATTTACAATTCTGCATTCGAAACAGATAAAAACATGAATGTGAAAAATTAACCAAAATGCAAATTCATATCTATTAATTTATGATAATTCAAAATTCTTGAAAGGGGACACATTAAATAAGTGCAGAATATAAGTGATGTGGACCAAGAAGTGCGATTTGAAGTCAATTCACATTTTGAACCAAGAAAAGTGGTCCAATGGACTAAATTTCAATAAATATTATCCACAGAATTACTTCAATACAATTTATAAAATGAGATGACATATTTTTCTGGATTTTTTACCAAAAATAATTCAATTTTTACTATCAGATCTGAGGGATGGTTTGTTAACGAATAAGCTCAAAGGGTGTGAGGAAAGAGAGAGAGAATAAAAGAGTACAAGTTTACCTACAGCTATTCAACTTTTCTCTTACAATTGAATGGGCCATCACAGAAGGCAATATCAAATATCGTTGAATTATCCAACAATACTGCAGCTTGAATACACATACCGTTCATCAGTCATTATACTTTAATATTACACCAATATGTATCATCTAAGAACCATACCCAACCCAGAGTACTAAATGAATAGGCCTGTATTCCGTTCGTGGTTCATCTTAGCCCTAAACTAGGCCACTCTATGGATCTTACAGTTGGGGATGCAAGTCATATCACCAGTGGCATAAACTAGTAAACTGATTTTTTAAATAATTTAGTAGTTTCATTGATTATGCTTAGTTCATTTTGAGATCAAAACAGCATGAAGGTAATCAGTAATTGCAAGGTTTAATAACCAGAAATGAATTTAGGCTAAAACATTGCTTGTAGTGAAATTCTACACATGTTCTTTCATCCATTATTGATCTGGCATACACATGTTGCATACTGAGTGTTGCAAACTTGGTCTCGAAAGTTGCATGAGACTTAAAAAGAAAGTCTTAAATGTTGAGACAGTATCTCCTTGCATTTGGCGCTCATCGCACAGTCAGGGTGGGGGGGGGGGGACTATCATACTGATCATTCCAAGATTGTATTTGTGATACTTTGAGCGCCAAACATCGTGATGAATTAAACATCAACGTTTTTGCATCACATTCGGCTATCCATAATTGAACCACAGATGAAGACCATGGAAAAACTCTCCCAGTAAGATGGAGTCGGAAATACAGGCCAGAAAATTACATCCCATCTAATCATACCATACAAAGCGTACAAAGTGTTTCCTACGACAGGGAATCTTGGGGACGTGACAAGGTCAAACGAAAGCTATTTCAATTATCCATTGCTAATCAACAACACAGTGAGATGCACCGATGGACTGTATTCATTGAAATGGTACAGAGTCCATATTCATCCGGTGGCAAAATAACTCAATAATGGCAATATAAATGGTGGAAAAATTGGCATTGCAAATTCTTGCTCTACAAAAAGGTGTATCTACAATGACATCTAATGTCTTACATTTCACAGGGGATATTTTTAACTTCTATTTGGTTAACTTATAAAAGGGAATACAGCAGAATTGGTTTATATCTGAAAAAACGATACGACCACCTTTTATGGCACACGACACTGGTGGTACAAATTTCAGATTCAAACTCCCCCAAAACTACCCATAACTACAACCTATCTACAATTATATCTTACAGCCATAAAATTCATAGGTAATCGGCCACGTTCCTTGACAAGAAAGTAGAAAACAGATTCGGATTACCTCGTAAATGGTGATATAAATAAAATAATGATTTCCACCATGTGGTACACGTACAAGATCTTGCGTGAAATACCCTTTCACGTTCAAGTACTTCTACAAAAAAAATTCCATGCATGGTATCCCAAATCACTCAAATAACTTAGGAATATATGAAAAATGCTAAAATAAAAGACAAAAAAAATAAGGTAAAAAAATCCCGATATAAGTAGTACATGGTACTGATATTTACATCTGAGCCAAAAACTCATGATAATTTGCATTGACTTCATACTTCAGCAGTCGTAACTGTCGAACGATATCAAAACCATGCACTTGTCTGCAAAAAGTATCCAAGAGAAAATAATTGTTTTAATATGTTGCCAAAAAAGTATAGGTTGTTATAATAACATAATTTTAAAAAAATAAACAAGCCATCAAAACAAATGTGAAAGAATTTCCGTCAGAAACTTCAATCTTGAAAAAAGAACGACCTCAAATGTGTGTTTTGCAGACAAATGCCTGGTTTTTATCATATAGCATTCGTTTCAAAATAAAAACTTCAAAACTTTTGCATACTTCCAGCTTTTGTCTGACGAACACCTGGGAAGCAGGTGCTACAGAGAGTGAATGATGGACGTTGAGGCCTGCTCCGCAACGTTGCCAATCTAGTTTCACCTACAGGGGAGCGTTTCATCAATATTTTCATCCAACAAGTTGTCAGATCTGACATCTTTCCATGATTTTGATTGGCTGAGATGCACTGTTCCTATGGTAACTGTCGGATAAACTGGTACTTGTCGGATAAAATGTCCGACAAGTCCTTTCATGAAACGCCTCCCTGATCACCCCCTATCATCAGTTCAATTGTGTACCATACTAGTATTCATCATGCCTCTGTGGTTGCTGGGTGCTGAACAACCAGTACAGGATTTTACAGAATTTGAACACTGGACAGTTACGACTGCTCCACGATGTTGTCAATTTAGTTCAATCTACCAGTCGCCCCCCCTATCATCAGTTCATTTGCGTACCATATTTATTATGCCTCTGTTGTTGGGCGCCTCCATACATGCCTCCCATCTGATCCATCATCATGTGACCCCGACCACTCGACGATCCGTGCGCCATCCGACCTTGCTGAAGCTGTTGCGTCTGCGATTGCTGCACCTGTTGTTGCTGCTGCTGCTGGTATTGCCCGCTGGATTGGTTGTTTGTGAAGCATAGAGTAGACATCGCCTGGCCGACGGACGAAGGGATGGCCACGGTATACTGCCTCTGGGTGAGTCCTCCCGGTAAGACGGTACTGTGGGCGATGGGGTCGGTGTTAGCTGTAAAAGAGACGGAAGGTATATGAACTAAACTAAAATAGGACAGTATAGAAAAAAGGGGTGTGGAAAATAAGACAATGAATAGCATGCAACCAATATCATGCCAGTGGAAAGATTCAAAAGCCCCTCTTCATAACTTTTGTCGATCGATTTGGAATTATTCTTGAACAAAAACTCAAATAACTTCAAAAAAATGTTTACCAAATATTGTGCAACCTTGATCTCAGTAACTATAAACATTTAACTTTGTACTGAAAATGACTTTTTAAATAAAATGTATCACAATGATTATTTACTTCCATTTAAATACTTAGACAACATGACACTCTCTTTCATATTCAGCTATGAGCGACACTCAAGACTTGAGAAAAGGCAAGCCTCATCGTCTAAGATTACAATGGAATTTAACATCAACTATCATAAACCAGTTCCATGAATAACCAGGAAAAAGATTTTGATGTTTGGTTTTAACAATTTCTATTAGTCATTGTGATTAACACAAATAACAACGTAAGCACTCTCTCTCTCCCAAAAAATTGCCATTTATTCTAGCAGGACTGCTGCTAGAAAGGTACTTATCACCTATCACAGAACTGCGTTCCTACAATTCAATTTTGTGTTGTCTAGATAGTCAAATGTGAGGATATGTGATGAAAAGGCATGCTTTAATGTCAAACTTTTCAATTTTTTGACAAAATAGTTTTCAAAAGGGCATATTTTGTCTATTACAGCACAAATTGGAAAATAAGGACACAAGAAATATCTTAGGCCAATGTGAGGGGCATCAAGGGTAATTCTGCCTTTCACTGGATAGTTGAAACAACTCTGATTTTCTCACGAATGGTTTTTCCTTAATTTGGGATATTTTCTGTATGCACTACATGATGCTAAAGGAACTGGAGTCACGTAACCCCCAATTTTTAAAATATAGATGTTTCAAAAGCAGGTACCGTAAGTTTATATATTTCCACATAATACATTTTTTCATTTACTAAGAACTCATTCCAAAAATTGCTTCATTTTAGCAGTTGATCGCAGAATTACTAGAGCATCCACGGCCACGATCTCGGATCAAACTAACGTTAAACAGGCCGGGGGGTGAATCAACCTCCCCTCAACATTTTCTGTGATCATTCCGCCGTGCGAATTTTTTTGACCGCGCCACTCAGACAGTTGTACTTTTAAGTCTCGCGCATCTTTTGAGACCAAATTTACAACGCCCGGGTATGCGGTTCCGAAATTACGCATAATTACGGATAAAAAATTGTTAAAATAAAATAAATAAGAAATTGATTTCCAATTCAAAGTTTTTTCAATTGCGATTGTTAAGAATGCTACAAAGAATATTTTTACCAAAAATTAGCATTCTAGCTGTATTTAGTGAATTAGAGTAAAAAGTATGATTTATGCATCAATTAGCATAATTAATTCATATCTAATAAAATCTCATTAATTTGAAAAATTTAACCATACAGCCTTGTAGATTACATCACACACTACCAGCGTGCAAATTTTTGCGGCGCTTGTGTGATCGGCAGCCGAGATCTCGGGGGAGGGGGGAGGGTTAAATCAACACCCCCCCTGCCTCAGAACAGCCAAAAAAGCCCGGCCTAGTTAGGGTTAAAGATGAATCTGAAAGATGTTTGTAGGATCCCTTCGGAATCGACGCGCCACCACGAATTAGGTGCCTAAAATTTGTTGATCAAAATTGATCTACCTCTTTGATTGGATACCCTTCTTAAAATGACCAGCTTTGGCAAGCAATTGTCAGCGCAACGACCCTGACGAAAGACACACCTAGGACACAACCCTTGTGAAAGCAATGTCGGATACCGACCCTGCTTACCAATAGGTATCGACTGAACCACACCTGTACTCAGCCCCTGGCCGTTGCTGTACCCGTTGCCCAGCGTCGAGCCGGTGGCATCCATTGCCGTTCCGTTGCCCAGCTGGCTCCAGTAGCTCTCCGATGGTGAGCTGGTGTGGGTGCCTCCTTGCAGGACCTGCTGGCCGGTGTAGTGGAAGAGGGGATTCTTCAGGTCCAGTCTGTTGGTCGACTTGACCTCCGACCCAGGGGATTCTAGCTCGAGATCGATGTCATAGCTTTGCCTGGTGACGACACGTAAACAAACCAAAAAAGTGTTAAATCATTCGTTTGTGATATCTACTTATGGTATAGTGCATACATTGTGAACAAAAAAAAACATGGAATGTCATATTTTAATTTAGAATCACACAATGATGCCAATCATGAATCACTTATTTACATGTATATCATGAGATGGTAGAAAGTTAATAGAAGTGCTGACTATAACCAATAATTAGGACAAACACAGATATTTCATGCTGCGTGTCAGGCAAGTGTTAATTGATATCTGAAGACATTCATTATGAAATGATTATCATAAATTGATTCTTTCAATTATGAGTTACCTTGCATTGGCGATGAGTATAACCTTCCCTGTTAATCTTTGACCTTTTGTGACATAGATAGGTGACCGTAGTAAGCAGCGAACCTGTTCAATACAAATTGGAGAAACATATCAAGAAATAAAACGGTGCTTGCATGCCAGCTTTAACAAAACTTCCAACTTGTCACATTGAATTGCCCTTTCCATTAGAATTATCAGTGCCATTTTGTGAAACTGCATGATCTTACATATTTCGTGCTAAGTTGTCTCCAACGGAAGAAGCAGATGTAAATTCTTTCTTGACCTCTCGGCAAGCCATTAAGATGATTTAAAGCACTCTTTCGCTTGCTGAACAAGGTCCAGTCTACTTATCTTTAAAAATTCAGATACCAATAGTATACATAAGTATGGCATCAACTTCAGTAGTTTTAAAGAATGATGAAAAGATGCGATGTTGCTCAAAGAGAGTTGATTTGTAGTTCTTTGATTCGAGAACCATTCACTCATGAGTTCAACAAGGTAGTGAGGAAAAAAATGTCATCCACTTCAAGATGAGATTCCAAGCTCTTTTTTCCCATCTCAAGACATGGCCCATCCATCTCCAACCACTTCTCTCTATCACTTCCATTACAGTTTCCTTTGAAAATTTGGAAAGAGAAATAAAAGACAGTTGTCTTACCTGATACCAGTGAGTGAGAGGCTCAGTTGGTGCTGTGGATAGCCATACAGATTGTCTGTGATAGAAAATAATAATAATAACAATAATAATAATCATAACGATGCTACTACTACTACTTATTATAATAATAATAAAGATTTAAGGAGTGCAGAAACTATTCAATGTATATATCAAACTGTTCTATTTTTTTTAAGGCTCCTAAAATGCTTGTTACTAATGAAAAGAGATGTGTTTTTGAGTTGTTATTTGAAGGATTGGATCTGTAAAAGCAAAGAATCCATTGAACTGCGCAAGTTGTTACCATGTTGACCGCTTTTTTAACTTAATGATTCCATGATGTAGGCAGGGGCTTGGCCAAGAAGTGCTTTGTAAACAATTGAAAACATTTTGATTGCTATTCTCTGGCATATTGCTAACCAATCGATTGCTTTACGGTGATAGGAAATAAATTCACAAGGTCAGGAAATATAACTATACTTTTCATCGCAATAGATCGTGTACAATGAGTTGTATACTTTTATTTGCATACTAGAGAGATAGATAGAAATAGATAGAGACAGAGAAATAGGAGAAAAGAAAACGAAGGACTGAGGGGATGAGATTGGTAAATGAAAGAGAAAAAGGAATGGACAAAAAATAGGGGTCCTGAACTTCTGACAAAACTGAATCAAGAGAAACTTAAAATAGGCTTTAAAAGCAAGGAGAGAATAGTACTTACAATGACCCATGGAAGGCTACATCAAACCAGAAAGCAAGGCCATGGACGGCTCCTGATTGATGCGTCTTGAATTGAAGGGGTATCTCAATTCTATGAAGGTCACTTTCACTCGTCGTCAAGAAGTCGACGGTATACTTGTAAGTCCTCGCTAGGCAGATCTTGATGTCAAATGTATCCTGGAATATTGCAAATGATTTGGGAATGCCCTCGTAAGACCTTGAACAGAAGTCATTACAGAGCTGCTTCACGGAGTACCAGTCTAAAATATTTTGGAGGGTATTCTGCAACGTGTTGCGCTAAACGATTTCATGAACAATCCTAGATCAACTGAGATTTACCGTGGTTAATACCAAACCCCCCCCCCCAAAAAAAAAAACATTGTGGTTCCTTTGCAACCATCCTACACAGCTACAAGCCATTCTGATTATTATTTTTCATTCTAAAGTCTTGGGCATCACCAGGGTTGACATGCAGTCAAGCTAAGCTTGTCATGCTAACCCTTCCAACCTTCTGTTATCAATAACTCATATAAAACACAACTTTGTTCATTATTTTTCTTGTCAAATATTTTGTCACATACATGTACTGAGATCTGAAGGGATGGGTGGGTAGGTGGTAATATTGATCTCATTATCAATATCTTTGTGAAGTAGACACAAAGGCTCGTATTCTGAAGTCAAATTAATCTTAGACCACGGTCTAACTCCTAAAAATTATGAAAAGCCAAACGTTTCAAAATTTTTGTTTACAGTGATTGCATCTCATGTTTACTGTGTTCTTACTAATTCTTTGGTGAAGACAACTGTCATACTTATCCTTCCCAGGCAGTTAATAATGTTTTGGGAGTCAAATGAGCTTATACATTGAACCTCTACTGTCAGAGAATTATGTAACACTTGGCTTTCCATAGTTAAACCACAAATTAAAACCAGAGTTTGAATTAAACCCGACTTCAGAATACGGGCCATATTGTACAAAATCCTGAGTGGATATACATGTGTACCATTTTAAACTTCTTTAGGGTAAACATTATTAGTAGATGTAAATATCTCACCACTATAGGTTGTCTGAGGAACTCCTGAAGAGCGGTTTCTCTGAGGCAAGTAAGGTCGACACCATGAAAAGACTGTTGATACCTGAGGAAAGACACATAAAAATAATACAACTTATCATTCAATTATCCCCAAACCTTTGGCTAAATTGCTAAGTATGTCTAAGGGTTAAGCTGAATCCAAAAGTCGGGGGACATGATGCTTGAACAAATAAATCTTTCTCCCTCACATTGGCTGCAGTTTTCAAAAAGAATATATATGATGAAACATGTGTTACTGAATTTCTGTTTGAATAGAAAACCCCCAGACATTGATTACAATTATATTGACAAACATGGCTGCAATCAACCAACCAATCAATCAAATGAAAACGACTAGAAATGTAAATGCCATTCACACAATGAAGTCATAATTTTGTTCAAACCAATCTACCAAGTTCTTAAGACATATATTTACATTACTTTCATGAACAATTTAAATCATACAATTCTTTCCTATGCAGATGTGCCGTGGCTGAGTGGATAAGTCTCCAGACATGAACCACACGGTCCAGGGGTTCAAATCCCACCATACCACTTGTGTCCTTTGACAAGTCACCTATCTGCATTTGCCACTCTCCACCCAGGTGCAGTAAGTGGGTACCCGGTAGGAAGATATTCTGAGAGCCAATACACAGCGCAGCTTAAGCCGTGGTAATGATAACATTATCATGTTGAACAGGGTCCGCTGGTAGAAGTTTTTTAAACTGAAGTGGCAACCCTGGATAAATATGCCATTATCATTATTATAACTTACCAGAAGTTTGCTTTTGTGAATTGTTCCATGTAGAGAGCATCGTCTGTGAATGGAGCAATGTGGACATCTCCTTGGGTAGGGAACATCTTACCTGAAAACAGATCATCGACAACATCATTGGACTTTCTAAAATATCATTGCAATGATTATTAGATCCAATTGCTCTAAAGTACACATCACATGTGGATGATACTTGTCAGTTAATGGCATAAATAAATTAAGGTAACAGAAATTTCATGAAAACTACTTAAAGGTAGGGTTTACCAATATTACACAATTATGGTGAGGTGTATCATAAAATCTAGTCAAAGTGATTTAAGCTAGTTAGCAAAGCTCTCCACAGGAAAAGAACAATGGTTTATATCAAAGCAAGTTCAGTAGGTATTTTTTAATCAGAAATTTTCAGTAATAAAAGCAGAGATAAATGTGAAATTTTAGAGTGGAATCACAGTATCAGTAAGTATACTGGAAAAAGAGAGGAGAAAGGGGGCGGGGAGGGGGGGGGGGGGGGAAGAGACAGCAAATATTGTTAAAACTGAAGAAAAGGGAAAACAAGGAGAGTAAGAGGAGAGAGGGAAAGAGAGAGCAAAGACAAGCACAAAATACTAAATATCACAAAGAACATCATGAAGAAAATGGGAGAAAGAATGAGAGGACAAACTAAGAGAGAGAGAGAGGGATGATTCAATCGTAAGACTTACCACCAGGTTTCAGCCACTTCTTGGCATGAAGGAAGCTTTCTAACATCCTCTCATTGAAGAGCATGTATCCCATGGGTTCCGAGACGATCAGATCCACCTGCTCCGGTATCGTCACCTCCTCCACCTTCCCCGGGACCACCGTGATGCGGTTTGCAAGGTTGTTGGCTTTGACGAGTTGCTATGGCAACAGAAAAGAGAGGATGGACGGTTGCAGGTCAGTGTGTAGAATGCAAAAACGGGGAGAAAATAGTCATGTCTTTGACCTTTTGAACCCCACGACCATATTGCTGCATTTCTCTTTCTCTCTCTTCTATTAAAGAAAAGATAAATTAAATTGCTCACGGAGCATGTCATCCTATCACCCCCATGGGGGACTCACTTGTACTGTTTTGACCAATCAACATTGCTGCTGGAACAAAGCAAAATTTTTCAAACGGAATTGGAAATTATGTTGGGCTCTACAACAACAGATATCGCTGAAAATAAACAAGTCTGATGAATTTCTTGTAAAGAAATAATGCTGCATGATGGGATGGATTCACAGGTCAAAGACGTGACTTAGGGTAATCATCAAATGAACATGTTTCCATTTCAAAAACCTGTGAGGGAAGCAAATGCAAACTAAACAGAGAACATGAAACATCAGTATTTGGGCAAAGCAAAACTGCAACACCGCCAAGTTCTGTCCTGTGCCAATGAAGGAATTCACAAGAAAAATAAATGTCATCAAATAAGAAGCAACTACTGAAAATAAATGGGGATGCAAAATGAATTGACTATTAAAATTTTCTAAGATATTTGTTTTCAGAATGTTCATGAATAACATACCCAACAATTTCCACATATTTTGGGGCAGTGAAATGGTACCGAAGGCAGGTGGACCGAACGAGCGATGCCCAGTTTTGCTCCCTACCCACTGCCGTACTTACTGACCAACCAGTGACCAAAAGTGACCATCAATTTGACCATCACAACCAGATAGAGCATTGATATTAGAGTTGTGGTGGCCATCATTATCATCACTTCAATCAGAATGAATGGTTGCGTATGCAAGGTGAGCCCTCTCTATAATCATTGAATGATATTCATCCTCGTTATACAGATATCAACGTTGCCCGGTAATTTGTTGAATCTTTTTATAGCAAAAGCCTGCTCATGTGAATATACCAAAGATAAAAAAGAGTAATTAATCATGACACAAAAGAGAGAAAAAAGGCATTAAATGTTGGCAAAATTCTGGATAGCCTGAAAAGATAAAAAAAGAAAGGTATGATTAATATTTCTCTGGATGGAAAAAAAGGGTGAAATAACAAAATGACTTGTGAACACACACAATGACCAACAATGCAAGTAACAGACGATGTAACAAGTACATTTCACTAATACTTCAGCAACCCCTTGTATTGTAGGATGTAGGACATCATGTTTCACACATGGCACTTGCTTACAAATTATAATTTGAAATTGAGTTTTTGAAAAGGATAAATATAGAAGAAAGAAGCCATCTCCCCAAGACTGGAGCTCATTTGTTTTGTATTTTACCTTGTGATGACCTTTGACCTTTGCATATAATAATATAGGGAATTTATATTGCGTACATAACCACCTTGTTAGGTGCTCAAGGCGCTCCTATATTACCTGGCTAAGCTAGACGTTCATAGCGTTCATATAGCCTTCATATAATCCAGATTTTAATTCATAGTAACTCCTCCAGCTTTTTTTTAAATGTGCACAATCGTATAAACTATTAATAAAATCATCATCGAATTTCTCAAAGAGTTTGAAACTTCTTTATCTGTTTTGATAGTAAAAATACAATTTCATTTTTGTTACTATCAAAGATATGATATCGTTGGTCCATGAAGAAACCTTTCGGGTGATTGGAAACCCCCTACCCCTTGTACAAGTATGTCCTTTGCTCATTAGTTTAACAATGAGCATCAATGTATTGAAACCCCTCAATAACAAAAGGGCAATCAACATTAATGCCATCTTGTAGTTTCTGCTGCAAATCAAACAGCTAATCAGTGATGACAGGCCCTCAAAGCAATGCCTTTAAGTCCCTCACCCAAGCTGAGAATGCTCACACGACCTACCTTTGCTTGTTCTGCTATTGAGCTGGCTTCAATGGCATAGACTTTACGTGCTCCGGCTTGAATGGCAAAGAATGATAAGATTCCTGATCCAGCGCCGACATCCAGTACAACCTGAATCAACGAGAATTAATTTTAGACTAAAATATCAAAATTTCTGTAATTCCATTTTAAATCTAGTTCAGGAAGAGTAATTGCAATGCATGCTCAAATTGCTAACTTTTTTTCACGACACATTGCTACTAATTAATCTTGAATGGGATACTAAATGTCAATAGTTGTCGCTGAGATAATAAAAGATTTGACAGAAGACCACTTATTATTTTTCTAACACACGATATTCCAGGTGTTAGTCCAATAATTTTCAATGTAATAATTTTTTGCCTGACCACAGGGCACCATGGCCTTGGGCAAAAAGGGCATTTATTTTGGCCTCAACTCTACAAATATTGAGAAGGGCATCAAGGTCATTCAAGGGCATCGGAGGCCACGGCCTTGGGTGGCCATAGGATACTGATAACATACCTTGTCTTTGAAGTCTTCATGGTTGGTTAACATTGCTTTCTGGTATGTCGACGTCCTAATGTAATCCTGCATCATGTTTTGTTGTTGGGATAAATATCCATAGAACTGGGGAACGACAAAATAGAAGGGTTAATTTTACCATTGTAAAAGTAAGAGAACTTTCACAGGGAAATGTTTACTTCTCAAATGAGCATTTCTTGTTGTAAAGGCACGGTCCCGGTGCACTCACAGATGCAAAGAGGATACAAGACATTAAAATAATTGCGATCCATTGGAAAACACAATGCATCCTTTGTGTACTCATTCTATGCATGTTTCATACATCTGCTCTTTTCCGCTCTGTTTTCACAAATTTTTGCCAAATTCGGATATAAAATGCATGGAGCCACCTCCAATATTTTGCTCGTTCATGTGTTCTTTATGCATATGTTTTGTTCCATCGGCTACTAAGACAGGGCCTTTAGAGAATGGACAGTCCAATGTAAAAAAAATGCTACAAAGAGGACATTTTGTGTAGCACTAGCAGTTATAAAAAATGTGGAGCAAATTGTGTTGTAAACACCCAAGAAAATTATTCCAGCGCAGGTAATGATGATGACAATAATTAATAATCATTATAATAACAATGATAAGGATGATACATTGTAAATTTCACCAATTATTTTCCTTCCCTTACCTGAAAATACTGCACTGCCGAGGCTTCATCTGTTCGTTGTGAAAACAATGATTTCTTATCTGCTTGCTTTTGATTATACTTAGCACCATCAAGAATCTTCTCAAATCTAGTCACCTCTGTGTAGAAATAACAATAGGTAATATACTCTTTATATCACATCAAGTTACATTACATGTGAGACTTGTACATGTACGAGACCAGAGAAAAAACAATTATCATTTCATCATTAAAGTAATTCATTTATTAATCAATACATAAACATTATTCATTATTTATTTATTTATTCATTTTTATTTACATGTATTTATGTCATTTTATTATTTCACTTATTTCTTTTAAAATTTATTTATTTGTTCATGTATTTACTTATTATCTTTTTTTTTTTTGGGGGGGTGGGCTACATTTACATGTATATTTAAAGCTCAGCAGCCCAAATTTACTACATGTACATGTATGTACACTTAGTATGTAAGTTAACATTGGACCCTACAGGAATTTCAGGGGCTCTTTCTTTATTTTTCCAGGGCTCTTTGGGGGCTTTTCAGGGGCGAGTTTTGCCTCAAGCCCATATAAACATGTACATGTAATTTTTCCCAGCACAAGACCAGTTCACATGTTGTCCAATCTTTGAGTATAAAGTCAGAATTATTCTCAAGCATTTTTTAGATCGTATTATCCTTTTTTGTGTTCTGTACAGTCCGTAAAATTCGGGTGAAGTTGAATCTTCTACATGCCACAATCTCAGCAAATTTGACTGTAATATACTCAATACACAGTTATGGTTCGATAAACATTGTTGAATTGTGTTACGCAAAGGCCCTTTATTAGATCCAAGTTGTAGCATTGTACATGTCAATTGATAGGCAGAAATACCCCCCCCCCCTGATAAAACCCAACCCACTATTACAAGTACACAAAAAAGTGCATGCTACATAGTTATACAAATCAAATACAAACATGTGTATGTAGCCTACAGTATAGGGCCTAGTGACTTTACAAATATCACATCCAACTCCCCACCCCCGCCCCCCCCCCAAAAAAAAAGAAAAAAAAAGAAAAAAAAAGTAATTACTATTTTTTTTTTAAACAAAACACAATAAGTTCGAGCACATGTACTACATGTAAAGGTACATGTACATGCATAGACAATATTAAAGCCTGAGTTGGTCTCTTAAAACATGAAGGACAGAATATACAAAAATGTACGCACACATCAAGGCCTATACATGTACATGTAGGCTGACTGCCGACACTACATGTATGTTTGGATGACTAACCCTGTGTTTAAAGAATGGAAACATGCTGGTCTCTTTGATTAGATTAGAGCTCAAGTATGTATGTAAATAATATGCATTAGGTAGAGCCTAAGAGGGCGAACTCTCGCTGTATCAGACTTACATTACCACTGGATGCGACCGATACCTGACATAAATATGGCATTAATGCTCCCAGCCGTGAATTATTCATAACCACATACAGAATATGCGTGCATACCTACATGTGATGTACATGAGATTCAGAGAACATTGGCTAACAGAATGACTGGATGCAAGAAAAATAAACAGGCTTCAATTAATCAAGGCCATCCAAGGCGTAGGATGCCCTATTTATTGGCCCCAGATTCCTTTTAAAAACTGGCCTTGCTTTTACATGTACAGTGTACATTACAATATAAATGAAGGGCATGATTAATGATTTTCCCCAATTTTATGTTAAAAATAGACAACAAAATCATAAATTTATTCAGTACATGCTTCATGATCATCTTTCATTCTCCACAGTTTCAATAGAAAAATAACAATTACAGTTCATGTACATTGTATTTAAAGATTAAGAGACGAAGGTGGGTATAACCTGGAAAGTCCAGGTCCCAGGGCATAATCTAAAAATAACATTTAACAAACCAATATCACAAGATAATAAAAGGAAGAATAAATGAACATGAAATTTAGGATTCTAAATGACACGTTTAAAATGAAGTCCACCTTTGAATCTTCCAATTCTTTTGTTGATTTATTCGCGAGCCTACATGTACACACATGTACATGTATATTGAACACTACATGCATACATGTATGTACAGACTTTGACACCTTTAAAGAGCAAAATACATTTTCTCATAAAAAGTACATGTAAAAAGAGATTTGGATGGACCTCTTTTGGACAGTATGAATAATTTTCTCCATTCTCTAGATCATACATGGTCAATCATCATATGATTATATCATTGTGCAAAATGCTAAATACACTTCACTAAAATGTTGAACTTGATAATATCAGGATGTTTGTGTTGTATCCTTTCATTGTGATGTCATAAAAGAAACATAACTACTTGTGATGCCATTACTGCATGTACCTTGATCAATGGATGATTTCAACACCGTACATGTACTTGAAATCACGCTGGTGTTCGGATTGACCTCAGAAAATATGACGTATTTCCAGCAGTTGGTGTTGAATGTTGTCTGCTGAACCGAGCATTACAGCTGGTGTTGACGATCTACGTGCAATTTCCCTATTCACCAACACCAACCACCAGGGATTGTGAAAATCGTGATTTCAAGTTTGGTGTTAATGAACTGTACATGTACATGTAGTTCACGAACAGGAGGCGAACACGATGAAACAACCCCGTAAAATTGTCTATTACAGTTAAGATGAGCGCAAATCAGAGTTTTACACATTTTAATGAAAAAATATGTTTTCTGATTATTGCACAGTGATTTTAACCTGTGCATTCTGTAAGATAAGATGATACTGCAGTTTCTTCCTGATTTCACTTTCGTCGTCGAGAATTTCTCGCATAAAGTTAAGATGATCAGCAGCGCAGCGCAGAGGCGTGACGTCATAGGATATCGATAACGCGATCGGTATCGCTCCTCTGACCTCAGCTTGGTGTTGGGGCTCGGTTCAGCAGCCTTTTCAAGCTCGCAACACCAACACCGTACTTGAAATCACCCATTGTGGTATGTACATGTAGTACACAAGCCAGGCTATCAAAAGTTGCACCAGATAAAAGTACAATTTCGTAAAAATTTGACTATATTCTCACGGACATGAAAATGTCACTTACTGTAATAAACAAGTGGACTCATCTACATGTAATAACTCTTGAAATTGTTTTTGATTTATAAACAGCTTGTCCGATACTGATTCATATCTGACTCAAAGCTTTTCAATAGTATACAAATATCAGAACCATTATTATCAACTTTCATAACACGGGAATAAATAAAATCAATTTCTGTTTCAATTTCACTCAAAAGATTAGACTATAATGCTCTTCAGATATCTAAACTTGGTTTGTTTATAATATGGTGTAGTTTTTCATAGATTTCAATATTGTTAAAATGTTAAGTGATTTGCAGATTCTTAAATAGTGTTAACAAGATCTTTGAAAATTAAGATCTAGAGTGATTGTGCAAAATGATACAAGAAACTTGCTGAACTCTCAGAATGCAAACTGCAGGAAGATTCCATGTCACATACATTGTAATACTCACCAAATGTACTTTCTTGGGCAATTCCATAAAATGATCAACCTTTTTGTACATCCAACCCCCCCTTTTTCTGAAGTCTTACTTCACTTAAGAAACTGGCCAAGTCATGGTCATTTGACAGCATTACAGACTGTCAAAAGAACCAAAAATCAGAGACAGAAAATTTCATCAAGGTCCCAAATATAGGAGGTCGGACGTATATATTTTATGGAATTGCCCTTTTGCTGTAATTTTCCAAAGATTTTATTATTGACAGTGACTTGTACATGTAGCCCTCTAATTTGGAAACTCAAAAAGTAGTTATTGTATAAAATATTGATCAAACTTACCAAACTCTGATGTGAAGTGTAGGAGGATTCCATTTCCTTTGATATTCACCATGTATGCTAGTTTGGTTGCCCGGCATATTGTTGAACTATTTTCCGTGCCGAGGTCAAAGGTTAAGACTTGTTGGTTACCTGCAAAAAACATTACAGACATAAATTTGATATATACATGTATCTACATGTACATGTGTGTTTCACAAATTTAATTCTTACATCTTGAATCATCATTTTAATATGTTGAAATAAAATTATAGGGGGAGTGCACTATGTGTGGTCTCTCATTGACTGTGTGTTATAAATACATACAGTGTAGTCTAGGTTAAATATATGTTTTCAGATATCTACTGTACTACAGAGAAAATATCGACCTATAATTGTATTTGTATAGAGAAACTTACATGTTTTGAGAGGAAAAGTAATTGTTTTGCTAATTGGTAACATAATTATTGCGGTATAAATGTTTTGAGTAGTTAATTAGCTTATTATCATTCAAGTGGGTCTATATTACTAGACTACACTAGCATTATAGGTCAGGAAACTGGCCAGGTATGAGTAGTTGAGGACTTGAGATGGCACTTTTGGTTTGTATCTGTTTTAAGGATACTGCGGACTGACCATAATTTTATAGTAAATTGAGCAGAAATAACCAAACAAAACACTGAAAATTTTATCAAATTTCAATATCAAATAATAAAGTGAACTAACAAAGATATTGAATTTTAAAGTTCTGCAATTTATTGTGAAAACAGATGCATGCACACCATCAAGAATAAGAAACATATTAGGCTGATGTCATGTCCACACTTAGACCAAAAGCTGTTATGTTGGTTGTTCAGCTGAAATCCGTTGGCTTCACTCACCAAATAAAAAGACTGAAGTTCTAGCGCGATCTGTACAGGGGACTCAATGGCCATATGTACTTACATGTAAGATCGGATAAAACGGGGAAGTGAATTTGCGCGACAGCCGAGGTAAGTCACTGTTTTTGTTCCTTTTAACTTGATTTTTTCTCTGTTTTTTGGCAATTAATGGCAAGAGGGAATATTAATTTGCATTTTGGTCGCGTTAATTTTCAAAATTTTTATTCATTAAAGACAACAAGTGGAATGCCTCTGGCCGTCTCACCTGCATCACGCGGTTCAATATAGCAGCAGTGCTGACTTTGCATACTACTCTAACTCGCACAAGATGTTCAGTGATACATGGTTACTCTTATGTCCTCTTTTTATGAACTAGACCAATAAACTTACAGAGATATGATGGTTATTCAACAAAAAACCCCAACATGGCCAAAGTTCATTGACCTTACAAGACCTTTGACCTTGATCATGTGACCTGAAACTGGAACAGGATGTTCAGTGATACTTGATTACTCTTATGTACAAGTTTCATGAATCAGATCCATAAACTTTCAAAGTTATGATGGTAATTCAACAGATACACCCAATTCGGCTAAAGTTCATTGACCTTTGACCTTGGACATGTGACCTGAAACACGCACAGGATGTTCAGTGATACTTGGTTACTCTAATGTCCAAGTTTAACGAACTAGACCAATAAACTTTCAAAGTTATGATGGTAATTCAACAGATACCCCCGATTCGGCCAAAGTTCATTGACCCTAAATGACCTTTGACATTAATCATGAGACCTGAAACTTGCACAAAATGTTCAGTGATGCTTGATTACTATCATGTCCAAGTTTCATGAATCAGATCCATAAACTTTCAAAGTTATGATGGGAATTCAACAGATATCCCCAATTCGGCCAAAGTTCATTGACCCTAAATGACCTTTGACCTTGATCATGTGACCTGAAACTTGCACAAAATGTTCAGTGATGCTTGATTACTATTATGTCCAAGTTTCATGAATCAGATCCATAAACTTTCAAAGTTATGATGGTAATTCAACAGATACCCCCGATTCGGCCAAAGTTCATTGACCCTAAATGACCTTTGACCTTAATCATGAGACCTGAAACTTGCACAAAATGTTCAGTGATGCTTGATTACTATTATGTCCAAGTTTCATGAATCAGATCCATAAACTTTCAAAGTTATGATGGGAATTCAACAGATATCCCCAATTCGGCCAAAGTTCATTGACCCTAAATGACCTTTGACCTTGATCATGTGAACTGAAACTTGCACAAAATGTTCAGTGATGCTTGATTACTATTATGTCCAAGTTTCATGAATCAGATCCATAAACTTTCAAAGTTATGATGGGAATTCAACAGATATCCCCAATTCGTCCAAAGTTCATTGACCCTAAATGACCTTTGACCTTGGTCATGTGACGTGAAACTCATGCAGGATGTTCATTGATACTTGATTAACCTTATGTCCAAGTTTCATGAACTAGGTCCATATATTTTCTAAGTTATGATGACATTTCAAAAACTTAACCTCAGGTTAAGATTTCGATGTTGATTCCTCCAACATGGTCTAAGTTCATTGACCCTAAATGACCTTTGACCTTGGTCATGTGACATGAAACTCTAATAGGATGTTCAGTAATACTTGATTAACCTTATGGCCAAGTTTTATTAACTAGGTCCATATACTTTCTAAGTTATGATGTCATTTCAAAAACTTAACCTCAGGTTAAGATTTGATGTTGACGCCGCCGCCGCCGCCGTCGGAAAAGCGGCGCCTATAGTCTCACTTTGCTTCGCAGGTGAGACAAAAATTAAAGAGCCCCGGCAGGGGATTTTGCATTGCAAGTCCCCTATTGGTGGCTGCACGATAACGAGCCGTCTGTGTACGAGGTAAATTAAAAAAAAAAGTTAAAAAACTCCTCGAAACAGACGGCTGCCAGCTGTCTAGTCCACACTTACCTTTTTTATCTATACATGAAAACATTATCATAATATTAGAGCAATGATTGTATTAGATCTATAGTCACCAATTTTTTTTGTTTTCATTCTTGCAGGACAAAATTTGAATCCATGTATACATTGTAATTTCTTGTAATAAAATAAACTGGTAATTCACTTTTAGGTTGGTCCAGATGTACATATACTGTATAATCATACCAATAACCATATCAATGACATCTCTACAAACTCAATAACACAAACATGTATAACATGTTACAACCTAGACCTTTTTTTTATTCAATTTCTTCAAAACTCAATCTTCTGCTTACTTATCTTTTTAATAAATATTGTTGTTGTTCTTTCCCCTGCACATAAAGGCTGTTGATACTTAACCCAACACCATAATGGGGTGCCAGGTGGGGTCTAGAATTATGTGCTCCTGTGGGCGGCCAGAGGTGAATAAAAGATATAAAAAATGGTTTGATATTCCTTCAGAAATTAACTTGGACAGTGTCAGGTAGTGCCCACACAAAAAATACTTTTTGAAAGCAGTAAGCAGAAATGCAGGTTTTTGTAGATTGTACTTTCCTTCATTTTTTTGAGATCCATGGCGAGAGGGTCGCAGGTCAAACAGCATGAATAATAGAATATTTATATTATATTGGATGGCTCAGAATGGGATACCAGAAAATAATAAATATTTCAAGAGTTTGGGAAAATATTCCACGAATCAGTGGAAAATTTTCCCAAACTCTTGTAATATTTCTAGTATTCCATTCTTGGTATTCCATACTGAGCCATCCAATATGATATAAATATTCACGCTGTTTGACCTGGGAGTGTGACCCTCTCATGTGATGAAATCAGCCGTGAATAATAAGTGTGAAGAATTAGATACTGGCCCAAAATCACCAATTTTGAAGATAACCGGAGGATGGACACGCAGAGTGAAATAAGGGAGTAGAGGAAGAAATTAACATTTTATTCCTTCTTGTTTTATTTTTTTCTATAATTTTTACAATAAACATCCTTTTTTTTTCCCACCTTTGCCACTCCAAAGTATCCAAAGTGGTACACCGAGGTTCGGGTACCGTAGCGTAGGTGGAGCATAGTGTTGGCGAGCGCCTGGGGGGGGGGGAACTCAGTATACAATGCCCGTTTTTGTCTCGCCCGCGGCACAAACCCACTACTTTTTTGGTTGAGTGCCCCCTCGGGGTGCAGCAATAGTGAAGTGGAGTGGAGCCTGCACAAACTTGAGGTAGCCAGGCCGAGCCTAGGCTAGGTATAGTGAGTGATTGTATTACCGACCGGCCTTGTATTACCGAACGAGCGCATCGTACGCGTCAGAAAATAATTTCATACATGTATGCTCAAAACTTTGCAACATCCTTCCAACATGTCCAAAGGGAATTTGAATAGAAAGATGATGAAAAATGGTCAAAAACACATTTTTAAAGTCTTGTTATGGTCAAAATAGCTCATCAGTGATTTTGCTGTTTTCTCAATTTTTCCCATACAAAACACACGTCCGGTAATACGATACCTTTTTCAAGTGACAAAAATATTTCACATAAAAAGAGGGGTCCGACTGGAAGCTAATATCGTAAAAAAGAAAAATCATTTTGGCAAAATTTTTACATATTTATATTTTGTAGGTAATTGTGTATTTATGGTGAAAGTTTGATGAATTTTATGAGAATAATGTGTTTGATATGATTGAATTCATGAAAAGTGTTTGGTAATATTATGATCCACTAGGCCTACACTGGCAAGTACGATTTTCTATTTCAAAAATTTTCATATCTCTATTACATGTATCATGATTATTGAAAACTCATAGATCTAGATCTACACAGTTTCATTAATTATGGGAGCAAGACAACAGTGCAAGTGTGGCACAAACAGTGACACAAACAATAAACCCGGCGAAATATGCCGGGCGATGAATGATAGACATGAATGATGGAATGGGCAAATGCCAGTGCCATGGCATGCATGCAGAGAACAAAGTCATTCGGGGTCGCAAATTTACCACATCATCATTTCACAAGCTTACGCTACCAAACTTAGTCAATCTTACCATTATATAATGAAAATATTGGTTTGGCATCTTGTGTAGACACTTGAAGTTTGAGCACATTTTGAGTTTGTTGTGCAATGTCGCCTTGATCTGACAATGAACTCAAACGCACATTCTCAAAGACGATCGCCATGATGATCTCCTGCCATGTAAATTGGGTGCATATCGGCGCGGCGTTATTGGAATTTTCAATGAATGAATCGCATGCGACGTACTCAGCGACGTAATTTGTTGCGCCCTCAGCGGCAAATAACATTATAGTTATGGGCACACCATGAGATATACAGTGCGTTTCAGAAAAAAGGTAATCCAAATCTAGAGGGCCGATATTCGGATCATGTTTAATATTGTGAAATTATTCTGCATGGATATGAAAGAAAAATTCATCAGCTTTTAATTGATACCATATTGCCACTCATGATCAAATTAATTGATGTTGAAGACAACATGTGCGGATACCACTTTTTCCAAGTTTTGCCAAAGTGGGTAAAGTGTGCATTTGATAGAATAAAATGTTTTTCAAAGTAATTTTGGGAACGAAGAATTATTTGAGGCATTTCTCTAAAATGATGATTGAAAGGTTAATGTCTTAATGTTCATACACACCTTCGACATGTCCTCCTCTCCTTTGCACACGAAACCTTCCTCCCTTCCTGATTTTCTCCCTCCGCTGCTTTCGGAGATCAGCCCTATGAAGGCAATAGCAACCGGTAGTGTGGAGAGATTAAGGATATCTTGGACAGCTCGTCTTACCATTGCTGGCCCCTTGTCGAGAAACTGGCGGCTGCTTCCCGAGCGAAGCAGCCGCTCAGTAGTACTTCAGTAGTACTCCCTCTCCATAATTTATATAAAAAAATGTTCAGATATGCACTGTTGATTTTATATAAATATTTTGCGGACCATCAACCGCGTAGCCAGGATTTCATTTCGGAGGGGGCGGTATAAATGCACGCAAAGCGTGCCAAAACTTACAGAGCGCGCGAAGCGCGCTCCCTAGGGGGTGGGTTCAGGGAGGGGGAGTTTCCCCCTCCCGTGCGAAGCGCGAAGCTTTTAGTATTTCATAAATTGAAATGAAAAGGAGCCGTTTCTCTTGTCTCTAGTACCTCCAATTTGGTTGACTATATTGCGATTTTGAACCTTGTTTTCAAAAGTGATTGTGAACGCACAAAAGAGGTATACAATGGATGAAATCAAAATTATAATAACTCCGCGCGAAGCGCGGAAGCTAAAGCGTTTTATCAATTTTTCTTGCCATAAAAAGGGTCCCGAGAAAAGGGTATTCTCAAAGATATATTGAATACTTTCCTTGGAAAGATCAGATTTGATTGCAACCAATTTAGCAACAGTGCAAATTTTTAACTCGCAAAACAGAGGAGAAGAAGTGTAGCAGAAGATATTCCTCCCCGCGCAGAGCAATGAAACTCTGAAATTTCCAAGGGCGGACGTTTCATCAAATGTAGATATCTCTAATACCCAATCAGCTCTAATTCAATTGATTTTCTAAGATTATTGAACTTAATTACAAGGAAAATATTGCGCAAAAAGTTGAAACTTCTGTGATTTATTGAAATTATCTTTCTATATAAAAAAAAGGATCCTGAAGCGCTTCATTTTGAATATTTAAGTGTCATTCAAAATTTCAAACTGAGGGCGCAAAACAGGACAGGAGATAAATGTATACAGGGAAATGACATGAAATTTAATACAATTTGATAAAAGATATTGTACTTTTTTATTTAACACGACACGAATTTCATACCTTCCTCTTTTTATATTAGGAACCTAATTGCTCCAAAATTATGATTGTTTAGTAATGAGCTGAAAAGCGGGAGAAGTTGACTTCATGGAGGTGACGGCAGAAACTGATATAAAGATTTTACCCGCTCGGAGCCGACCAGACCAGAAGTTGCGCGATCAATTGAAAAAAAGATAACTTCATATATTTACTTCGGCCTAACCTTACTCAAATTCATGCCCTAATGTATACAATTTTAACTCTAACTGGCAAGAAGCACATAGCTGAGGTGGAAAAACAGGGTTAGAGAAAAGGTGGGGGAAACAATGGCGAACTTCAATATTGTCATTTAACCGCGCACAGCGCGGAAGCAAAATTCATATATAAATTTAGATCAAGAAGAGTGAAGGAGTTTCTCTTTTGAGAAAAAAATAAAGAATAAAAAGAAAAAAAAACACAAAGCTACCTTTCTTCCCTTTCCTCCCTTCCCTTTTCCTTTTCTCCTCTCTTTTTTCCCTTCTTTTTTTTCTTTTTTGGGGCGTTTTGAAGGGGGGGGGGGGGGGGGGCGACCGCCCCCCTGGCTACGCGCCTGCGGACCATTACGTCATTTTACGGGTCTAAAGGGGAATTCCGAAATTGCCGTATTTCAGCTTGGGGGGGGGACTTTGGCGTTCGTCTTTCAGAGAGAGAGAGAGAGAGAAAAATCAGTCTGCAAAGAAAGCCCTAAATGAAAATCAACTAGCGGCGCGCCCCCGGATTTTTAATGCACCTGTGTATGAGGGTGGAAGGGGGGGGGGGCTAGGATGTGAAGTGGATTCTAACGGGTTTTTTTCAATAACCCTTTGATTTTTTTTCATCATGAGAGGGCGTTCATCCTTTTTTAAACATTAATGGGGCTTATCCAGAATTCACTGGGGCTGGGGGGGGGGGAGCTTTGCAAAAACAAAATAATAAAGAGGGGAAACGGCCGTTCTAGAAGGGAGGACACTCGCCTCCCTCCAGATTCGCACCTGATACCGGTCTTACTCAGGGGCGTCGCGAGGCCTTATCCAGTGGCGGAGGGGGGGGGGGTGGAGGTCCTGATTACCGACGTCCGACGACCATGAGTCATATGGTAAAATTCCTTGCGATCGTCAGTCACATTTTCTTTTTCCAAACCCAGTGGCAGATCCAGATGAAAATTTTTGACATTTTTATTTTTTTACACGTTTTTATATTTAGAACATATTCGGATTCTGAGTCTGTAATTCGTCCGATAGTTTGTCATTTTCCCGACAGACGTCAGTCCAACTGCCCTGCGCTTACGTAACAGACGATCATTTTTTCAACATCTCAGAATCCGCATCTTTAATTACACCGGCACTCAAATAGGTCCATGGGTTTACCTATTCAAAACCTCGTCTCCCCTTCTCTCTCTGTTTTATATCCTTCCCTTGTTTTCCTTCCTTCCTTCCTTCCCTTTTCCTTCTTTCTCTTCTTTCCTTTTTCTGTATTTCCCCCTTTTCTTCATGTTTCCCGACGGCAGTGCAGATTCACCGACGATATCCAGAGTAGGGGGGGGGGGGAGGATGTCGCACCCCCACAACCCCCTTTAGCGAAGGCCATGGTCTTATTACTAATTGTTTTGATTTTTTGGGGGTATTATTTTGTAGTGTTTTTTTTCTGTCCTGTCTTGTGCAATTGGTTTTCTTTAAACACTTTAATAAAATAAAGCTTGTCTAAAGCTACTAACTGTTTGGTCTAATTGCCCTTTAGCCCATTCAAACTCTTTGTAATATTTTCTGTTAGGCTGTTTTTGTTTTTCTAATATCCCTTTGGTCTATCACTACTCCGTCTATTATGCTAAGATGAATTGTATCTGGATCAACTTTTATTTTTGATAAAATACAAAAGTATTAGTAGACGAAAAGGGAAATCAGGTTATTTTTTTCAGCCATAATAATCTAGACCCTGAATGATTAAAATTGCGAAAATGAGACTAAATGAGAATACTATTCGACCAAATGCAAAGTGGATCAAAGAGCAGGTAGACCAAATTTATAAGAGACCAATGGGTTTGGGCTGTAGTACTATGGGTCAGATGCAGAGAAAAAATAGAAATTGCTTTTGCTAGGCATTTGCTAGGCTTTTACTTGATTCCGTATTAATCCGTATGCATGAAATGATCGAGCAAATGCTTTGCTAGTAAGTTTAAGCAATCCCCAGTTGACTACTAGCGGTTGCTTTTACGATTAAACTATTGCTATATATAAGCGTAACATTTTACTTGTGTTTTTAAAAACTAGCTTGAATTTGTTCAAGCTCCATCAGAGCAGCAAGAGCGTTTGCTTGATCAGGGCGATCGGGTTTTTTAATCACCCAAGGTGTACAGTAGCCTACATGTTTTCTTCCTAGTATAATGCAAACCAAATGCCAACTATATAAATTTATTAAAAAGAAACTTGTTTGACACCACATCTAAGGAAAAGATGTTTATGAGAGAGCGCGGAAATTTGCAGTCTTGCCATTATTGCGAGTCGTGCTCGCACCACCGCGAGGTCGTTCTTGTTCAAACCGCTAGCAATTGCTTTCTAAAGGCAAAGGGTTATGCATATGAATTAAAGTAATTGCTGAGACATGATATTTTGCTTTGCGAGCAATTACTTTTGCTTGAAGCAATTGCTACTTTTTACGCATCTGACACTGTATCTCAATGTGAAATCGATCAAGGCCTCGTCTTACGAATTACATTAAATCATAATTGTTTCAATCAAATGAAAATCAAATAAAAATAAATCATGTTCAGGGTGAATTTAGTTTCAGATACCCATTCCAGCAGCTAACTGGTTATATCTCGTCCTGACACCCCTCTATAAAACATGCATGGCGTTAAATTTTATCTTCTCTAGAACCTATCACTGCTCTATGTCCCTGCGCTTTTCAATTTCACTGAATTAATTTTCAATCAAAATTCCCAAACTTTTCATACTATGACTCTTTGGCCGTATTCTGAAGTCGGTTTTAACTTAAACTCAGGTTTAAAGTTGTTGTTTAAGTATATGGACAGCCAATTGTTACATAAATCACTACTAGTAGAGATGTCATATTTCAGGTCATTTGGCTCTAAAATCATTCGTATTTTAAATAGGAAGGGTAGATAGTCTTCACCATCGATGAATCAGACAGAGCACATTAAACATAAGAAACACACAACTTAATAAAAATTTTGATACCTTTGTCTTCCCATAGTTTAACCACAACTTTAAACCTGAGTTTAAGTTAAATCTGACTTCAGAATACGGGCCTCTATATCTCCAACAGTTCTCCCCTGATTGTCTCTTGATCCCCTCCCTTGTTTTTAACCCCACCCTTATGCGTGGGAGGGAGGAGTATAATTCAAGTTTCGTAGGTTGTGAATACAATTTTACCATGTAGATTAAGAGAGGCTTTCACTTGTTAAGTGAATTCTACTCTTTAACATGTTTAATAGGGGATTTTTTTGTGAAATGGTGGTATGCTCACTCTAAATTTTACTCCATATTGAGTGATCCTTGACGTAACCATCAATGAGTGTGAAAAATGAGTGATATTTCTCTCATTTCTTGTTAGATCTTACCCCAATCATATACCAGGCTGTGGAAGAGGACCCTCTCACCCCCGCCGGACCAAATCTTCATCTTTATCTCCTACAATTTTGCCCTGATTGTCTCTCGATCCCCTCCCTTGTTTGTAACCCCACCCTTATGAGCGGGAGGGACGAAATCGCCACCCATGCCCCACCCCTCTCTCACCGCCTCCCTATCTTCTCACTCTCTTTACTTGTTATATAATCTAACCAGTTCCCACTCTTACAATCAATTACCCCCGCTTTTTACATCTAGCTCTCCACATCCGGGCTATTAAATTTTAATTCAACGAGGGCAACATTCTGCAAGATTTTACCCCACAAAACTGACGCCAAACTGCATGGGTTTCCATTTTAACGATTCTTTTTTAATTTCATACAAGTCGTAAGGCTTTGAAATTATGACTAAACGTATACAACATCCATTTACTGAATAACTGATAACCACTTCGCAGGTACAATATAAAACACAAGGGGCTAAATCTAATTAAGCCTGTGGACACATCTGGACTTTACTAGAAATGTTTCTTTACCGAATACCAGTATGATTGACTTATTACATCATATCATTATCTACGTATATCCCTAATTTGTTTAAAGACCATAATATACGGATTCACAAAGTTGAAAAAATCTGGTTATTGGAAAGCTTCGCACTAATTCATTACAAGCATTTTAAATGACCTTTAAAATGCCACTCTTTATCTATGTTATCATTATAGTACAACATGTTAGCAGTAAAGGAATCACGTAATTCTATAAAAGCTAGCAAGCGGCTATCCACTTATATGAACCCATTACTTTATATTTTCAAACTGAATATCTAAAAAAAAATCATTTTACTGTGTATAAGCTGTTATAGTCTTTGCCTTTCATATTGTGAGTTTAAGCTCTCCAATACTGCCTAACACTCTCAGAAAATAAACATTAGTTACTTCTACCAACTGTTGGTTAAGAGAAAACTACATGCAAAACAAATGGAGATTTTTCTTAACCAGCAATTTTTAGGTTCATTATTATGTTAATTTAACCAACCGAACAGGTTGGTCAAAACATCTTGAATAATGTATGCCATATTCAATCATTTATTAATTATCTATGCGCTCTTTTCTTTTCCTTTGGAGATGGAAACTTTGTAATTTTTATCAAGGGCTCTTCATTAATATTTATTTTGTAAGCCATAATCTTAAAACAGATTAAACAATCGATGAAACGCAGTTACTTTTTACGTACAATATACATGGTATAACTCGCTACTGATTGCTTTGTCAATTCTAAATAGAAATGAACATGGTGATTATATTTCAAACAAAACCTATGCTATTTGCCAAAAAACCCTAGAATCTTCAAATTTCCTATTTTTTTCATCCTTGACATCTACAACACCACATGAACATGATATAACAAGTTCTTATAAATACTCAAAATGGTAAACTCACAAGAATCATGCAGGGAGGGCTTTTTTATTTATTGTGCGATTTTTTTTGGTTTAAATTTGTAACAGTTTTTTTTTCATAGTTTTGTACTGCACTGGTACCCCCGGATTGATGAAGTACCTGTACGCCAAATGTGAATATTTGGATTGAATGTGGACTCACCATCATGACGAATAAAAAGTCATGCAAGTAACGTCATAAACAAATATTCATGTTGCGTCAATATTGTATACCGAAAGTTTTTTTAATTACCATTCTACTATTGCACAACACTTCTTAAAATAACAGGTATACTAATAATGATAATGACAACAACAACAATTAATAATAATACTAATAATAACAATAATGATAATAATGATAATTGTTATCATTACTATCATTATCATCATTATTTCTTCATCATATTTATCATTATTGTTATTGTGATAACTGAATAAGTCATATAACAAACAAATAATATATGATGATGATGATAAGTAAAAAGAATAATCGATATTTTTTCATCAATGAAACCAATGATAATCCTTGACATGTGATATCAAAATATCAAAAAAAGTACATGCATTTTAAACAATGTTGGCAAATGAACAAAGTAAATTCCTTTTTAACAATGTTGGCAAATGAACAGATGACTATAAATTACATTTATTTGCCTTAAACTTATTTTTTCCTCGCTATTTGAAGAGTTGGTAAGTATATCATCTACGGTTTTATAACATCTAAAACATCAATTATTCCGATTTTATGACAGGGTATCTATTCCCCCTTTATAATCGTGTTTTTCGGAAAACCGTAAACTATATCTATGCAGATACAGAATAAGTAAGTTGAATGTACCTATTATTCTGATTGATAGTACAGTTATATTTGTAATGATGTGGCTCGGGGATGCAATATAAATATATCGATGCAGTTGAAAGTTGATATATCGGGCAAACATATTACGATGTGAGGATATACACTTCAAAGCAAACGGGAACCACTTATAAATGTATTATATCTACATACAAAACACATACACACACATCCGCACAAACACACACGCGCACTCATACTACTGTGTACCAATGATTACTCAAGTATCACTACAATTATAATAATTAATTATTTTCGCTTCTCTTGCTTGTTCGAATCATTGCCTTCAAATATGACGAATTGCGTCATAGTCATGATTGTGCAATCATCCATACACAGCCTAACAATGACATGTTATAAAATCAACGATGAAATTGGGTGAGGAAAGAGAAAGAGAGAGACAATAATAGAAAATGAGAGACATAATTAGATGGAGAGAGAAGGAAATAAATATGCAGAGACAGACAGAGAGGCGGGGGGGGGGGGGGGGGAGGAACAATATAGAAAGAGGGTGGAATGATAAACAATTAACACAGATGACATGGACATACAACACAAAAAAGAGAGGGAAGAAGACGGGAAATTGTAATTATTTTTTCAAAAAATTAACTAAAGCGAAATCCCCATGTTACGTTTTGTTACTACTTTATGCTGTAGTTTATCACTATGATATTATTTTGCTGTTTCCCTTGTCTCATTATGCTTTTATTGACATAAGATAGGAGACAGAATTACAAATTTGCAAGAGTCTTATTCCACCAGGTTACACTGTAAAAACTGTGGTGTTAAAACTGACACCAATTGGTGTTAATAGAGGACCACACCCTGAGGTGTTAAAATAACACCCTAGAGATTGAACATAACACCAAAGAATGTAAATGTAACAACCATAGGTGTTGTAATAACACCTATAGGTGTAAAACTAAAACCACCAATTTATTTAACAACGGTGTAAAATAACTGGTGTGGTCCTCTATGTACACCGTTTAACACCACAGTTTTTGCTGTGTATGATACAAAAGGGAATATACTGCATTATACAGGAGTAACTATTCTAGCATCATGAAAAAGAATGAGCATCTATCTGAAACAGAGTGAAATTATTTGCTTGAGTATTAACGATATTAAATCAAATTGCGTGATTTCTTGACTCTTGGTAAAATAAAATGTAATCCCTAAACCAACAACCCCCATTTTATTGGTAGAAATTGTGAATTACAGGTACACTTAACCCAATCGAGGGATCCCTTTACTTGTGCGAGAGTCCAAACTTGACGAATATCTTCTCTATAACGTGGGATATATTCCTCTATCCCTACAAAATAGTGCACTTTTGCTTTTCCTTGAAAGGGTTGGCATGTGCAGCTATTCCTTTTAGTAGACAGTCATCCGCCTCGTGTTGTAAGCAGTATTCTTGGAGTTGGTTGCACGCCTGAGATACGGTTATTCGTTCAATCTTGGCTTCGGATCGAAGCTGCTCCACGGTCTTCTTTAGCGCTGTTACCTGCGACATCTTGTCGACTTGGTCTCAAAACGCCCTTCTTGGAACTCGTTGCCCTGTACTTCAAGTCCACCTAAAGTACCAACGACGTACTCTTAGCTGATTGGCCAATTTAGTGCTGTCACGTGGTAGGATATTGAATAGAGGAAGTCGTGCGCATGTGCACGTACGCCAGAAGCTCAGAAGTCCTGTAAGCAGAAGAAAACAAGAGAGAGGGCAGATATGTTATAAACATGATAAAGTACGTGTGATGCTTAGTTTTAAGAAACCATGAAATAGCCCGAGGACCATCCCCACTGAAGTAATATACACTGAATGTAAATGTCTTTGAAGCCACTCTTCATTATATAGTAATAGACCAAAGTGCTTATAAAATGATCTTGTTAGAGTAGGTTAGTTTATTTTCCAGCCATAGTAGATCCTTAAATATGCATTCAATATAATATATACGGATACTTGAAAATAAACCCTAATCCTATATATATTCAATGGATTGCACAGGAAACATAATATTTTTTTTAGTAAATCATTCCCCTAAGAATATGTTTTAGTATATTGCACCCTTAATTGCACCTGTCAGTTCCCGTAAAACCTCAATAGTACGATTGTACACCAATAGGTGGTCTGTGCTTAGAGATAAAGAAGTTTACCTGATGCACTCACGATATACAGTGCGTATCAAAAAAAAAGTTTTCACTTTGAAAAAGCCCTGGGAATTAAAAAAAAAAAATATGTGGGTAATTCTTTTACATATTATCAGGTTAAAAGTTCTGGTTCAAGTATGGGATGCCAAAAGTATCAACAGTTTTTTTCATCAAGTTGTACGTTTCTTGTGTTTACTGTGCTCTTTCCTGATTCATCGATGGTGAAGACAATCATCTATTTATAACTCCTAGACAATTATGAACGATTTAAAAGCCAAATGAGCTGGAATATCATATATCTACTGTTAGTGATTTACGTAGCAATTGGCCATCCATACTTAAACCACAACTATAAACCTGAGTTTAAGTTAGACCTGCTATCAGAATACGGGCCACTATGTCATTCAATACGAGGATTGTATTATTCAATCATTTCACAACATTTACAACGCTCCTTTTTTGGGTATAAACACACCCACTATACATCCATACTGCCTTATCTCCCCTTTATATTTCTATGCATATATTTCATTTTACACTCCAGGGGACCGTTTCAGAAAGCTGTTCGCGACTTTAACAGCAACTGGTGATCCTTTTTTGCACTCTAAACCACCGCCAATGAACATTTTGGTGTATACCATTTACCAAAAGAAATGATAACCAGTCGTTCTTAAAGCCACTCTTAACTTATCGAACAGCTTTATGAAACACCCACCAGATGGTGTTTGATATGCGCGTTTTATTATGCGCAAGAATAATCATGATTGCAATCATGTTTGTATTCAACCTGAAGTGTCGAACGAACAAGATTACTGATTTTTTTTCTTTTCTGATATTAATCTACGACCACTCGATTGTTATCAACGATCGCAGTGTTGCATAGAACTAGTCATTCTTAATGTTGAAACTAAGGAAAACAAAAAAAGGAAATTGAAAGAGGTCTGTATAAATAAAGGATTGAAGGATAAAGGAGAATGACAAGAAGAAGAGGATAGAGGGAAAGAGAGAGAAAGGAATAAAGAAAGAGGGGAAGAAAGGGAGAGCGGGGGGGGGGGGGGGGGAGTTAGAAATTAGCCTCTCTCCTTTCTCATTATCAGTCATTTCAATGACAATTAAGACCTTTCTCTTTGTGCTCTTGAGACCGAGACCGTTTCTTTTAATGCTAATGACACAGAATAAGATTACCCTACAAGAGCAATAAAAACACGATAATTTCGTAATAAGAAAAGGGAAATTGTGTTCATTGTTCAGTCCAGTTTCAGTTTTATATTTTGTTATTTCCAACAGAACAGTACCAAATCCGTATAAATAGAAATACGATTTTAATAAACAGTTGAAGTATAGGCCTAAAATTGTTTATTTCGTTTGTATGTTAAGACAGTCATGCTTGTGCATCATATTCTAGCAAAGTTATCCTTTCTGCTTTTTTATCATTAGTTAGAAATTGAAAGGATTAAGGAATGACAATGTATGGAAATTATCTGGAAAACACCATCCCTGATTGCTCAGGGAGCTTATGAAAGTTTCAACAAAGAAAACATTGCAGAGAATTACCGTAAATAAATGTATAAGATTGGTCTTAAAGAAATTGTCACGTGGGAAGTGACTTTATTTTAATTATTTACCTACTGCTGCTTGACACCAAATCGAAACACATCTATAATTAAATTTATTTCCTGACAGAAATGCAAACGATTTGTATCTTTGTTGCATATATACTGGCTTGCGTACCATTGACGGACATTTGCCATCTTTTATCATGGCGATAACAGATTATTTGTGGCAATGTTGTTTGTGTTTCGTGACGCTGTGTTTTAATTTAAAAATATGATTCTTACTTTACTAACCTAATATTTCATGTTTTTGCCATGTAACAAATATAAATAACCCACACGACTGGACGATTTCGACGGACAAATGCATGATTTGGTGATATATTAAAATTATTCAATTTCGTGGAATATGATCAAGAGCGAAGAATATCAAGTGCCTTTTGGGAACTGTTAAGACGACACCGTCAATTGCGTATTGAAACAGAAACTGAAATAGCGGAAAAAATTAGTCAATATAATTTTTCAAGTTACGATATGATGTTATGAAAACAAACACATTTCTCTTGACAGGTGTTCTTTGGATTACCAATACGGGGGGGGGGGGGGGGGGGGGGGGGGAGGGAAATTCCAAAAGGAATTATGTTACCAAGTAGCAAAACAATTACTTTTCCTCTCAAAATATATACAAATACAATTATAGGTCAATTTATTCTCTGTAGTATTAGTAGATTTTAAGACTATGTGTTTATAACACACAATAAAAAAATAATAATAATAAAAAAAAAACGCGCCTCGGAATAGAATATTTCTAGATAGATGGCGCTATATAAATGCTATTATTATTATTATTATTTTATTATTATAACACACAGTCAATGAGAGACCACTCACAATTCACTCCCCCTTCTAATGCTGAACGGGCTCGTGATATGTAACTTATGGATGAAGATAAGGGGGTGTACTCTAAGAAATTCCGGGTCAGATTTGATCCCGAAATCGATTTATTGGGGGCAACACTCCATTCCTGGTAAAAAAAGTGATGCGGAATAAGGTCTGATGTGACTCCTTTCGGTCAGAACTGAACCTGTCTATGTCATATCCGATCCTTTTCCGAGTCATTTTTGAACTACTGATTCAAAGATTATCTAAGAATACGTGTATTAATCTGTGTGGATCTCAACCGGGTCGAAAAGTTACAAATTTGAAGGATAGTATATGTCATATACATATTTACGCAAGGTTTGTGAGGTGGTGACCTGCATGGGGAGCGTTTCATCAACATTTTCCCCGACATGATGTCAGATCTGACAATTTTCCTTGAATTTGATTGGCTGAGAAGCATTGTTACTATGGTAACTGTCGGATAAAACAGGACCCATCGGAAAAAAGGTCTGACAAATCCTTTCATGAAACGCCTTCTGGTTTGTATTGCCATAGACTCGGTCGAAGGCCTTTACCTAATTAGTACTTGGCGTTACGTTTTCATCCTTTTCACCCTAACCATAATTAGCCATCAAATATTAAAAGAGCTTTGAAGGCCAACCGGCATTTTGATTAGTGTTATCCAGAAATGATTGACATATAGCTAGGGATGCTAAGATCATAACAATGCAGCCTAAACATGTTAAAGAAAAATCGCGTAACCTAGGGCCAGATTGTGTGTAAGATAGTTTTGGTGTGTGCCTATGTAATGCTTTTGAATGGTTATTCCTCCTATTTGTCCTCACTGTATCTCAACCAAAGGCCCACTTGCAAATCGGGATTCTGATGAAAGTATTCATATTGCTTTAGTTAACACTTTATCAAACGACAGGATTCACAGTGTTGAAATTCTCAAATTTAACAGTGTGAAAATATGTTCACACTGTGGACACCTCCACAGTGTGACCGTTCACAGCGAGTTCATACGGTCGACTATGTGAATATGTGATTCACGCTGTCGAAATGCTCAAATTTAACAGTATGAAGATATGTTCACACTGTGGACACCTCGGCAGTGTGACTGTTCACAGTGTGTTCACATGTATGTGAATATGTGATTCACACTGTTGAAATACTCAAATTTAACAGTGTGAAGGGGGTTCCACATAGTGAACACACTGTGGGACTGTCACACTGTGTTCTTTCCAGTAGGTATATGAAATTAAAATAATTAAAAACAAAATGAATCTAAAAACCCCATGAAATTATACTGTGACAACACAGTAAAAAAGATTATACAACGTTGTTTACTATGAATCTTACAGTAATTGTTTAAACAGTTTAAACAAGTCTTTAAATCTTAAGCAACAAAGTTTAATTCTCAATATCTAATCTTCAATAAATCAAACATGATTGTTCAAACGGTTAAAAAATACTATAAGGTTCATATAGTAAACAACGTTGTATAAAATCTTAAACAGCGTTTTTACTGTGAAGGATTGTCGAGCAAACTGAAATAATCATTACGACATTGCTACGTCAATACCCGATTCATATCAGTATTCGTGAATCCATTTTGAAACGCAATTCATACTGAGAATACTACATATTATATTACGTCCTTCCATTTTTCAATCTGCCTTGAACATTCTGAATAATTTGTTCTTACTCGGTTCCATTCTCCCTGCATAATACAAGAACAAACATTATCATTACACTAAAAGTGAGGTGGACATATTACCTGACATGTTCGATCTATTTCCACTTCCTCAAGGACAAAATATTATATTTTTCATTGGGTTCATATATGATTCATTTATTCGATTAGAATTACTTATCATGATGTAGAAATATTAAGTGAAGAGTTGCGGACCCTATTATTATCAAAACAATAACCAAGCATTGGAGTGTTGTTATCTTTAGAGAGTCGCAGTATAATGGTTTCTTTTATCAAGTAAAACTATCAAAGGGTAATTTTATTTTTTGAAATCAAAGGGAATCGTGTTGTATGAATCTGAGCTGAAATAAAGACTGAAATTAATACAATACATTGTCAACAACGTGAAATAAGATGTACCGAGCTCTCTTTTCGCACATTCTTTTTAGATCTGCGGACATATAAAATTCCTTTACTGCCAAAGAAAGAATGCATAATGTTCACCAATAGGTATAAAGATATGCAGGTAATTAATGGATACGACTGGACATATTTCTTAATCGAAGACTTTTATTCTTTAGTTTCTTTAAGCCAAGAGAAAATGGGTGGTGAGTTTTTTTTTACAACCGTAAATCTTGTCAATGTCGTTTCGTTCTATTCTTTTAAAAGCATGATATTAAATTATATATTTCCCATTTGATGTAGCGACTGAGCAGTCATTTCCACTGACTGGGATATAATTGATCATATTGTAATTTATTATATTAATCTATCACGTTCTACATGCGCCATTTATATAATCAGTACATGGTAAACATGATCTTTGTTTGAATAAAACACAGAATCGTACGCGAACTGCTTTTAATGGAAATGCAAACCTACCTGACCATTAAATATGATAATTTCAATTTCACTAAGTGGATCTAGCCACGACATTGTTTGCATTGTGGCAGAAATGGGGTGACTTATGTCTATTCTAAAATGCAGGATCTGAAGGCTATACAATGCTCATTAAATGGTATCCATTTACATTTACATTACAAATGTTTCAATGTAGGCCTATTGTTTTTCTACTGGTAGAATATTACAAAGCTACGGGTACAATATTGTTGAGATAATGAAAGAGGGAAAAGTTGCCACTGCCACCGTTAAGAGTAATCACAATACCGAAAATAATAAATGTAAAGAAATATAAAACAAAACAATTAAGGAAACCTAACGTCATTGATGCTGTAAAACCTTAATATAAAATAGGATGTCAATGAAAAATAAATAAAATGTATGTACATTCGTGTGAATATGTCTTCCTGGTGGTAAATGTGAGAAATTATGCATGTACAAAAGCCTTGGAAATTCTTTGTATTTAGATGTTGTGAAAGAAATGGGGTAAGAGAATATTAGGCCTATATGCAAAGCTCTATCTCTCTCTTTCTTTATATACATGATATGTGTATGTGTTTTTTTATGTGTTTATTTATAAAAATCGTCATTCGTTATGAATAGAGAACTTGTGACGGTAAACGGATATCAAAGACATCAATAATCACTTTTACTATTGAAACCACTTTATTCAAGACTCTTAATGTTTACGTGGTTCTGTGGTGTGTATGGTTAGAAATTTAATAATTCATTCTCGCGTAAATAACAAGATACATGAATTCAAAGCAGTGTTTTCTATCATATTTTTCTCGCTCGCAGAGTTAAAACTAAGCAAAATGTGGTTTATCGAGCTTTTGAGCTGAAGATGAAGATATACAGGCGATGTGGGTTTTTTCTTCTAAAATTTGAATAAATAAATGAATAGATGAGTTTGTATGAAAGCAACATGAGCATTCATATCAGCTCACTTCTTCTAAATCATCAATATATAGACATGCTTTCAAACTGCTAATTAATGTGGAAAGGGAGTGCTTCCTCGATGCCATGCATGTTTTAACGAAGCGCCCATACTATAGTGACGTGCGAGCGATTCACACATGACATGGCACAATGCACGCCGCCATTTTAGATAATATAGGGTGTGTGTGTGGTGCATGCTGCATGCGCCTTTGTTAGGCAATGGCGGACTGTGGGTGAGACCGCTTTTCTACCAAAGATGGCAGGAATAGGATGACTCGTCACAACCTCTCTTGAGAGTTCACCTTGCATGTGCATTATCTTCACATGCCTGATAAAAAAATGAGCAAGAATAACTAATTTTTCCTCTGTTCATCGGCTTTCTCGCAATGCCTTGCCTCAATTTTTGCATATAATCGTGGGATATGTATCCGAATTGTATTATTTTGTCTGATGGGTATTTGTTGAAACGAATTAATAATAAACTGAATTCGAAATGACCTTCTAATCTATACAGTGGATGATCAAACTATGAAATCGTTGCCTGAAACATTCGATTTATCATTATCATGGTTTATCACAAAGAACTGTAGTACAAATGACTTGGCTGGTACTGCAAACTCTGACGATGAGCGGCCGAACCAGTTGTATTTCTGGTCGAAACAACAACTATTGTGTATTTCATTTTTGAAAACATTTTATCCAGTCATATCTCAAGTAAAAAATATGAAGATCAGCATATTGTTTACATCTTACAGTCAATGGTCCTGAATTAATTGTTAAGAACAAAAAACCCTATTGTATGGGATCAAGTGCACCATTAAAGATAATATGAACAGAATATTAATTAAATAAATACCTCAATGATATTTATGATGTATGTATCCGAGGGAAATAAACAAAGACGGATATTCACAGATACAAATGAAAAACATCAAATAATATTATATCGACAAATCGGATTAACACTTTGATGAAATAAATATTAATATGAAAACAAATATCATACAGATACCAATAAACTCGGTAAGGGGAGTGAGCTATATAGCGTATACACAATAATAAAATATTAGAGTGAAAAAATATCAGTTTAACAACTTGACCTACTAGCAGATTTACGAAATATTAAAATTTTTATACTGCGACTTATTTCAACCAAAACAGAAAACTGATATCCCATAGCCTAAAATAAAGAAAATGGCGCAGCATTCATCTTAAAAATATGTTAAATCCAGAAGTGTATTCATATTATTCCGATTTAAATATTCACTAATAATTATATTGATTCTGTTGAACTAACAATTCCTTCTATCACCCACCCTCTCTTTCTCTATTTCTCCTCATCTCTTTCCTCCTTCCTGACCTTCCTCTATGTATTTCACTATTGTCAGTGACTTGTTTGGATGAACTAGTAAACATATATATTTTTTTCTTTAAACGTTTAAGCTCTTTACTCTACATAAGAAAGAATTAAAATTAAATCTTGATCGGGTTTTAGATTTAAGTCACAATTCAAACCGTCAAATTCAACTGTGAATACAGCGCTTGGCTGGTCACCCCCACATCTGGTCATGATTTTTTTCATTCCAGAAATTTTGAGTTTGAGAGTCAATCGCCAATCTATTCATGTTTTTTTTATGGGTATACATGGTGTTGATTATATTTAAATCATTACGTAACAATGCTTTATCAAGAATATTATGACGGTGTTGACAAATACAAAAAAAAATCAATCGATTCCTCCAAGTATTGCTTACGTATTGCGCTGTATGCAGGACATACATTCTACAATATTTCGTCTAAGGGATGAGTAATAGATTAGGCTCACTATTGATGAGTCACGTGTTTCCAGACGATGATAATAATTCTCCCTCTGCCAGTATCATCTGACCCTCACTACCACCATCAGGGAGTTTGGAGTAATCCCCTGCTTCCACGAAATACACCTAGATCATGTAGATCTCAGTTGAATCTTCAAATTCTTACTCGTAACGTTGGTATCATGATATTTATCACTGTACAAACTTGAATGTACACTGCAAAAAACTCCGGTGTTGATTTAACACCAACCCGGAATCTATATCTGCCCACACCAGACAAGTGTTAAATAACACCAGTTTCGTTTTGGTTTAACACCAGATATGTGTTTAACTGTTTATACAACACCAAATAGTGTTAAAACACCATCGGTTTGATTCCAAACTGGTGTTATTTCAATACTTCCCTGGTGTGGACAGGTATAGATTCCGGGCTGGTGTTAAATCAACACCGGAGTTTTTGCAGTGTTTGCTTATCCCAGGGACTTGCCTCTCAGCCAAGCATGGCTTTCACTTGACAAGCCACTCGGTCCTATATTTTTCATTAGCCAAAGTCACTTTAGTCCACCTCAGTTCCCGTTTGAATTATATTTCTATGTATTATGCCCCCATCTCACTCCTTTTGATTTTTGACTATATACTTTATTTTATTTGGTGAACGGATAATACATAAATCTCAAATGATGCTATAATATCAAAGGACTAAGAAATTAAGAGGTATACGGAGCACTATGTAAATAATCAACCGACGAAAAAACATTAATTTACATGTAGCACATACTTCATCAACATTTTAAGATACTCTATTTCATTTCATGGCATTTTCTCCAATGTTAATCACACACACTAAATGAATGACCAACTTCAAGTCTGGATTTAAAGGGATGGTCGAGGCTGGAGATATTTATATCTCAATGGGATAGAGTAAAATTCACAATGCAAAATGCTGAAAATCTGATCAAAATCGGATAACAAATAACGAGGTTATTGCTGTCCTGCCGAGTTCCTACGGGAGTTACCACAAACAGAAACAGAAGTTATTGAATTGTAAAGATTTGCATAATTCCGATGAAACAGTTCTAGTCATGTCATTCATTAGGTGGACTGATGATGTCATATCCCCACCTGTTCTTTTGTATTTTATGATATGAAATTAGGTTAATTCAAAAATTTTACCATGAACTAAAACAATTGGATAGACAACTGATTAAGTACATTAGTTATTTATTCACGGCTAACAAAACAACAAGAACAAGTGAATTGCGATTTGTCGTGGCTTTAATGAAAATAGAGATGAATGTGCATCTTTACCAATTCTGCTTTTTGTGTACAGTGTATGAATATCATCACATATACATATACCGATAATGTCTGTAACCAACCGATACCCTTGTTTAATAAGCTCCTCGGAGAGGGTTTAACCCCCGGCTAGAAGGCCCCCTCGTAAGTTCTTCAATGTTTAAAATTCATGGCTGTTTTCCCACTGGTTCCCTGCTAGCCGGACCGGAATCCCAGCACAGCTATTAATTATGAGCTATCGGTGGATTACAGATGACATAAATATAGCATATAGAGATATATGAATGCCCATGACTATAGACCAGCCTGCCCGCCTTTAAGATCAGGTCAGGCTAAGATTAAACTTTAAGCATGACACAATTATTTCAGTTTAACAGCGTTCTCAAACATTTGTATGTACAAATAGGTCCCCCTCACCTAGGTAACGAGTGGGGACCTGCAACTTACATAATAACATAACATAATTGATTAAAATCCACATGCCTGCCCTGGCATGGAAAGGAAAAAAGGAGGTACTTTAATAATGCGCCTCTTACTGAAATCATGCCCCCAGAACTTCAACTGCTTGTTTTTCAACAACACACAAGGCGTCAACACTCCTCCCAAAAACGAGTAAGGGCGAAAACCGCCTGCCCACTGGCCAAAATAGGACAGGAGGATAAAATTCCCTTACGGCCCACTTATGCACGACGATCGTTGTTAGGATTGGTGTGCGACCAGGTCAAACACCCTCGAATTTGGATTCGTGTTACGCTCTTCTATCAGCCTAGGCTCTGCCTAGATTCTGAAATTAACCATGAAAAGTATACCATCACCCTCCAACTACTTCATACACCATTCATTATAGAGTATCATATAGATTCAACAAATACAACTTCCCTGGAAAATATAAATGCAAAAGTACTTGTACCCCCCCCCCCTAATCACACTTTGCCAAGATCAACTACTGCTGGTATTCAAGCCAACTATAGGTATCCAATTTTCATCCCACTGAAAATATTGAGCCCCTTAAAGGAACTTTAATAAAGGAAATTGAATTCAGAAAGAAATTTGTTTCACCAAACGAAATTCACTAATATGGCCATACTCTGGCAAAGGGAAGCAAGGTACGAAAGTATCACTCGTTGTAAATGACCAATGTGTGTTCGTCATTAACATATACATCAATGCAATTAAACTAAATAATATTTTCTTCAATATCTTTCCCCAAAACGATCATTTCTTCACAATTTCTGCCTGAACGGGCAGCACACAACAGATATTTAAAAACCATAACTCAAATCTGACTGATGCGTGAGCTGCTTCCTATACCAAAGGTGGGCAGTATTAATAATAAATACACCATGACAAAATTACCATACAAATTCACATAAGTATACCAACATACTACGCCTAAAGACCTGAACATGCGGCTGAACATGAAGAAGACTAAAAATTGGGACAATACTTCCGTCTAATTCCTAAGGAGTCCGATGCAGACCCGAGAAATAACTTTATCTGAAATGAAGCCTATGCAATCTTATCAAACATTTCTTCATATATAATGCTCATGGTAGAGGAAAATAAAACATACATAGAAATTATGAATTCATAAACATTTCTTCTCAAATGACCTGAGAAAATTATAATTTCAATCCCCAGATTTTTTCTATAACCATCCATAACTTGGATTTTTATGACAACTCACATGAACGTTTGAGGCATAACCTGCTTCATAGTAATTTCGAATTGACTTCTTCCTTGCAAACAAAAACTAAATAAACAAAATAACATTAAGAATGCACAAGGACAATAAATACACAACCATATCCATAATATGCAAGAATCCCCCCACGATATATATGTCAACATCCCCCTTAATTATAACTAGAGGATGGTAATGGGGAGGAGGTGGGAATTTTGTAAGCACGCTTTACACATGCACCGTCATCTCTCTTCATTGAAAGCCAAAACGAAAATGAAGCATTCCCCGCACTTTTATCCGCGCATAGCTCAACCGCGGCAAGTGTCTGGCATTGTGCCCAAATTCTTTGGCGCGGGCGCCAAAAAGCGCTGCCCCGCCCTTTACGGGTCGGGTCACGAGCCCTTTCTCGGGCAACCACGCCCCCTTTCAAAATCAAAACAAACTAAAATGTGTATTTTGCTAGCCCGCTAATAAATCATTTTAAATCGTCAAGCCGTCTTTAAAATCCATTATTCACGGCTAACAAAACAACAAGAACAAGTGAATTGCGATTTGTCGTGGCTTTAATGAAAATAGAGATGAATGTGCATCTTTACCAATTCTGCTTTTTGTGTACAGTGTATGAATATCATCACATATACATATACCGATAATGTCTGTAACCAACCGATACCCTTGTTTTAATAAGCTCCTCGGAGAGGGGTTAAACCCCCGGCTAGAAGGCCCCCCTCGTAAGTTCTTCAATGTTTAAAATTCATGGCTGTTTTCCCACTGGTTCCCTGCTAGCCGGACCGGAATCCCAGCACAGCTATTAATTATGAGCTATCGGTGGATTACAGATGACATAAATATAGCATATAGAGATATATGAATGCCCATGACTATAGACCAGCCTGCCCGCCTTTAAGATCAGGTCAGGCTAAGATTAAACTTTAAGCATGACACAATTATTTCAGTTTAACAGCGTTCTCAAACATTTGTATGTACAAATAGGTCCCCCTCACCTAGGTAACGAGTGGGGACCTGCAACTTACATAATAACATAACATAATTGATTAAAATCCACATGCCTGCCTGGCATGACCAGAAATACCCAATTATTCTTGGAAAATACGTGTTTCAGGTGGCCTAATTGCCAAATTACCGCCAAACGAGAATATATAATTTATTTATATATGATCGACCGCCAACAAACACGTCAAAATTTTACTCGTATCTACCAAGATATTCAATAAATCTTAGCAACCATTACAGGATCATTCTACTAGTATTCACCAACGTTATTATCCTTAGTGCTTTTACCAGGGGGGGGTACCAGGGAACATTGCTCATTCCTCCATTACAATGTATATCTAGGTTATCCATAACTGACCCCAACATGATTTAATGCATGCATACATTGAACGTAAATGCATGAGCAGCTAAATAACAACAAATGATACATTATGAAAACATAGACACACTGGTGAAACCGGCTCCAGACCAGCCAAAACCCTTATTCATACTATCGGATCGGACGGTCTGGAGTCGGTCACGCCGGAGCGACTAAGGTAAAATGTATAAATACATACTCAACGAAGATATGAAAGACCAACTTTTAACTCACTGATAAATCTGTCCAACCCTTCATCGGCCAGATGTAGGCCATCAGTTCTGTACAGCGAAATGTCATTATGGGATATTGATGGATGCGGTATGGCTTTACCATGAAATCTTGCAGCTAAAGCCTTGGCGTACCTATTGGCCGCCCTTCTCTTTAAGTCCAATTTACCTTGATCTCCTGTACAGCCAGCGGGGTACCAAACCCTCTCCAAAATGTCCGACCACACTATTTGAAATTTGTCCTTATTGGCGTCAAAAAGTCTATACGTCAAACTAGCCAGCTTCTTCTTGGACAGTGCCTCAATGTCATTCGTTCCTACATGCAATACTACTACTGAAGGCTTTGGTTCACTCCGACCCATCTTATCTAACCAATCGCTTACCCCTTCAATTCGTAGCCCCCTTTTCCCCAACCAGCGGACCGACGTTCCAAGTCCAAGGTCAGCCTCGCCGGTGTTCTTCGCCCTGCGATGTGCCCAAAACACTATCGAGTCCCCTATGATCCACACCACAGGTCCTGTAATAGAAAACAAGAAAAGAGGGCTGGGCAGAATTTTGAAGTATGAAAATTTCCCCCTGAAAGGTCTGCTACCCTTCACCACCCCTTCATCACGGGGTTTTCCCCTCCAAGATACAATGTATGTAATCACATTTTTGACCCCTCCCCTTAATCCTGAAAGCATTGATATTAAACACGTCATTATACCGTTGTAACATTCTCTCTAAAAAGCAGAATGCTCGTAATTGTGTGATATCATTAAACCCGCACTTACTCATTCAATATTAAGCCCAGAGTTATTTTGATGATACATGTATATTGATATCAACATGTACAGGGGGGGGGGGGGTCGTTATGATCAATCTGATGTTCCAAACACCTTCCAATCAATATAGTACTATCCCTTTCTTCCTTTTGTATAATGTAATAATGTATAATGTATAAACACATTCCAACCAATATATAATAATGTATAATGTATAATGTCTGAGCACATTCCAATCAATTTATAATAATGTATAATGTATAATGTAAAATGTATAAGGTATAATGTATAATGTAAAATGTATAAGGTATAATGTATAATGTATAACGTATAAACACATTCCCATCAATATAGTACCATCTCTTTCTTCATTTTGTATAAAGAATGTAATAATGTATAATGTATAATGTATAATATATGATGCATAATGTATAATGTATAATGTATACTGTAACAAGGGCTCCTTTGTAAACAGGCCTCTTGGCACTGAACATACCACCCTGCTTCTGAATAGGGCTGAATAAAATAAAACAATACCATGTAAGCAGATATATTGAGAATTATACACCCAAATATCCAACAACCCATCGGCCACGGCTTTGATTAAAGCACATGTCCTCGTAAAGTAAACGCGTTGTGACATTATTGGAAGATAACTTACACCTGATTTTGGTCAAAATGTCAAATAACCTAAAATCATCATTTCATATATATTTTCGTTCTTTTTTTTTTTTTTTTTTTTTTTTTTTTTTTTTATTTTTACTTAACCATGTCGAGTCTTATATATCTCCGATGTGCACTCGAAACCCAACGCCCCATGCGTTGGATTTCTTCATCCGAGCAACCGGGCCATGGCAGCGGTCGTAGCCGCCCCAATACGAAAGGAATGCGATGAAAACATTGCCGCCGGCATATCCCCGTATGTCAAACATCGTTTTATCATGTTTCCAAATTCACGCCTAGTTAGCGGGAGAGCACCATATGAACAAAAGAAGGCTCCACCATTCTTTGGGCGGATTTCTAAATAACGAATAACCGCCATCACAGGGCAGCTAACTGTCCCCAACTCTGGTATCGAAATGGTGCACCCATTTCCCCGCTGGTCAGTCTTTGACTTCCTTAGGAATAATTCCACCCTGCGATGCGGTGCATCGCCAGTGACCCTAACATCTGTGTGCTGCAGAATAGACTCACATCTATGCCTGGACTCTACTGTCAACTCACTAACTCTCAACAAACCATAAAATGCCACTGAAAAAGCAGCAGAGTACATCAAAACATCGTAATGACTACCACAAACATGCCTCAAGTAGGCGAGCATTCTATTTAACACAGACAATGTGATTGGATGCCTAGCATCTCTTCTCAAAGTACTTCGCCTACACCCTTCAATTAACCTTGTAATCACAAAACTTTTGGTCACATCCTTTAGCCCAGATGAACTCATATAAAATGCCAACCCAGATATGTATGTTTGAATAGTAGACCCTGCATATCCCATAAAGGATAAATAAGAAATGAACTGCGCCACCCATTCTACATTAGGGGGTAGCTGGGGGTCGTATCCGTACACTTTACAAAATTTCACGTATGCCCCCAAGGCAATAGAGTAAGTTGTGTGTGTTCGAGCTGCCCTAGAAGCCATCAGCAGTCGACTTCTCTCGATAGCCAGCTCTTCCAAAGACGGACTGGAACCTCCACGCCCTCCCGGGCGGCCCCCGGTGCTAACGCATGGAACCTCGGCATCTGAAATCGAGATAGTGCATCAGCTATACCATTATCACATCCATGTACATGCCTAGCCCTCAACACTATATTATTGCTTAAACATATAATCACCACCTTCCTCACCAAAACCATAATATCAGGGCATAGCGCCGACTGCTTGTTAAGTACTGCCACCACGGCCTGATTATCACAATTAAACAATATATTCTTGTCCTTTAGCTCCATGCCCCAAATCTCCAAGCCTACCCAAATAGGGAATAGCTCTAAAAAAGCTATAGACCTCCTATCGGCCTGGAAATCAGCAGGCCACCTGGATTGAGCCCACCTGCCTCCAAAGAAAATTCCAAAACCAATGCCAGCCGCCGCATCAGTGAAAAACTGAATTTCCTCGCTTCCAAACCAGCCTGGAGCCCGGAAGAAAACTTGACCATTAAAATGTGCCAAGAACTCCAACCAAACCCGCAAGTCAGCCTTAGCCCCTCTCGTCAACCTAACCATGTGAAAAGGACGCTTAACGCTCTTAGTTAAGTCAATGAGCCGTCTCATGAATGCTCGCCCTGGAGCAATTGCCTTACATACAAAGTTTAGACTACCTACAATCGACTGAATGTCTCTTAGGGAAATTTTTTGTTTCTGTACCGCCCAATTTAATTTCCCTACTAATTTCTCAATTTTGTCCTCCGGTACCCGAACCTGCTGAGAAACGCTATCTATTACCAGCCCAAGATATGACAACTGTGTGGTCGGGCCTTCCGTTTTTTCTCGCGCTATGGGCACCCCAAATCGTTCGCAAATTGCTTCAAAACAATGCATTGCCCGCCTGCAATCCTCCGAGGCAGGGCCGCCTGCAAAAAAGAAATCATCCAAATAATGGACAATATTTTGCGACTTCGCAACTTTTCTCGCGCAAAACTCTAAAAAAGTACTAAAACATTCAAAAGTGGAACAAGAAACTGCGCAGCCCATCGGCAAACAACGATCAAAATAGTAACGACCATCTATATACATCCCAAGCAACTCAAAATCTTTGGGTGAACAGGCAAGAGCCTGAAAGCTGACTTAATGTCAGTCTTTCCCATAAGGGCACCCCGCCCCAATTGCGTCACAATATCTACCGCCGAATCAAAGGACGAATATGTTACTGTACACTGCCCCTCCGGTATGCCATCATTAACTGAATTTCCCCTGGGTGCCGATAAATGTTGAATCATACGGAACTCCCCTGGGGCCTTTTGGGCACCAACCCCACTGGTGAACACCTCATATTCTCGAAGGGAGGAACAACAAAAGGCCCAACTATCCTACCTAAGTCTATTTCATCCCTCAATTTCTTTTTCAACGCATCCATGTGTTCGAATGCTGATTTCAGGTTTTTAACAACCAATGGGACCCTGTCCCCTTCAAAATGTAATGAAAAACCAAAACTTAAAACCATTATACAAGCACTGAGCATGCTCCTGATTAGGATAAGTAGCTAACATGGGCACCAAACGTGCTAACTTAATAGGGGTCGGAGCAATAGACGACACCGCACTAGCCGTAGACCTATTTACTGCCAGCGGGACTGGAACCGGCCCGCCCTTGGCTACACTGCTTAGCCCCATGACCTGTCGCCTGGCAGCGGGAACACTTGTGCTCATAGATGCAAGCTTTGCCTCGCATGCACTTGCCTCTATTAAAGGCAAAGCACACGCCTCGGCTGGGTGTGCCATTGGCTCCGGGTCCCTTTCCTCCGAAGGGAAAAGATTTTCTCGCGCCGTACTCCCCTCTGTAGAACTGATGGCGAGGGGCATGGGGTAAATTGTGGCGCTGCCGCGGACCATTAGAGGCCACCAGCATCAACCACAACTCGGCGTCGACGCTCGCCCAGGATCGCCCGGGGTAAACGCGCCTGCTTGCTCCTAAACTGAGTGTCATAGTCACGCCAGCCATAACCTGCAAACGCACGGGCTGCATGCCTTATCAAATCCATATATTTCATGAGCTCCCTGCTCCTTTCAATGTGCTTCTCAGCGTAAATTGAGGCAAATACTAGAAACACCGAAGTCCACTGCTCTACCGACATGATTTTCTTAGCCTTTGATTGAGGTTGAAGTTGCAAACCAAGACCAGATCCCGATTGACACAAACTCAAAGTGGTGTCACCTACACTCAAGGCCCCAAACTCATCACGTGCATTATTATGCTTAAGGAGCACTCCCAAATCTATATATTCACTTGCCCAAATTTTTTCCTTCAGTGAGATAGCCACTTCCACACCTAGTGGGTCGCATGCGCTAATAAATGGTTCCGGTGCCCCCAACACGGCAGAAAGCCTAGGCGCCTGGGGCTCAGATCTCTCAACACCGACCTCCACTAGATCTAGGCCTAGATCTTCGGCTACCCCTGCCGACCGCGCCGGCACTGAAACTGCTGGCTGAGCCTGCCCCGAGCTACCGGTATCCGACTCCTGTGCTACTATCTCATGCCAAGCAATAGATCTGCCCACGGGCGCCTGGCCTTCCCGCCCACTAGATCTAGATCTAGCTCTGCCATTTTATCACTAACTTTAGACCTAGGCCTACCACTTTTTTCATCAACATCGACAACTTGAGACTGAGAGGGATTTAACTCACCGCTCCTTCCTGGCCCGTTGTTGCCGCCTCCCAGCCCCAGATCCACACTTGCGGGGGTTGACGTCGCCCGTGGACCTCTCGGCCGACCCGGCCTCCTCTTCGGTGTGTCATCTCCCTCCTCGCACCTGCGGTCGTTATTTTCTTGGCCTTAACCTTTGGCATGATCAACTCGCGAAACTAGAGTTAGACTCGAAGCTCCGTCACTCAGCCCAAGTCCAATGAATCCTGGATGCAATCACCTCCAAAGTTCAATCAAGCGAACCGCCAAGAAAAAATTCAATCCTGAAGTTGCAAACTGAATCTTTTAGGTCCACAAATCGGCACAGCTAACTTAGTCTTAGTTCTACGGCAACAATTCCTGAGGCTGAAGTCTGAAGACAGTAAAAAACTGAAATCAGCGTCTGTATAATCCAATAAAAGCATGAATCCTTTGTGTAGATATCCGGTATAGGTAGCTAGACAAATGTCGAAATATCTGCCACCTAGGCCTAGTGTCCAATTCTAGTTGCCAGTGCCGAAAGAAAATTTTCAAAAAATTTTGTAAGCACGCTTTACACATGCACCGTCATCTCTCTTCATTGAAAGCCAAAACGAAAATGAAGCATTCCCCGCACTTTTATCCGCGCATAGCTCAACCGCGGCAAGTGTCTGGCATTGTGCCCAAATTCTTTGGCGCGGGCGCCAAAAAGCGCTGCCCCGCCCTTTACGGGTCGGGTCACGAGCCCTTTCTCGGGCAACCACGCCCCCTTTCAAAATCAAAACAAACTAAAATGTGTATTTTGCTAGCCCGCTAATAAATCATTTTAAATCGTCAAGCCGTCTTTAAAATCCATTATTGCCACAACCTATAATGGAGACACATCATTCATATGACAAAAATGAAACATTTATGATTTCATGTAATAACATAAGAAAAAGGAAAGTGGGGATGTGACATCATCAGCCCACCTTATGAATATTCATGATGACGTGCATATAACTGTTTTTACAAAATATTAATAAACTTTAAAATTCAATAACTTCGTTATTTCTTATTTGATTTGGATGAAATTTTCAGCATTTTGGTTTGTAAATTTTACCCTGTTTTTTAAAATATGAATATTTTCAGTCCAGACCATTCCTTTTACACTATACCCTATCCTGAACCTATCTTAGACGAAATAAAACCGGGAGAAATTGTCGCCGGAGCAAATTTCATGTCACCTGTCGGCCTTTCATTCACCTGCCATTTTGAAATTTTCAGACTTTGAAGAAACGAATTATGTTTCTTACGAAAGAAATCGAAATTATAATTAGTAGACTCTGTAAATAAAGTAATATGTCACTAATACGGTGAAGGGTCACTCTGATCATTATTAACTTCACGACGGCAACCAGATGTTCTCTTCACAAGATAAGCCTACAAGGCTCTGCAGCCATGGACTGGACTACTGAACAACCCGTATAGACTAGCCAGCTATGAGGTCTATGTGTGTATGGAAACGGGCATATATAGGCATGATAATATTGTACAACTGGAATATATGAGAAAATTAAAAAAAGAATGTTAGAGAGAGAGAGAGAGTTAGCGGGAAAGGGAGGGGGTAAAACGAGAGAGGGTGATACAATGAGAGAGAGGGAGACAAACACAGAGAAATAGAAAGAAAGGGGGATATTGAGGGAGAGAGGAAGGGAGAGACAAACAGAAAAATGAAAACACAGACAGAAGGCAAAGGGAAAGAAAGAAAGAGGGAAGGAAGGAGAGGGAGACTAGAGAATGAGATGAGAGAGAGAGATGTATTGTGCATGAACAAAGGAGGCTCAAGGGCGGTTGACTGATGCGGTCTTTGTAAAAAGCAAACAATGTCACTGGCTTTGCCTAGTAACAGTGAGGCAAGTAATTTACATAAATTGCGAATAGATAATCATCATGGCGTTACTTACTCTTTTTTTTTACCCAAAGCAATTCCAACTTTTCATTTCCAGAATTTTTCATTTTTTTCATATCATTTTTCTTATTGCTATTTGGGGTCTTTATAGCGCTGCTGGAAAGAATGTAGTATCCTGCTGTGTATTCACAGTGTGGAACATAATGTTTTGTTATCCTAACTTTGTTGAATGTGAGCATTTAAACACATCGCATCTCCACATACTCAACTATGTAAACACAAACACTCTGAATACAATGGGTGACACCAAGCTCTTTCAAGCAGGGTTATTTCCAGAAATCGTCATTTTCAATCTGAATCTACTTGTGGTAATGCCTACATGTCAACCTAACATTTTAAATTTGATATTTTGTCCGTACGACTATTACTTTTTGGATACGATCTTTCATCTTCCACTGTCGAAAATGATGAGAATCTCAGTAAAAACTGATGCTTATTTCTTCCTAAATGTGCAGAAGTGATTCGCACTGTGAAAATGTACATATTCAAAAGGGCGAAGATAGTTCTACGCTGTAGACCCCTCCACAAAGTTAGTGTCCACACTGTGTTCACAACACTGTAAAGCTGTCATTCATACTATTAAAACGCTCGATTGTAACAACGTGACGATATTTTCACAGTGTGGACAATTATACAGTGGAGTGTTCACAATGTATTCATAAACACAAGGTGCAGATGTGACCCAATGTTAAGATTAAGCGTGGAGCGTTGTGGCCCAGTGGATTAGTCTTCGGACTTTGAAACAGAGGGTCGTGGGTTCGAATCCCACCCATGGCGTAATTTCTTTCAGCAAGAAACTGATCCACAATGTGCTGCACTCAACCCAGGTGAAGTAAATGGGGACCGGTAGGAAGTAATTCCTTAAAAAGCTGTGTGCGCTATGAACGCCTAGCTTAGCCGGGTAATATAGGAGCGCCTTGAGTACCTAACAAGGTGGATATGTGCGCAATATAAATACCCTTTATTATTATTATTATTATTATGATTACCAAATTTAACAAAGTGAAGATGATTCCACACTGTGAAACTATTCATGGTGTATTTACGCAGTGGACACTGTGAATATGAGGTCCAACGTGTTTAATTTAAAGCATTTAACATTTTATTTCACACTGAACACTGTCTTTCTTCATGCAGTTTTTGTTAAATGAAATTCGAACATGATTCGTTGACCTTTTCATGTTTAGCACGTTCTTTTAATTTGTTAAAAGCACCTTTTAAATTGAAATGATAATAAAGATTAAAAATGATAATGAAAATCATACTAATGATAATAATAATGATACTACTATTATTACTATTACTACTACTACTACTGATTATAATATTACTACTACTACTACTGCTACTAATAATGATAATGATATTACTACCACTGCTACTACTACTACTACTACTAATACTACTACTACTAGTACTACTACTACTACTACTACTACTTCTACCACTACTACTACTACTACTAATAATAATAACAATATAACAATGATAATAATAATGAGATTAATAATGATAATATACATCTTTTTATAGACGCCACATACTGTTTCCCTGGCTACCCTGATCGGGAGCTTGAGCATTCAAAGAATTACTTTCTACCAGGTACCCATATACTACACTTGGGTGGAGAGTAACACATGTAGATTAAGAAGGATGCAAGTGATACGGTGGGATTTGAACCCCACACTGTTAAAAAAAATCGTGATTTTACCAAAAAATAAAAGAAGATTTTGCAGAAAGCAATAACAGAATCATTCTGTAAATTCATAAAACATGATTTTTCTGCAATTTAACTGAACAGGTCTGTTTAAAAAGGTGAAAAGGATGTTTTATTCAAGGAAGTTTGTAAGATTCCGTACACCAAATACCAATTTCCTGTAAGATTACGCAATGTGGTAAGATTACAGGTGTTCTCAAGACTCTGCTGCAGGAACTTCTTTTATTTTAAGGATACATTTTCTAACAGTGCACACCTTGTGGTTCAAATTCCGGTGACTTATCTACTGAGCCATAACACCTCTACAAGAAAAAAAGTCCTAAAATATACAAAGTACACGAATCCCACTAACACTGTATGATTTTTTTAGACGTGGCTGTCATGAAATATAGTAAAACAAAACGGTTACATTAAGTTACATTAAACAATGTACCGAGGAATATTATCCCAGCCAGGAGATTTTTAGCATTGTTATAATATTTATGTACACATTTCCCCCTCAAATAGATTTATTCTCGAAAAAAGAATTTACTCATATGCAATGAAATATTGCTTAAAATTAACTCACAGTAACATAAACTTATACCAACAAATTAACTGGGAATTTGAAAAGTGAATAATTATCGATAAAGCAGAACTAATTTTGTTTTGCCGAAATCCTTTTCTAAACAAGAGAATGCATTTTTTTGCGTTCCAGAATATTAACCACAATGTAACTTATATAGCATGAGATTTAAAAATAAAATTTAACAATTTCCGTGTACGCTCAGTCATTGTCAAAAATATGTCACTCTGAGATTGGATAATTCTTTTTATTTTGTTTTATTTTCAGTAGGCCTATAATGACTGAAAAGGGTATCGCTTCAGGAAATGAAAGTAGTTTTTGACAGAAATATGTCTAGGGTACCAGCAAGAAGAATTTGTTTTCTTCGAATTTGATACGTCAAAATCCGCATTTGTATAATCGCCAGTGTAGATTGTTTATAATGCAACCATTACGCTGTGAAGTGCAATCATAATTATGACCCTTCAAACATGGTATCTATTTAGCAAAACATTGTTCAATGATCGTAAAAAATATCGAAACCATGAAACGCATGTATTCAGAAAGAAAACAAAAACAGATGTGGGACTGTATAACCAGAAAAAAGGGGGAAGACTGTCCATCCCACCTCCACTGGTCAGCCTTTAAAAAAAATTACACATTAGATGTAGCCCATACATAGCTGAATGGCAAGGCCTGTTTATAAATACTGTAAGCTACTATTCCGTTATGACTACCACACGGCGCGTATATACCCCTTTTCCGCATTTCCATGATCATAATTATTAGGCCTACAAAGTAAATGCAGACTGATTTCGAGTTTTAGAAGATTGTGTATATTTTGATGCAGGTATAGAAAGTATTATTTCAAATAAGGATACAACAAAGCAATCTTTTTAATGATAATTTATTTAAATTGAATTCCAGTAAATACTTCCTTCCTATTGACGTGCTCATATAAAGTACACAAATCATAAACAAAACATAATGAATATAAATACAGTATTCCAATTATGTGTAGGGAAGAAGGCATAAGACTCCAAAACAGGCGCCTGTGTAGGGATACGTCTGAATCATTAACAGTAATTAACAAAGGTAAGGGCCTAAAAGAAGTGAAAGGAATAGAAGAGAGGATTTATGCGGCCTTTCTTTTATTGAAATAAATGATACCATTACATCGGATTAAGGAACTATATAAAATATAAAACTCAGAACAATGTGATGTAGGCCTATATGGCATATCGCACTGTCTCGTATATTCGTCAGAAATTGGATAATTTGGAGAGATTGCATTTCTTCACAAATACCACTTTCATCTTGCAAAAGTGATGATGCTAGCACAGAATTTGGCGACCGATAGCGCCAAATTTTGTTAGAAAGTTGTTAGCATGTAGTAACATGTGAACATGGAATGCTGTAAAATAGGTGCATTTCTAATTATCATAGCAACGAAGTAATGTTGTACGGATAGTGTAACATTGAAACGATGCAGGATGATAATACTCACTTTTATGAAATGAAGTCTTACTCAGATCTCCTAGAACTGGATGTTTCCTCTCATTGACAAAGAGCAAGTGCTCTTTCTTGTTTTGTAGAAATCAGGAGACAGATGGAAGGGAAAATATATGGATTTCACCCATTTCTCTACAACCCCTGTGATATCAATCCTTCATTGAATGCGCTGGTAGGGGATTCGTACGATTTTCCTTGCCGGTTCTGCCCTGCCTTGTCTTTCTCCGGATAATTATAATGAGGAAAAAACCCTACCTATATAACCGTACACATCAACATCGAACACACAAACTCTGTGTGTGTGCGTGATGTAAGGAAGCGAGGCCCTTTTTGTGTTGGGAGTATGTGCAGCCCGGAGCAGCGTGAGTGAGAGGGGACCGTGAGTGTGTGCGTGAGTAGAGCGTGTGTTTAACGTATGCGTGTGTGTGGGTCATCGTGTGTATATGCATTTGCAGATGGGTGTGTTTCTGATGTTACGTGGCGTACAGTATACACAGTAGGCATAATGGACAAGAGATGGATGGTAAACGGGTACTACTAGTAGTATATGGCCTACTAGTATTTGCTATCTTCATCGGACGTATGGTGGCAGCAAAGGAGATAAATCTACTGTTAAACATCGGGTTCTGAATTTTCGATAGTTATAATACACGCATTTGAATAATTTCCAATTTGGTTAGCCTTGGAATATGTTTCACTTTTCGTAATGACTATTAATTCAATTGATAATTGACATATTTTCTCTGGTCAAATAACGTGTTGGCATGTGAGATGGAAGAAAATGCAATTTGAGACTAATCAATATTCAATATCTGCATCATCTTATCTACGTTTGTAGTCTATCTTGCACCCAGCATTGTCATAGATAAATCACAGCTTAATTTCTATTCATTTTTTTTTTAAATAGAACCTAAAGTTACCTTCATATATGCCTCTTTGAGTGAAAACTAATTCTGGCAAATTAAGACTTTGAAAGAGTGTAAGCAAATGTATTACTTTATATTGACGATAGCCTATTCGTGCTTTTTAAATTACAAAGGTGACATCTTGAATTTAAGTGTAATATATTACAATGAATAGTTCAACATGTTCAGTTTATCAGACAAGACAGAGTCTTAAGAAAAGAAAAAACTAGCACTGGAACGAGATAAAAACTGTAGGGTATTGAGAAAAAAGCTTTAGAAAGAAAAAAGAAGAAGTAGAGATAGGGGTGTATAAGGTTAATGACAATAATGAATGCACGATGACGTAAAATTTGTCAATTATCTTTGAAGGAATTTTATAATTAATAAATGATTTTTTCCAATGTCAGGAATCATAATTCGAGAAAATGAGTTTTGAACACAACAGTTCCGAGTTAGTATGAATAACGACAATTAAACTCGCAGGAAGTACATGTGCGGGTATGTTATTGTTTTAGTCGTTAATATTTTTTCACATATGAAATTCTTTCCCAGTGTATAAAAGAATGACTAAGAGTTTGAATAGCTTTATTTTCATTAATAGATTTCATGTGCTAGATTAAAAGATAGGTGTAAGATGTGGGAACGTTCTAAAAATCATTTCGTACTGATTCCAAAAATCTCCGCTCAAGTGTCTGTATGATGATAATGATAATAATAAATATAATAATATTAGTTTGGATTTGAAGTCTCCAGTGATGGTATAATTCTTAAATTCAACGGCAAATTATTCCAGAGAGAAGGTGATGAGGCAGAGAAAGCACGCGCACCATAATGCTACACGTGTCTTGGGAGTCTTAAGAAGTTGCTGGTCGGTGTGCTGGTCGGTGTGATGATCTTGCTGGTCGGTGTGATGATCTTAGGCTACGAGCTGGTGTATAAGGCATGTCTAGGTCTTGTCAAGGTCTTTGGTGCCAAACCATTTAACACTTTCCAAATGAGAAGAAGTGTTTTAAATTCTATACGCTTCCGGATTGGCAACCAATGTAACTTTTGGAGAATTGGTGAAATGTGTTGATATTTTGACGTACCATAAAAAATGGAATGTTAAATCAACATTTAAAATGTTGGAGGAGTGACAACCTTTTCCAAATGTTACATCCAACTTTGTATAAAGCTAAATCCAACATTTTAAGTGTTGGGTAGAACCATTTAAAGTGGTAAATGCAACATTTAGAAAATGTTGTCACTCCACCAACCTTTCAAAATGTTGATTTAACATTCCATTTTTTAGAGTGCAGTTAAAACCCTTGCAGCTGTATTCTGGGTATACTGAAGTTTATTAACATTGCGTGAGGTTATATTAAAAAGAAGAGCATTTCCAACATCTAATCGAGATAGTACAAAAAAGTGTATAAGCATAGCAGCAGACTTATGGTCAAGGACTTTCCTAATGCTTTTAACATTATGATAATAAATATGCCAAATGTTTTTGGAAGAAATTATGTAATTGCTGAAAAAGTGGCACTGTATTAAGCATGGAATTCCAGACGGATGCCGGGTATCTTTTCAAACAATAATAATGCATTATCCCACATTGTGATTGTCTTATTGGCCATCTTTAGTTTGATCGATTTTCAGCTTAGATTTCATGACTTCTCAAAATTCAGTTCATGTAAATGTACCATAACTAGATCTATGATGATATATTGACAATTGACCTGCTAACTTTTGTAAAACAGACTTTTTCATTGAAGAACTAATTACTGCAACAATATTCATCATCACATCCGTGTGTTTGATATGTCTTGTAATTTTATTTTATGATTTTCCAGGTTTCATATCATGCGTTCGATATCGTTATGTAAAATTATAATGTCATTTACTATCTATTTTTGTGAGTGTTTTCAGCCTCAATCAAATTAATTTGATTCACATTACCTTGAATAGTGTTTGAATGTAAATTAAATAAGGAAATATTATTGTCGGTCACTTATCTTTTTCGATGCTTGAGAATAACTGAATTGATGGATAAATAAAGAATTAAGATTTTAGATTCAAATTCGAAATATGGTATTGTCAAAGTGATTAACCATATAAAATATAAAATTTGATTCCAGACAATGAAAGTACAAATACCATGTTAAGAAATAATATGTATATGAATGAACACAATTTCAGCAAATGTGTTAGAATACTAAGAATAAAAGAAGGAATTAATAAACTAAAAGCGAAATAAATAAACCGAATTAACAGCCGAATAATTGATATACACAGATAAGAAAAATTACATCACACCTCATATGAAGAAAAATATGGAATGAATAAATGTTTTTCGTTCTGTCTTTGGAATAATTTCCTGTCATGGTTACATTAAAAAGGAAATTGCTAGTACCTTAACCACAAATTCGGATTGTGTAGCGCCAGCTATGAATTGTGACTTGACAGTCAAAATCCTGAACCATCGCATCAGAGGACATGTTTATTCGTGTTCACAAATTAAACAATATATCATCATAATTTATCTCCGACAGTCCCGAGTGCCAAATTCTTTTATAATTAATTTTGAATTCAGATTAGATTTAAGAGCTTCTACACAGTGAAACGATGTTTATTATGATTTTTTCATTACTTGTTTACTAATAGTTTAACCAAATGTTAAAATTCTTAATCAACAAAGTTTCGATTTGTGATATTCAATATAAAGCATGCTTCTTTTAAATGTTTAACAATTACTGTGAAGCATGAAGTTAACAGTGTTGTATAAAATTAAAAATAGCGTTTTTACGATATGATTTGTGTAACAAAATAAATCATGTGTGTTATAAGAGCAATTGAGGAGTTTAACTGTGTTTGTACATTTCATACAGGGATGCATGAAAATGATTGATCTGGTTAAAGCATAAAATAGAGAGGAATTATTCAATTTTTTATTCATTCAAATGATAAAGTAAGATGGAGGGTAGTTCTGTTCTGTTATAAAACTGCTTTACAACGAAGCCCCCCCTTACAAACAGAAAATAGAACATAAACATGATAATATATACATAAATACAAGTGAAAATTAACATAAAAAATATAATCTATAAAAACGAAACAAAAAAAAGGAAGGAATACTAGAAGATACATTGTTATAAAAAATGTTTGGTAACCTCGCTTAAAAGAATTAATAGAATTGGTGGATTGGACTGAAAATGGGAGTTTATTGAATAGGGAGCTTGCGCTATAATAGAAGAATTTTCGTTTGAATTCAGTTTTGGGGAATGGAATGTCGAGGAGAGAATTTAGTGTATAGACTTTAAATAATCAGGGGCTTTTATATTCATTATTTTGAATACTAATAAACAGCAACTATATTTTAGTCTTTGTTCAACGGATTGCCAATTTAGGGTTGTAAGAAGTGTACACTGCGAGGTGTTATAATCCTTATTTCATATTAATTTATATCTATTTTGTAATTTTTGTAGTTTGGTTAAATTTGTTTTTGAACAACTTCCCCATGCAGTGCAATAGTAATCAATATGCGGTAAAATTAAAGCAAAATATAAGGTTACACGAGTTTTATGAGGTATTAATTGCTTTATGCGGCGAATACATCCAATTGTACGTGATATTTTAGTACTTGTGTGTTTTATGTGCTCAGACCAGGTCAGTTGTGAATCAAGTATAACCCCAAGATATTTCATTTTATCAACACACTGCAGGTACTTATCATATAATTTGATCTTGAATTGGTGATTATTTAGCCTTCTTTTAGTGCCGAAAATCTTTCTCATTTATCTGACAAAAAGAACCTAGTGTAATTGATATTACATGAGATACAGATCTACTTGAGATGTCAATAAGACATAAAAAATTCCATAACCATGCAAAAATATTTTGTTTTATAAGTTTGGCAAAACTCATTAGTTTTTGTAATGTTTTTGATAATCACCACCGCAGTGTTTTTTATTTGCAAATGAAAATGATCATTTTGTTTTTGCTTTTTATATCAGATTTTTTCATACCACTTGGCCCAGAGGCGAATCAAATGTTTTCCCAGGGGGGGGGGGCACATTTTTCCCATTAATTGATTTCGTCCGCGGAAAACCTGACACGCAATGGTTTTATGGTTTTAACCAAACTTCATAAATGTATCATTATTTTCCTTTTACTAATTAAAATCAATAAATTTCATCTTGTTTGTGGTCAAAATAAAGTCCAAGTCAATTTCCACTGAAAATCAATAGGAAACAAAGAAATACCTAGGAAATTTAGAAAACAATGAAATAAATAAAGAAAATTAGCATAAATTAGCATAATTAATTAGCAATGAGATTTTTCGAAGACTTTAGTCTTATAATTTTGTAGATTATGCCATGGGTAACGCGCGTGCCAATTTTCGTCGCGATCGACTGCCGAGATCATATAAGGAGGGGGGGGGGGGGGGGTTCGGAATCAGCCCCCCCGAGTCTTCCTAGGCGTCGAAATAGCCCAGTCTATTTAGGGTTAAGAAGGAAGTGGTAAAGTAAAATTAGAAATGTTAATATCGTCTATTTTATTCAGCATAAATTCTTAGAAATTTAGCTTCCCTCCTACTGATCATGCCGATGTAGATGATAATTGCTGTCCCTAAAGAAAGAGGAAGAAAGGAATTAAATTAATAAATGTCACGTGTGATATACTTTCACACTGTGAAAGTATATCACACGTGACATTAGTAATGAATCCAACACCTACATGCTGTTGGGATGATAAATTATAATGCCTGGTCACACCAGCCAAACAAGCTCAGTCCGCCAAAAAGGTATTGCTTTCTTTTTAAAGATGTTTTATTGTTTTTCCCTCTAATTAAATTTATACAAAAGAGTTCACAACGTAACAGTTGTAAAAATAATTCTAAGAAATCACGTGAACTCATTACACAAGTCATGTAATATAATGGAAAGTAACCGTATCGTACAAAATAAAGTATCGCAATTGAATGAAAAACAAAAAGAAATACATAAGAAATATAGAAAATAATAAAATACATAAGAAAATAAATGTGATGTTGAATTAAAAAAAAAAAAATTTGATGAGATGCCTATCTAGAGTATGTGAAACAAAACTTAGCATTAAAGGGGCATAATTATATTAATTAGTGCAAACTTATGATTTTACGCATAAATTAGCATAATTAATGAGCAATAAGATTTTTCGCAGAATTTGATATCATAGTTTTGTAGATGATGCCATGGGTAACGCGTGTGCCAATTTTCGTCGCGATCGCGTGATCGACGGCCGAGATCATAAGGGGGGGGGGGGGCTGAATCAGCCCCCCCGTCTTCTTAGGCGTCGAAATAGCCCAGTCTATTTAGGGTTAAAAGAAACGACATACCATTGGTCGTATTGGAGTTAGTTTCACCGGTGTGACTGAACATCACATCCGCAGGATCCATCACAGTTTTATATTTAGGATAGTGCGTGGTTGATAATCCTCTTTAATGATGTTAGTATTGTATATGTTTTCATACAGACACATATTTTTTTATTCTTAAGCGTCTTAACGTTTAAGTATTTACATTGTATTTAAAAGAGAATCAGCGCACGTCCTCTGTGGTAAATATATAATTGGAATCCATACAACAAAACAGTAAGTCCCCCCTTAAACAAACATCCACAATTTCCGAACCAAAGCAAGTTTTTTATATATTTTTACATGAGCGTGTAGGTAACTTTATAAGCTACCCTCTATGTAAGTTTTATGGACGTATTTTATGTCATGCTTCAGTGAGCAAAGTCACAAGCCAATATCATGATTTTTTATTTCCCTTTATTGGAACGAATTCCACATTCTCATCATGAAAAATAGTCAGAAGACTTTTAAAAAGGTATTTTCTAAAAGACTATACAAGTTTTTGGCTGAATTTCACGGTTGAATAAACACAAGTTAAAATTTGCTATAATTTGATCTTTTACACATTTCTATCGATAAAAATGATAGAATATGATGACACTTATTTTTGGGAAGAGTATCTTCAACAACATTCATCGTTTCTCGGATAAATGAACATTTAATAAAAGTTAAAAAATACGAATTTCAAATATCATCGGCAAGTATTGTTTTATTTTAGTATTAAACTAAAATGATCTTTTCTCAATTTTTTTCGTTATGTTCATGACCAATTAACATGCTTCAATGATCCAAATGCGTTTAATTAAACATTCACGCTTGAATGAACATGTGGAATGTCATTAATTCTTTTTTACGTTATAGGAAAATATGCAATTGCTAACCATGGGTATCTGTCAAAAACATGACAAACTTCCTTGCATAGTTCATTTGATTTTTTTTTGTAAAAATCCCGATGTCTAATGCTTCAGTGAGCACACAATATTCGAAAATTATGCAAATGAGAAGAAAGGCCTTGGCCCCACTCTGTGCCGTATCAAATGGTTATTTTGGTGTGTGCGCCTTCTGGGGCCCGTTGCAGAAAGAGTTGCAATCAATCGCAACTCTAAAAATCATGCGTAACTTTATTTTCAACCAATCAACAGCGCGCATTTGGGACTTGCGATTGATTTTGGGGGTTTGCGTTTAAACGCAACTCTTTCTGCAACGGACACCTGGATAGTATTAATCTGAAGCAAGGTGCGAAGTTTTATTTCAAGAATGTTGGCAGAAGTAACAAAAACCGTCTATGAAACAAACCCTCATTTCATTTTTGTTCAAATTTTGACTTCCTCTCCCATAGACATTTGTACACTATGGGTGTTTAAGAATAGGTGACCCCTTATTCATTATGGTGGATTTTTTTAAAGGCTGTTTTTAGCAATGTCATTTTGCAGTTTCGGGCAGACTTCTGTGCAAAAATGAAATCGATATGTTTTTTGTGGATAAGTGAGCATGCATCAAAATGGAAAAGGGGCATTTTTAATGTCACAGACTCATTTTGAGGGGTAATAAAGTGAATAATGGGGGCAAATTCGGTTTCAAGTGTGACTTAATTGCTGTTGTTTTTATTATTCATCTGTTTTATCACCACACACTTTCAGAACTTTTTCCATTTTCATGGTTGAGCGAGCACATTCGAAAACTATGGAATGAATACTCTTTATACTGCATAAATGTATTCTTTTCCTAACAACTTCTCAGGATCAGTTGAATTTATGGACAAATCAGTGGAGGATACAGAATTTTTAAATTGGGAGGGCCGAGTAATTGGGGGAGTCATCAACATTTTTAAATTTTAACATGTTTTAACAAGTTGTACAGGGGATACTGCCATAAACCCCTATGATGATACGTCACAAAACATTGTGCTCACTCAACCATAAACATACGATATCAAAATTTTGTGTGAGGTGGCTTAATAATGGATAGTAAAACAACATTAACATCATAAAATTTACCTAAAAATAACCTTTGCCCAACTTTGCATTTGCACAATCTGAAAAAACACGACTCTCGTGACTTTAAAAAATTGTCATATTTAATTTAGATCTCATTCTCGACCTTTATTTTTCCGTCTTAAAACTTTAAATATATAGGACATTCATAAATTTCAGATTGCATTTGTGATGTTCTGAACAGTTAACAATATAATCCCTTCTAACATCTCCCAAATGTTCCTCATAAATCGTTCAGTTCATTCTCATAATTCTCGGTCAAGCAATAAATTTCATTATCCCCAAGTTAAAACCCAAATTCTACTTAATTCATTAAGGCACCGTGGCCCTCGTATATGGAACAATCTTTCTAATAATATCAAGAGTTCAACTACATTAACTTCATTTAAAGCCAAGTTAAAAAACGTGTATATAAGTGAATATTCAAAATGATTTTTTTGCCTAATTTTACACTTCCCCTGACTGTCCCCTGTTCCCCCCTTGTATGTATGCTGGTGATTGCTGATGGTGTGTGTATATTTTTCATTTGATCTCCATATGTATTTTTTGTTATTGTTTGGGAGCTACAACTCACAAGTTCTCATGAACTTTTAAGTAGTTTTTCTTTTTTCTCTTTTCGTGTAATTTTTATTCATGCACATATTGTATGTTGTTTTTTATATTGATGAGAAAATAAATAAACTGAACTGAACTGATTCAATCTTTGATTACTCATGCATGACTCAACTGATCAATTTCATTTTTCGCCAGGAGTTGCCTCATGAGTGTAAAAAGCCACCTACGAAATATAATATTATAAAACTATTATGTTCATAAAATTAAGACTACTTATTCAGGAGAATGGTTGATGTCTTGATAACAACTTTTTTAATCATAGCTGTCATCTTCGTCCTCACCGATCATTATCATCATTTCCATAATTACAGTCATGATGACGATGATCACCATTATCTAACATCGTCATCATAAGCATCACCGTCATCATAACTATCATAATTATCATCATCATCATCATCATCATCATCATCATCATCATCATTATCATCATCACTATCATCTTCACCACGATCACCATCACCAATACTAATGTCTTATGTCTTATAAGAAATTCTATTAGGTGCCTAGCACGTTTGTGATTTTATGAGCTAGAATTGATTTAAAGTTCTAATGGGAGGTTCATTAATACCTCGGTCACATTTTCTCTACGGCGGCCGTACGGCAAGTCGAAAACAGCCATTTTACTATTTTTTGTACCAGCTAAATATTGGTGGTTTGAATAAAAATGAATAAAAAGGCTGTTTTCGACTCGCCGTACGGCCGCCATAGAGAAAATGTGACCGAGGTATTACCTACACAGTCAACATTTACCGTGTTGCATATCTGGGGGCGGGCTAAAATTACACCCTTCCAAAACCAGAGCAAAGAGGCTAGTGCTAACACTCGCGACCTTCCAATTTCTGACGTCTTTGGTTATTTTGTCTTTTCTCCTCAGAAAAAAACTTCTTTATCTTTTTAATTTTGCCCGGCATTTATTTCTCCCTTTTTACACCTTTGTGTGGCACTGGCAACGGGGTCCACCCGCCATTCATAAGGACCACTGGTCATAATACCCGCTAGTTATAAGGACCGCTAGTCATAATAGTCATAAGGGTCGCTATTCATAAGGGGCTTTGTTCATAGAGGTCGCAAGTCATAATCAACGATGGGGTTCGCCATTCATAATCAAACAAGAGGGTCGCTAGTCATAATAAAGGAAGAGGGTCGCCAGTCATAAGGAGGAAAAGGGTTCGTTGATCATAAGGGTCGCCATTCATAATAGTGGATGAGGGTCGCCAGTCATAATAGTAGAAGGGGTTCGCCAGTCATAATGGTAGATGAGGGTCGCTATTCATAATAGTAGAAAGGGTTCGCCAGTCATAATAATAGATGAGGGTCGCCAGTCATAATATTAGAAGGGGTTCGCCAGTCATAATGGCAGATGAGGGTCGCTAGTCATAATAGTAGATGGGGTTCGCCAGTCATAATGGTAGATGAGGGTCGCTATTCATAATAGTAGAAAGGGTTCGCCAGTCATAATAATGGATGAGGGTCGCCAGTCATAATAGTAGAAGGGGTTCGCCAGTCATAATGGTAGATGAGGGTCGCTAGTCATAATAGCAGATGGGGTTCGCCAGTCATAATAATGGATGAGGGTCACCAGTCATAATATTAGAAGGGGTTCGCCAGTCATAATGGCAGATGAGGGTCGCTAGTCATAATAGTAGATGGGGTTCGCCAGTCATAATAATAGATGAGGGTCGCCAGTCATAATATTAGAAGGGGTTCGCCAGTCATAATGGCAGATGAGGGTCGCTAGTCATAACAGTAGATGGGGTTCGCCAGTCATAATAATAGATGAGGGTCGCCAGTCATAATATTAGAAGGGTTCGCCAGTCATAATGGCAGATGAGGGTCGCTAGTCATAATAGTAGATGGGGTTCGCCAGTCATAATAGTGGATGAGGGTCGCTATTCATAATAGTAGAAAGGGTTCGCCAGTCATAATAATGGATGAGGGTCGCCAGTCATAATATTAAAAGGGGTTCGCCAGTCATAATGGTAGATGAGGGTCGCTAGTCATAATAGTAGATGGGGTTCGCCAGTCATAATGGTAGATAAGGGTCGCTATTCATAATAGTAGAAAGGGTTCGCTAGTCATAATAATAGATGAGGGTCGCCAGTCATAATAGTAGAAGGGGTTCGCCAGTCATAATGGTAGATGAGGGTCGCTATTCATAATAGTAGATGGGGTTCGCCAGTCATAATAATGGATGAGGGTCGCCATTCATAATCAAACAAGAGGGTCGCTAGTCATAATAAAGGAAGAGGGTCGCCAGTCATAAGGAGGAAAAGGGTTCGTTGATCATAAGGGTCGCCATTCATAATAGTGGATGAGGGTCGCCAGTCATAATAGTAGAAGGGGTTCGCCAGTCATAATGGTAGATGAGGGTCGCTATTCATAATAGTAGAAAGGGTTCGCCAGTCATAATAATGGATGAGGGTCGCCAGTCATAATAGTAGAAGGGGTTCGCCAGTCATAATGGTAGATGAGGGTCGTTAGTCATAATAGTAGATGGGTTTCGCCAGTCATAATAATGGATGAGGGTCGCCAGTCATAATATTAGAAGGGGTTCGCCAGTCATAATGGCAGATGAGGGTCGCTAGTCATAATAGTAGATGGGGTTCGCCAGTCATAATAATAGATGAGGGTCGCCAGTCATAATATTAGAAGGGGTTCGCCAGTCATAATGGCAGATGAGGGTCGCTAGTCATAATAGTAGATGGGGTTCGCCAGTCATAATGGTGGATGAGGGTCGCTATTCATAATAGTAGAAAGGGTTCGCCAGTCATAATAGTAGAAGGGGTTCGCCAGTCATAATGGTAGATGAGGGTCGCTAGTCATAATAGTAGATGGGGTTCGCCAGTCATAATAATGGATGAGGGTCGCCAGTCATAATAGTACATTGTAAAAAATTAGGTTCTAATTTAGCGCTTACAGTGATTGTATAGTGATTGCACTGGGAGTGTTGGTTTTCTAGTTTAAATTTGAACTAGAAAATTAGCACTAGTAGTGCAGTCACTATACAAGCACTGTAAGTGCTGAATTAGCAATTAATTTTTACAGTGTAGTAGGGGTTTGCTAGTCATAATAGTAGATGAGGGTCGCTAGTCTTATTAGTAGAAGAGGGTCGCTAACCATGATAGTGGAAGGGGTTCGCCTGTCAGTAGAAGGGAACTTTGCTACATAATAGCTGAGGTGGGCGCAAAGCGTGAGAACACAAAAAAATGTGATTTTCAAGCCTAATATGTATTATATTGTAGTTCAAAAAGGGTATTTAATTTCGAATAAGAGCACATTTTTATTTTGAAAAATGGGATTTTTTTTAAATCATAACCAGCAGGAGCTATTAAAATGACACCCTTTAGAAAGATAAATTATCTCATGTTATTGACATTACTTTTGTGACCATCCTGAAATGTTTTGTTGGACTTCAAGAACAGTATTTAGTTTTGAAAAAAGAGCACATTTCATTTTGCCAAAAGGCTTTTTCCTTTTGAAAAAGGGCATTTTTTTACCTACGGCGATTTTTTTTTCATCATAACCAGCAGAAGTTGTTAGAAATGACACCCTCCCCTAAAAAAATCAAATTATCTTTAGGCGAAAAGGTGTAGATTGTGAATGATTCCAATAACAAGGAAATCTTCTTTGAATATATGCATTTAAGATAGTGTTGAACTAAACCTGTACCACAGTATTTTCCAAAAGCCTTTTTTTCAACAGAGGTTTTTTTTAAGAAAAATGTCTTTTCTATCTATATTATACTTTTTTAGTTGATGTTGAATATGATATGAGCATGAAATTATTCCTTCATATTATATATTTCATTTTTTGAAAAGGAAAAAAAAACAAATATTCATTGTTTACAGGACACTCATTTTGTAAAGGATTTGGAAGAAAGCATCTTAAAGGAGTGGGAGGAAGGTTTTTTCTCATATATATCATCTAATGCAATGCTATATTATTTGATAAAAACATACAACTTGTTATTAAGAGAGTAAAATGCGACACTGATGGAAAGTATGTTCCTTATTTCATTGATTTCATTGTATGGGCAAAATGACCCTAAGATTTTTAGATGTATTGAAAGTATCTTATTGGACTATGATGATCCTCATAAAGTCCTATGTGGTGATTGGAACCTGGTCCAAAGTTTTGAGTCAGTGAGTTAATTTAGTTGATCCATGGCGTCAGTTAAATCCAAAATGTTATACTTGGAGACAGCCCACGCCATTGAAGCAAAGTAGAAAACATTATTTTTTGATATCTTCAGATATTATTTCTTTGGTTAGAAAATGTGATATTTTTATTTTTTTTTATTTTTTTTTTAAACAAGTGCACACCTAGTTACCAATAATGCATACAGCATTTCCATTTATTTGAAAGCAGGATAAAAGAGCATTGTAGATTAAATGCCTTGCTCACGGGCATAGCTGCTGCGGCCGGGGATCGAACCCCGGACTTTCCATGTATAGCCAGGCGCCTTAGACCACTCGGCCACGGCACCTCCACGATATCCTAAATATTGATTTAGGATATCGTACCGATCACACAATGATCAGTTTAGAGATTGTGTTAGCTAAATGTTTTTACAGTATCTTGATATTGTCTTCATGGTAAAGCTTTTGAAACTGTTAGAAAAGAGAAACTCAGATTTACTATTGATTATCAGTTGTTTTTTATACACTGTTCATAGGCGGATCTAGGGGTCCGAGGGGCCCACCCCCCCCCCCTTGGCGGAGCAAAAAAATTAAAAGGGGGGAAGACAGAAAGAAAGAAAGAGAGAAAAAAAAGAAAAAGAAGGGAAAAGAGAGGAGAAAAAAGAAGGGGAAACACAAGAAGAGGAAGACGAGTGAATAAAATAAGATGAGGGGAAGCCTAGGAAAATGATCTTTAAAATCCTTAATGTCACTATAAAAAAAATCGCTTGCGCTTCTCGCTCGCATTGCATGTAAGGTGATTTACATATCAATATGGAGATTGAAATATTAAAATTTGAAGTCAACATAGAAAATATATTTCAGCTCAGAAATCGTACTTTCATTATTTTGTTTGATTTACAAAGTGATTTTTAAAAAGTGCTCAGCAAAACATTTGTTTTATGGTCTGAATTTTTAGAAATTTCGGCTCGCGATTATAGTTCGCATTGATTGTTGAAAATCTATCAACTGATGCATCTTCTTCATAAATCATCAATACAAAAGTGCTTTAAATGTATAGTTTTCAGGTCATAATATTAATAGATTTCACGCTCTCACATTAGGCTTATTAGGTTAATAAATAAGATATTAATTTAAGAATCAAATTGTCCCTTTTTTCTTATAGTCATTATTTTCATATGATGACAAAAATGCTCTTGGAATGTCCTGGTCCTATGTCAAAACTCAAAGTAATAATAATGAAACTTTTGAATGAAATTAAAATAATGAAACTCTTTTTTTAAATCTCATCCATATCCACCTCACAATTTTTCCTACAAAGTGCTTGAAATACAGAGCTTAAATTGACCCTTTTCAGATCGGAATATCAAATGTTTTAAGCTCGCGCTTCGCGCTCACACTTTATCGATTTTAACGATGAAAAAAGGTATTTAGAATGCCCACTCAGATTCTAGGTCTAAATCTGAAACACGCGCGCGTTTATTCAGATACGCAGCTTGTTCTCTGTATAAATCATTATCCAGTTTTATTCCACAATATAAAAAAAAATTGTGCTCGCGCTTTGCGCTCAATGTAGAAAGATATCCAATTACTCATCCTTTTCATGATTTACAAATCATGAATGGAGTGTCCTGTTTTTAGGTGTAAACAGCGGCGTAACAGGGGGAGGTGGGCAAGGGGGGGGGGGGGGGGGGGGGCAAGAGACAAAAATTTCCCGGTCATATCATGGAATAAACAGGCGCAATGGTGTAATTAGGCGACGATTTCGAAAGGGCAAGACATTGTGTATCAGGCAGAATTTATCTTTAAAAAAAAAGTTGCGAGAGAGCGATGCCAGGGAGCAAAAATTTTGACATTTTTAATACAAAAATCCAATTTTGTGATAGATTTTGACATGATATCCAGAGAATATATTTCACTCTTCTCTCTTTCCATCCTTTTTTTGTGATCTGTACGCCACTGTTAACAGGATTATTTGCGGCAGTATCGTGCAGAGTAAACAAAACCAAAATTAAGGGGCGCAGTATGGCGCATGTGCTAAAAAAGCTGCTTAATATAAGTCCCGAGCGAGCGAAGCGAGAAAAAAATCACCTTTTCATGAGAATCTAAATTTGAGATATCTTTTTTTACATGGTAAAACTTTTGGGGACCATGGTCCAACCCTTCCATACTCATATACGGCAGTGCTATGCGTTTGGGGTCTGGGCGGAGCCCCCGGAACTTTTTGATATCAAAGCCATTTAAACCTCGCAGATTGCCGCTATTTAATCAAATTGCGGGTATATACAGAATATAGCTTTTACACAACACATTTATTCAACCCAGTTGAACCAAATATTTTGAGGGGGCAAAACATAGCAATGTGGGGGGGAAGTCGCCAGCGAGCAAGCGAGCTGGAAAAAAAATGCCTATTGAAATTAAATTCTAATTATGTGATAGATTTCTCCATTATATTCAGCAAATAACACATTTCATTGTTTCCATTCATTTCATTATACGTTGTCTCCCATAAATTCTTTAATTTTCTCTTGGGTGTTGAACCAAGACCCCCCGCGCCTGTACGCCAGTGATTGAAAGTAAAGCTTAATGTAGGAAGGGTCCCTAAAGGGGGGGGGGGGCGTAATAGAGCCATTTGAAGGTCATAGATGAAGAGCCCCTACTGCTTGGGGTCTGGGGCAAAGCCACGGTAGCTTTTTTTGCATAAAATTTAGCAAGCTAATAGCACAATGTTGTATGCTGTTCCTCTTTCTTCTCGCTCTTTATTTTCTATCCTCGTCAGCCCGGTCGTGTGATTAAGTTTTTATTTCTTGTCCCTTTTCTTTGTTTTCCAATTTAGCTTTTGACTAATTCCATTCTACCTTCATTTCCGCTATTGTTTGCCATCTTTTAATTTATTTCCCATCATGCTATTGCACTATATAGGTCTATTTCAGAATGATTTGTTCTTTCTCAAATGTTTTTCTTTCGTTCTTCCCGCTTTCCTTCCTTTTCCATTTCAAAAAATATATTTTTCCTTGTTTTCTTTTTGATATATTATATTAACAATTTCTGGTCGCGCTTTGCGCTCGCTATATTAAAGGAAACCAAACCCCCCCAAAAAAAAGCAATTTTACTTGAAAGAGTAAAATGAAAGGATCAATTTAAAAAAAGTTTCATCAAAATCGGTTATGAAATAAGCAAGTTATGGGAGTTTGAAAACTCTTGTTGTACTTTCTAAGGGCATCCTCAAATTGGCAAACGTGCTTCAATATGGCTGATTTTGTGGACAACTCTCCATTTGTTTTGTACACAAATTTTCAGATTTTCCTCATTATCTTTCAAGTTGCATCTTGCCTCCTTCTGAGCACAACATATGTCATGGGAAAATATAATCCACACCATATATGTCAAGGTCAGGAGGTGATAATGTGAAATATGTAAAATAAAGGGGAAAATCTGAAAATATGTGTACAAAACAAATGGAGAGTTGTCCACAAAATCAGCCATTCAGTCATTTCTGCTCGCGCTTCACGTTCGTAGTAGTTATTCATTTGCATGCACATCTTTTTCAGAAAAAATACAAAGGATTTCCAAAAAATTAGCTCGCGCTTCGCGCTCACATTATATAAATAAAGATGATATTGTCTATAAATGTTTATTCATAGGAATAAAGCTAAGAACTGAGTATTAGGATTACCCCTTCAAAGAAACCAAAAATTATCTTCGAGTGGCCGATCGGGGAAAATATGTCTGAAAAAAATTCCGCCCCCCCCCGTATTCAACATTTGTTGAATTGATTCATGATAATGGTACAGTATTGCAAGAACAGACATCTTAAGAGAAATTGGGTCATATAATGATCATGCAAATAGTGATGCTGAAGAACTTTTTTTTATCTTATTAGAGAAGAGAGTTTCCATAGTCTTACAGAGGAAGACGATTCTTCTTTAGAAGGAGAAATATCTTACAGTGAAGTTGATTTTGCATTAAAAAAATATGAAAAATAATAAGCCTCCTGGACGAGATGGATTTACAACTGATTTTTTTTAAAGCATTCTTTCAGGACTTAGGTATATTCTTGGTACGAAGTATGAATTTTGCTTATATTTCTGGAAAATTATCCATCTCACAAACAATAATGGCTTGATAACATTAATTCCTTAAGGTGACAAAGTAAGACATTTCATCAAAAATTGGAGATCAATTTCATTGTTGAATGTTGTTTGTAAACTGTTGTAAAGTTGTATTGCTCACAGACTTTAAAAAGTATTACCATATAATTATTCATGTTAATCAATCAGGATTCTTGTCTGGACGATTTATTGGTGAAAATAGGAAAATTTTGTATTATTTAATTGTGTATATGGAGAAGAAACATATTCCTGATTTCTGATTTTTCATGATTTTTTGTTTTAAAACGCTTTCCATTTTTAAATTTGGCAAATCTTTCATGACATGAATAAAAATACTTGATCAGAATGCATTTTCTAGTGTTATAGTCAATGGGCAAATGACATTAAGATTCGTTTTTGTTAAGCGCTAAAAGTCTTGGGTTGTTAATTCGAAATTCACACTCTGCCAAACGAATTTATGTTGGCTTAAAGGAATACAAAGTTCTTTAAAATGCGGATGACACAGTTTTATTTCTCAATGGTGCAGCTGCCAGTTTCTGTAATGTACTAAATATTTTGGATTCATTTGCTAAATGTAGTGGGTTGAAGGTCAATACGCAAAATCTACCATCTACCTCAGCTACCATTTTGACTGGCGAACCCCTTCTACTATTATGAAAATCGACCCCCATCTACTATTATGACTGGCGAACCCTTTCTTCTATTATGACTGGCGACCCCAATCCATTATTATGACTGGCGAACCCTTTCTTTTATTATGACTGGCGACCCTCATTCATTATTATGACTTACGAACCCTTTCTACTATTATGAATAGCGACCCTCATCTACCATTATGACTGGCGAACCCCTTCTGCTATTATGAATAGCGACCCTCACCTACCATTATGACTGGCGAACCCCTTTTACTTTTATGACTGGCGAATCCCTTTTAGTATTATGACTGGTGACCCTCATCCATTATTATGACTGGCGAACCCTTTCTACTATTATGAATAGCGACCCTCATCTACCATTATGACTGGCGAACCCCTTCTACTATTATGAATAGCGACCCTCATCTACCATTATGACTGGCGAACCCCTTCTACTTTTATGACGGGCGAACCCCTTTTAGTATTTTGACTGGCGACCCTCATCCATTTTTATGACTGGCGAACCCATTCTCCTATTATGACTGGCGACCCTCATTCATTATTATGACTTGCGAACCCTTTCTACTATTATGAATAGCGACCCTCATCTACCATTATGACTGGCGAACCCCTTCTACTTTTATGACTGGCGAACCCCTTTTAGTATTATGACTGGCGACCCTCATCAATTATTATGACTGGCGAACCCTTTCTTTTATTATGACTGGCGACCCTCATTCATTATTATGACTTACGAACCCTTTCTACTATTATGAATAGCGACCCTCATCTACCATTATGACTGGCGAACCCCTTCTACTATTATGAATAGCGACCCTCATCTACCATTATGACTGGCGAACCCCTTTTACTTTTATGACTGGCGAATCCCTTTTAGTATTATGACTGGTGACCCTCATCCATTATTATGACTGGCGAACCCTTTCTACTATTATGAATAGCGACCCTCATCTACCATTATGACTGGCGAACCCTTTCTACTATTATGAATAGCGACCCTCATCTACCATTATGACTGGCGAACCCCTTCTACTATTATGAATAGCGACCCTCATCTACCATTATGACTGGCGAACCCCTTTTAGTATTATGACTGGTGACCCTCATCCATTATTATGACTGGCGAACCCTTTCTACTATTATGAATAGCGACCCTCATCTACCATTATGACTGGCGAACCCCTTCTACTATTATGAATAGCGACCCTCATCTACCATTATGACTGGCGAACCCCTTCTACTTTTATGACGGGCGAACCCCTTTTAGTATTTTGACTGGCGACCCTCATCCATTTTTATGACTGGCGAACCCATTCTCCTATTATGACTGGCGACCCTCATTCATTATTATGACTTGCGAACCCTTTCTACTATTATGAATAGCGACCCTCATCTACCATTATGACTGGCGAACCCCTTCTACTGTTATGACTGGCGAACCCCTTTTAGTATTATGACTGGCGACCCTCATCTATTATGACTGGCGAACCCTTTCTTTATTATGACTGGCGACCCTCATTCATTATTATGACTTACGAACCCTTTCTACTATTATGAATAGCGACCCTCATCTACCATTATGACTGGCGAACCCCTTCTACTATTATGAATAGCGACCCTCACCTACCATTATGACTGGCGAACCCCTTTTACTTTTATGACTGGCGAATCCCTTTTAGTATTATGACTGGTGACCCTCATCCATTATTATGACTGGCGAACCCTTTCTACTATTATGAATAGCGACCCTCATCTACCATTATGACTGGCGAACCCCTTCTACTATTATGAATAGCGACCCTCATCTACCATTATGACTGGCGAACCCCTTTTACTTTTATGACTGGCGAACCCCTTTTAGTATTATGACTGGTGACCCTCATCCATTATTATGACTGGCGAACCCTTTCTACTATTATGAATAGCGACCCTCATCTACCATTATGACTGGCGAACCCCTTCTACTATTATGAATAGCGACCCTCATCTACCATTATGACTGGCGAACCCCTTCTACTTTTATGACGGGCGAACCCCTTTTAGTATTTTGACTGGCGACCCTCATCCATTTTTATGACTGGCGAACCCATTCTCCTATTATGACTGGCGACCCTCATTCATTATTATGACTTGCGAACCCTTTCTACTATTATGAATAGCGACCCTCATCTACCATTATGACAGGCGAACCCCTTCTACTATTATGAATAGCGACCCTCATCTACCATTATGACTGGCGAACCCCTTCTACTATTATGAATAGCGACCCTCATCTACCATTATGACTGGCGAACCCCTTCTACTTTTATGACTGGCGAACCCCTTTTAGTATTATGACTGGCGACCCTCATCCATTATTATGACTGGCGAACCCTTTCTCCTATTATGACTGGCGACCCTCATCCATTATTATGACTGACGAACCCTTTCTCCTATTATGACTGGCGACCCTCATCTACCATTATGACTGGCGAACCCCTTCTACTATTATGAATAGCGACCCTCATCTACCATTATGACTGGCGAACCCTTCTACTATTATGAATAGCGACCCTCATCTACCATTATGACTGGCGAACCCCTTCTACTTTTATGACTGGCGAACCCCTTTTATTATTATGACTGGCGACCCTCATCCATTATTATGACTGGCGACCCTCATCCATTATTATGACTGGCGAACCCTTTCTACTATTATGAATAGCGACCCTCATCTACCATTATGACTTGCGAACCCCTTCTACAATTATGACTGGCGAACCCCTTTTATTATTATGACTGGCGACCCTCATGTATTATTATGACTGACGAACCCCTTCTACTATTATGACTGGCGACCCTTATGATTAATGTAGCCTCTTCCTTTTTATGACTAGCGACCCTTATCTAGTATTATGAATACCGACCCTCGTTGTTGATTATGACTAGCGATCCTTATGATCAATTACCCTTATGGTCCATTATGAATAGCGACCCTTATCTTGCATTATGAAAATCGGACCTTATGACCCATGGTCCTTATGACCTTATGACTAGCGACCCCTTTTGCCTATTATGACTAGCGAGCTTTTGGGTATAGGATTTTACACGTTATGACTAGCGGTCCTTATGACCAGTCAGTATTATGACTTATGGTCCTTATGACTGACGGGCTTATCCCACTGGCAACATGATGTGTCCGAAGATTCACATTGGTTTTACCTATGCCACCCTCGGTAGAATACTCCTCACATTCCATCCAGCTGATGGGCGTACAAGAACATAGAAAATGTATTGTCAACTGCTGTTAATGAAAAAGAACAACAAAGAAAAAAATTGTCAAAAATTGATAAACAGCAGTATCGTCCTTGACTCTGAAAACAATGCCATATTTGCAATTTTTCGTCAGCTCTGAAACTTGGGACGAAACTGCTGTTTCGGTACACCAATTTTAGTCATTAACATCTCAGTTGCTCTTTGTCATTTGACAGGCGTTTTCAATAGATTGACTGTGTTCGTGAACCTTCGCACGTCACGGAGCAAAAGCTCTACATTCATCACGAAAGACGCATCCAAACGCCATGTACAAACACAAATGCGAAACCTTTAATATAACTATGTTAATTTCCAAATAATTCTATTAGTGTTTAATAACAAACATGAAATAGTTGGTAGTTCATCATTCAATACTCAACATCTGCTTTTCACCTTTCTTCGTTCTTTTTTTTCCAATGCAAACAAATTTATGATTTTATTTACAATTATATATAAAACTGTTCTCTTTGATCACCTTACAATTATGTCGACACCATCCATATTTGATTTCATAAAATAAACAAATTTTTAAACAATCAATAAACTTCATCACATCCGACAAATATTGCAATATGAGATATTTCAAATGCTATTTAGCTTTTACATGATACTAATATATACTTGTTATTTCAATTAACAGTATACGAGATATATTTAATTTTTTTGCAACTAAAACGATGATAAAAGAATATTGATGGCCAAAAGTTAAATTAACTATGAATTTTTCGAAACAAAAATTTAAACATTTTATAAATCAGCAGCAGCAGTGTAAAATAAATCAGAATTGGAAATATGAGCATTTTTAAATGTCTTATTATTATGAATATTATCATTATTATCGTTGTTATTATCATTATCAAAGCCATCATTGTTACTGCTCGTCATATTTATGTCAGCAACCCTTTTTTCCCTGGCATACTTAAAAATAGGGTGTTTTTCTTAGACTATGTTTTTTTTTCAAATTTAGATAATTAGATAAAGCGGGCTCTGTGCTTCTCCTTCTATAACTGCTCCGGGTGATCAGCTGGCAACTTCATCCACATAATCATATTCAACAAATCTGAAACAATGTACAGTATATCAAAATAAACAAATCTCAAATATCATCAATGTATAATATATACAACATTTCCTACAAGATAATACCTTAAGATCAATTCAACGAAAGACGAACATTTAAAAAAGAATAACACGATGTAACAGTACATTTTAAATCAACACGTTTTGGTATTGCACAGTTTTACATATTCACCCCCTCAAAAATAGATGAAGTAAACTATGATAAAAATAGGTATACTCTCTTTGTGGTAAGTTGAATGAAAATGAGCGTGAGATGATAAGGTGCCTTTAATTTTAAGCTAAATCAATAACTCATTAATAGAACACGAGTGACATGATAATAAGTGCCATCACATTATTATTGATTACCAAACGTACTAAATAAAAAAAAAAACAGTATTATGCCATTTAGTGATAAAGAAGTAACTGGTCTGTCATTCATACAAGTTTGAGAAATCGTATGCCGACATAATTACGTGGGCAGTCGTGTTCTCCTTTAATCAATCTCATTCCATTCGAAATATCGATAATTGCATTTTGTTAACACAAAATAGCAAGAATCCATTTCCTTTATGGAATGCCGAATGTGTTGTTCTGGTAATTCTTAAAAAAACAATACTTTTGATCATGAACACGGCTTGCCATAACCAACGTTCGTCGAAAACACGCTGTCTTTAGAAGTGTGATAGCCCCTTATTTTATTTATCGATGTTTAAAAGTACCATTTACTTGACGGAAGAGCGACATAAAGTATCTTGGGAGGCCGACTTATAATAACTTGTATGTCGTCATGGCGTGATAATTTATCTGGCCAAGTCACCCCCAAGTCATATGTCAACATTGCGAGATAATTATCTTGCTCAGTTAACATATAAAGAATGGTATAAGCTGAAATACGTCCATGACATATCTCGTTTTCTAATATACAATTGTGTATAGGTCGACTTGGCAAGATATTGTATCTCGCGTTGACTTTGTTGACATATACATTTTTATAAGGTGATGAGTAGACATGGCGAGAGAGTAACTCTTGCCACGCACATATCTTTGTAAGTGAACATAGTAAGAAAACATATCCCTATGTCAACATGATTGGAAGTTTTTCCCCCGATCCCCCATCAAATAAACGGTCATTTTTTAACAATGAAAGCTATTGAAATCAACTTGCCGAGATGTGAAGTCTATGGCAATTTAAAAAAAAATATTGTGTACACAATGGTAACAATTACTTCACAATTTGGTCAACACCCCCAAATAATAATAATAATCAAACATGCAGTTCTTTCATTTTAATGCTTTCACTGGAATTGCTATTTTTTTTTTACTTTCTTAATCAAATAAACTTAATTGAAAACTCGAACTTGCCATTGTTTGCGGCCTATGATATGGGGCATACAAACTGTATAGGTAGAATATCGTGGTTATGTAGGTATTGAACCAAAAAAATCAGCACGTCTCTACCATTTTAATAAAAGTAATAGTAAAAGCAACAATAAACGTGTTTTACATGATCAAATATAAAGATGAATAAAAATATTAATATATAAAATATGATCTTATGACTTAGATGAATAAAATACATTGCTTTGATATGAATTGTATATCTTCATTTACCTTGATAATCAAATTTATTCAAAATGACAATATGTTCATACAAAATGGAAAACATCATCCGTTTCTCATGACTTTCTGAGAGATTTCCCTTGAAGCTGATACAGATGAACTACAGAAAAAATAGTCTTTAATGTGCGTGCAGCATAAAGAATCGACGGTATTTATGTCAGCACGGATTCCTGATAAAAAATAAAATACATCCACACTCATATCGATAAATAGAAGACAGTATATTGACAGAGTTTACACACATAGTAAATTGGTTTAAAGGTAAAAATATATGACAAACACGAAGATCTAGATGCGAGTATACACGACACACTTGGTTAATAATTGACAAATCTCTGCGTATTGCATTGGATATCTAAACACACGAAATAAATCATACACTGTTTTGCTACACTTGTAGCTATTGCCTTGCTTCTATCTTGCCACGGAGATTGTTCATTTTATTCAACGTTTCCTGACTATTTTTTTTTTCAATATAACGGACATTCAGATAATTTCTTATTTCATATTATTAAAAAAAATCAGAAGTATAAGTTGGTGAGACAGTTTTTACTGGGTAGTTCATAGATTGTCCCTCCCATCAATCGTTGAAAATAACAATTGAAAGATTATGAAGTCTGAAAATAGACTAGTATTTCTTAATCGGTATTGTAATTAACCTTTATCAAAGAATTGTGATCTCCTGCTTGATAATGGAGACATAACATGAAAAATAGAAAAAATCTCACGATTAGTATACGGGCAAAGTTAGTCAGCGTAAGTGCGTAACTTTGAGTAATATTGACTTTTAAAATTCTAAAAATCTAAATGAAGAAAATATGTTGAAATAAAGAATACTCCAACCAGTTTAAGACTCAATATTTATTTTTATGTAAATATAAAAACACAATTACCAATTTTAATATTCCATTTGCAGAGTAAACATCATACTGGCAAATATCTTTCACTTAATCAATTTATAACCAAAAGTTATATGGACCTCATTGACTTATACTGCATTTTAAAAATTCTTATCATTTTCAGCAAAATACCTTATAATCTTTTTTTCAACCAGGGTTCGTATTACTAATACATCATGTTGTTAAAAAACTTAAACCGACTTTTTTTCTATTTTCTTTTAATATCTATCTCTGACGGCCAGCGTCAGAACAAGGACCCATCAGGTTATATTTTTTGTGGGTATTACCAGAGTCAACATCCAAAGGAATAAAACCACAGGGTTTCACACGGTATACACTTACAAGACAAGGTGGCAATGGATACTGGTGACATTTATGTAAAACCATGCTTCACCAACATGTGACTTGGCGTGTGGGCAGATACTGCACACGCCCTTCCTGGTATTAGGCTGTCTCCACTTGACATGCCGCACCACTTCCTTTTAAATCTTCAAGACGCGTTAAAGATTGAACGTCATGACGGTATCAACGGTTCAAGAATGTCTCGAGATTACCAAGAAACAATCAGGTGACAGTCAAGTAACAACCACGTGACAGGAATGTATATAAAACCCGATTGTCACATCAAAATGAAAGATCACATGACTGTGCACTTCCCCTTCAACTTCTCACGCCTTTTCTGTGACTTCGTCTTCTTCGTTTCGAGGTGAAGGCTCATGCTCCTTCTCTTCTCCAGCTGGAGCAGATCCTGGAAGAGTTCCTTGACATTGTAATTGGTTTTGGCAGAAGTCTCCAAGAAGGCGCAGCTCCAAAATTTTGACTGTTCCATGCCTTCTTGGATGCTGACCTCTCGGTTAGGATCATCGCACTTATTCCCAACGAGCATTATGGGGATGCCGTCCACGTCGCCCTTGATTTCACGTATGACATCGTAGATAGGTTTGAGTTCTTCAAGGGACTGTCGGCTGGTGATGGAGTAGACGAGAATAAACGCGTGACCCTTGCTGATCGACAGCCGCTGCATGGCAGGGAATTGATGAGACCCCGTTGTGTCGGTAATCTGGAGCGTACAGACGTTCTTGTTGCAGCTGATGACCTGTCTGTAGGTATCTTCGATGGTTGGGATGTAACATTCTCGGAAAGTCCCACGAACGAATCGGAGCACCAAAGAACTTTTCCCGACGCCACCAGCGCCGAAGACCACGACTCGGTAGTCATTGCTCTGCTCGGGCATCACGCGAAGGCGGATGCTGCGATCACGAGGAAGCTATTAAAGAGAACAAAGAAGATAATACAACACATTAAGAATATGGGCAAAGCAATATTTTCCTCAACCTTTTTTTTTCTAAAAGTTACATGATAACTTCATATGGAACATTTCGTTGTGTAAAGTTAATACTTGCTCATCTATGATGTCTGTAAAGAATGTGACTTGTGAAAATCAAGCAAATCACTTTACAAAGCTGGAACACTGTAAAGACCACATAAACTCGTAATACTCACAACGTAGTCAATTAATAGTTTGTTTATTCCTAATGGTTGTTTCTTGAAACGTTGTCACAGGGATGGTTAGGTGCATTGACACAAAATTTTGAACACGCCCTTGGTCGGGAAAAGTGTTGGCGATTGGCCGCTTCAAAGCAGCAGAGTAAATAACTCACCGAATGCATTCAGCGATGTTAATTTCTATGTCTTGGATGTCCGTAGACGTTTGTAATGAATGGTCAGAATCTGACATCGTGCGTGTCATTTATACACAACACCTGGTGAGTGAGAAACCATATAAGATCGCTTTCCAATCCACGTCAGACCGGCCACAACGATATTTTGTTGCTGTAGGCTTATAATAATGTAAATGAAGACCCCCTTGACATTGCAAATGCTGTTTGTCCAAAGGACGATATATAACTAAAATGTCTCTAAAACAACCAGAGCATACAGTTCATAATTGTCATCGCCAGCATATTACTACTTCCATTACAAAACTATAATTTTGATTTCCAAAATACGACCACAGTCACCAAACTGTATTCAATTCCCAACAGGATGATTTGTCCAGAATGAAGCCTATGCTTTGCTTTCATGAATATGTTATTATACTTGGTCTGACTAATTGAGCGCATGTCATCTCCTTTCGAAAACTCAACTATTCATTGTGTGTTTTAGATATTCTTAAAATGAGTACGAAGTGACACCAGCAAGTCCCCGGGAGTGACGAAATATGATGTGGTTAGAAGCTACCGAAAAAACCCCGACTGAAAGAAGATTTGCCGAGTAATATTTACTACTGACGTACAGCCAAAACGGTGAAGAAAAAAAAATCACAAATAGACAAGATAAAATTGCGATGAATCACCAACTGGTACAATCTAATTCTGATATAGCAGAGGATGGCCGACATCAATGTGGCACTCGCTATGTTTTCAGTAATGATATCCCCCGATGAGATCCCGCAGCGTGTATGGTGCAGTGGGTAAGCCCGTACCATGATTGCTTTACGTGACTTTCAGTCGAAATACGGAGATAATAATGAGGAGGCTAGATGGGTATGTTTCTCAATCTTTTGTCAATCGAAATTTGTCCCACCGCAAATAGTGTCCCCTGTTGAAGTGGACAATTCGAAAGCTGAAGCATGACTTTACACAATTTTAAGATCGTAGGTGATCTATCTTTATTATTTATTATTATTACTTATTATTTGTACTGCGCTTTTTCCATTAGGCCCAAAGCGCTTACAATGAATTGATAAGATGTAATATATAAAAAAATCACAAAGTATGAAAGAGATGAGATTTTAATGACTTTTTGAAGATTGCTAATGATGGAGACTGTCTGATTATTAGTGGCAGGTCATTCCAGGATGTTGAAGCCGACACCGTAAAAGTTCTGTCACCAGCTAATGTACGAGTTAATGAATATGTGAGGCGAAGGTGATCACTGGCCGATCTAAGAGCTCTAGTTGGTGTATAAAGATTCAAGCAATTACCTAAATACTGTGGAGCCTGTTTATTCGATGTTTTGTAGACAATCAAGAGTAATTTGAACGTAACTCTCTGCATACGTTTCCTCTCTGCTCCTCACCGTCTTCTGCTTTTTCTCACACTCCCTCCCTAGGCTCACAATAATAATAATACTCCATAATGATATAACATTAAACATCTGCATCCATCTTCACCAAAATTGAATTAAAAGTGATGCCTTCAGCATATTGATATGCCTCAGAGAAAAGTGTTCTTCTAAATGGGGGGGGGGGGGGAATAGTGGTTGATCTTAAAACAAGCTTCTTAGAACGTTTCTTGGTCGATTGGTTTATGTATTGTTTTTTATTGTTCATATAATATTGTATGCTGTATATTCTTCTTTTAATGGATGTGAATAAATTGAATTGAATATAGTCCGGTAGTGGAAGTTAAAAAAAAATAATGAGGAATCGACAACTGCGACCAACGCCTCATATATGATCACAAATGAAACATATTCAACCATGGTTAAAATGAAACAACTGCATACAATGCATAACAAACCATGCACCGTGAGGCAACGAGATTTGCCCTGCTGAAGAGGTACAGTTTGTCTTATGCATAGCATCGCCTCTTACTATTCAAAATGGGATTTTTTTTGTTTGTCTGAAGATGTCATAAAAAACAGAGGTAGGAAAATGGAAATTCGAAGCTTTTGATGATAATCTAAACAATTTATCTGAGTGCGAAGCGCGAGATGAAAAATTTTGGTAATCTGACCTAAAATTGGGACATTCTGAGCACTTTGGGTAATCATAAAAGGAATGGCTATCTAACTAAACATTTTATGCGAGAGCGAAGCGCAAGCTGCACATTTTTTATATGTCGCTCAAACCTTAAAATTATAGTACACTTCTTGTGACAATGAACTTGTAGGGGTCTATCTAAACAATTGATGCGAGCGCAAAGCGCGAGCTGAAAAAATGATATTCTGACCTAAAACCTCTGATTTTAAAGCACTTTTTGAAAAGATGAATAAGATGGTCAATTGATGCGAGGAGCGAGATGAAAATAAGTGCCTGACTTGCAACGGTAACACTTGAATTACTGTTTTCTGTAATACATGAAGAGAATAAGTATCTCACTACATTTGCCTGCCAAGTAATGCCAGCGCGAAGCGGGAGTTGATTTTTTCTAATATGGTATCCTAATGAGCAGATTACTGTATCTCACTTAACACGAGCACGAAGTGTGAGCGAGATTTTCCTTTTCTTGTAATGACCCCATATTTTTTTTTCATTTTCCAATTATCATCTCCCCTTATTATATTCGCATTTCTCATTCTTCTTATTTTGGTTTCTTCTCCTTTTTTAAAACATATTTTCTCCTTCGTGGTGCACGAAAAAAAGATCTTGTTGGTTGTCAAATATCTCTGAACAAATCGCATTGGGAGAGTTTAAAATTTGTGTATTTTTATAATAAAAACGGTCATAGATTTCAATATTTCTTTCTTTCATCTGTATAGTTTACTGGATATCTAGTTCATTTTCTTTTTTTCTTTTTATTTCTTTCTTCTTCCTTTTTCATCCCTTCCTTTTTTTTCTTTCTCTCTTTCTTTTTTGTGTGGGGGGGGGGGGGGGGGGAGGGAGGTGGGGGACCGCAACCTCCTACGGCCTATGTTTGCAGGCATTTAGGAAGACTACGTTCTAATTGAGGATTCCCATGTGAGGTCCCAAGCAATCTCATGTTTGATCACGCTTTGGTGCACATGTTTTTATTGTTTTTTTTTCCAAAATGGGTACGTCTTGGAACCCTCAATAGACCAGTTCGTAGTTACTTCATGGGCAATTTTGGTCAAATGACCTTTCATTTCTTTCATCATGATAGGCAGATTTCAAAGCACGATATTAGGTAAGCTTGCCTTACACAGCAGGATGAAGAAATTGGATAGACCAGGTGACTAGAATAGCACACCAATCAACACTTAATGAAGCTATTTGTTGCATTTCTACTTTAAATGCATATCTTAGCATGTTGCACAATGTACTTGACAAAATGTGAAATACCAGTCGTTCGTGGAAGCATTGTTGTTTTTTGTGGATGTACATGAAAACGACAATTCAAAAGAATATATGAATAATCAAGACATCAAAGTTGGTGATTGTCTCATTAGATTTTAAACCACCATGTCACTTTAGTACAAATGACCTTCTGATCATGCGTAGAGTCTTTTGATCATGCGCAGAAAGGAACTACGAACTGGCTTTGGCGACAATGAAACTAAACAGTTCTAGCGGAGGAGCCATACAACTATAACGTCATTAATAGACTGCAAAATAATTGAAAAATTGAAACCCTAATATCTCAACGTACTGTATAGTCTTTTTTCCTCCGCTTTATTATTTATAATTAATGGGCGAATATGACGTCGTGAAGCCCGACAACATCATGAAAACTGCCTCGCCTGCATCACGCGATTCAATCTAGCAGCAGTGATGACTTTGAAAACTAATATGAAATAATCATTCACAAAAAACACCATTCATATAATGATACGATACTACGTTCATTGACATTTGACCTTGATAATGTGACCTAAATCTTGTCACTTGATTACCCCTATATCCACATTTTATTCTCTATATCTATAAACTTTGAAAGTTATGATGGAAATTCAAGAAATACCCCCAACTTGACCAAAGTTCATTGACCATACATGACATTTGACCTTGGTCATGTGACCTGAAACTCGCACAGGATGTCCAGCAATACCTGATTACTTCTTTGTCTAAGTTACATGAATCAAATCCATAAACTTTCGGAGTTATGATGGTAACTCAGCAAATACTCCCATTATGGCCAAAGTTCATTGACCTTTGTCATGTGACTTGAAATGCCCACAGGATGTTCAGTGATACTTGATTACTCTTATGTCCAAGTTTTATTAACTAGATCAATAAACTTTCAAAGTTAATATGATGGTAATTCAACAGATACCCCCAATTTGGCCAAAGTTCATTGACCCTACCAGACCTTTGACCTTGATCATGTGACGTGAATCTCAAGCAGGATGTTTAGTAATACTTGGTTAACCTTATGTCCAAGTTTCATGAACTAGATCCATATATTTTTTAAGCTATGGTGATATTTCAAAAACTTAACCTTAGGTTAAGATTTTGATGTTGATTCCCCCAAAATGGTCTAAGTTCATTGACCCTAAATGGCTTTTGACCTTGATCATGTGACCTGAAACTCGGGTAAGATGTTAGGAAACACTCGATTAACCGTATGGCCAAGTTTCATGAACTAGGTCCAGATACTTTCTAATATATGCTGTCATTTCAAAAACTCAACCTTCGATTTGGTTTTGACGCCGCCGCCCCGTCGTCGGAAAAGCGGCGCCTTATAGTCTCACTATGCTATGCAGGTGAGAGTAGACAAAATTTGAGCGAGCAACTTTGTGAAATTGCAGGGTAGGAAGTGCGTGAATGGTCAACATAATGGTCACGACTACTTCATGATTCACGTGATTCACGACAGGAATGAATGGTCGTTATGGCCAAATTGCGCATGCGTATGCCTAAGTGGAGGGGGGGGGGGGGGCAATTCTGACACTTACAGGCATTACACAACACATTCATGGATCCTTGATATGTGATTGGAGGAATGCAGGTCAAAATGACATTCAAAGGAAGCAACTATTATGCAAATAATGAATGTTTATGGGTGCCATGGACAGAATTGTCCATTTGTCATTTGTCAATACTCCACACCAACAGGTCAAGCTAACACATAACCTAAACTAAAACTACAAAATAACTTTTAACTACCAATAAATTTGTCAAACTTATTAAAAAAACAACACTAAAACAAGATACAATACTTTACGACCTGTGCACCAACCATGTTCCTCTTTTTTTGCACCTCCCTTATCTCCCTCTTTCTTTCCTTTGCCACTTTTCCCTCCCTATTATAATTTTGTAAGTATATTTTAAAATTGTTTTTGTTATCACTGTAATTATTATTATTTGAACTACTTTCTAAATTGAAAGGCTTAAAAAGGCCTGAGCAGATCTACGTAGATTAATGTCCTATTCCCCTTTTCCTCTTTTTTGGTAATTTGATCTACGTTGGACTATTCCTACAAATCAAGCATTGTGTAAAACAAATATTCAATTTCTTGTCATTCTTGCGACCATTCGAATATTACGTTTCGTCCAAGCTGAAGCAATCTATTCAACTCCGCTTCCCGTATTTAAATGAACCCTTTCAACTTGCACGCTCATGTAATATTCGAAACATTTGATTAAAAAAAAACAATTGAAAATTTGTATATCATGGATGACCTATACGTGAGGTAGTTGCGTACTAGTCGTGGAATGCGTGTTAATCGTGTCATGGCACGACTTTCGCACAGGTCGCGACAATATTGTATCCTAAATATTACACGACTGCACATCAATCATTGTTCCGCATGGACTGCACACCTTGAGATATGGAACGACGTGGCACGATTCGATACTTGAACCAGTCGTAAACTATTCGTGTCCCAAAATCGTGCAAATGTCGTAGAAGCAAAGCAACTCACCTTGCGTTTCTCGTGTTACAATTCATGCGAATCTACCAGACAAGCCAAAACACTTTGTCGCCTTCAATCTATGCATTTGTGTTTCGTTGGATTCTGAATCAAGTTCATTAATGTAATGAACTGAAAGTTGATTATGTTTTGTCCCAGTCGGTACCAGACGTGTTTCATTCCTACCATGAACCTTCTTACATGAAATCCTGAAGTGCAGAGGCTTGAGAACACCAGAGTACTGACAATAAACGATTGCTAAAGGATAAAGAAAGTCAGATTCCGTTGTAAAGGTCAACAACAAATAAACTGACAGTCAGCTATTATTATATAAAAGATGCATTAAGACAGTCACAGAACACTGCTTTCATGAAGCGGGGGAGGAGGGGGGGGGGTCTTCAATCGGATAAAAGCCCATCCAAGTGGTTATATACTTAGTTGACCATGGCCACAGAAGCATACTGAGAGCAAACCTTTTTGATGGTGTTTTTGCATACAGGCTAAAGGTAGGACAGATGTTTATGAAAACCGGACACATTTCGACCGGGCACTTGGCGACGTAATACAATGTATATTTTGAAGAGAGAAGAGGACAGTCTTCCGAATTCCAGTTTGCAGGCGAGGTATCGGTTACACCGACAAACTCGTGTTCCGTGTTCAAGTGCGTTCGTTGAATAATGATCGGGGCTCATTAGGAATTCACGGTCTTTGGAGCTCGCTACAGTACAATGCAAAGACTGCCTATTTCTGGAATCACATTCAAATAATTGTGTACACGTCTGTCACTCGCTTTGTGAATCGCAGAGTATTCTCCTGTTTCAAGAAGAACGTGGAAACATCTGTTTTTTTTCTGAATGATTTGAAAGATTTCAATAGTTCACAAGCGCAGAGCAAGTAATTTATACGTCATTAGCTTTTAACTTTATGTCGAAACCTCTTTACAATCAACTGTTCAAATTCGGTACAAAAGATATAAGGTTTATTCCAAAGGATGATAATATTCACGGTCATAGCAAGGCACCTGGGGGCCGTTTCATAAAGCTGCTCGTAAGTTAAGAGCAAGAGCGACTTTAAGAACGACCTGTGAACATTTCTTACGCGCTAAATAATCGCCAATGATCATTTACCACAAAAAAGGATCACCAGTTTTTCTTCAAGTCACTCTTAACTTACGAACAGCTTAATGAAACACCAGGTTCATTGCATAATCCAAAAGGTGCTGTTTTTCGTAAGCCCACCAGGACAGCAGTTTCACCCTGGAATCTGGACAAACGACATAATCTTCAATCTTCATCAGCACAAAACTGCTGTTCCGGTTCACAAATTTAGACAAAGACATCCCAGCTGACCTCTGCCATTTCTGCGTTCCTGAATCCGCTCTGCAGCCCGGTGGGAAAATCCCCCTTTCTGGGAACGTGTTGTTCATTTTATTTGTGCAAATTAGTGTCGGTCCCTCATCAAAACTTTTGTTTTTAATCCGGCTCAGTCCGAGCTTGTCTCGGACGCTCCTGATTGAGTAAGAGAGACAAAGTACCGCTTATCGTTTAGGGTAGAGTTCACAACGCTAAAAGTTCATGGTCTTGGTAATAAAAAAATGAGTAATATCGAATGATTGAGGCCGATTGAATGCAAAGCTTTTATAGATGATCGAAGTGGATTACGTCTCGAATCAATTATGCAGTGAGACGAAGCAGTCTTTCAACACGCATGATTTGAATAGGCATATTTTGATTTCAGGTTTATCGAAAATCGACAACCGGAGTTCCTCGGAAAAGGGTGGGATCTCTTGAACTAATTTGCTTTTTATGAGAAAGTGATTCTTCTGGTCTCATGTTACAGTCACGCCTGCTAAACTGCTTCCAGACTGTCCAAATCAATTTCGCTATTTTCTATGTAATATCATTAATCGGTTTGGTTTCGTTGATTTGCCTGTGCCATGAAAATTGCGTCCAAAACACAACACGATATTGTCACTATAATATTTTCTTGTGTACAGAGATACTGTATCATGGGCAGGCACCAGCTATCAGACATTTTATTCTCATAACCCCAATTTGTGTGTGTGTGGGAGGGGGGGGGGGCATAATTATAAACGTTCTCCCATTATACTGGAACTAGGGGCCGTTTCATAAAGCTGTATGTAAGTTAAGAGCGACTTTAAGAACGACGGGTGATCCTTTCTTACGCGCTATATAATCACTAATGAAGATTTAATGGGGAATATCATTTACAAGAAAGGATCACCAGTCGTTCTTAATGTCGCTCTGAACTTACGAACGACTTGTGATCCTTTCTTGTGCTATGTGATATCCCTATGTAATTGAGTTATGACATGAGAACATGTTCCAGTCGTGCGTAAAGTTGTTCGCAACTTTACGAACAGCTTTATGAAACACCCACCAGGGCTGCCAGTGTACAAAGCCTATGATAATTACAGTATTCTTTAATCAACAAGTTATTAAGTAAAGATTATTTTAGTTTTGAGATTGATAATAATAAAAATAAACTATCTTCTATGATATTTCATATAATGTTACATAGCAAACGCTTTCTGCATGTTTTTTTTATTGGGGGCAGGCGGGTGTTAAGGACCTTATGCATTGGCGTCATCGACCCGCCATCTTAGAGGATAAGTCATCGCCCGGCAGGCTTTGGTGATCATCTGCAGCTGGGCATTTTTGTTTATTCCTAGATCCTCTGAGAGAGGACGCTATGAGATTATTACCAACGGTATTGACAATAACCCTGGCAACGTCAACGAGTACTGATCATAGGAGAGTTTTGACAGTGTATATTTCATAAATGAACGGCCATGCAAATTTATACGGCAAGATATTGGGAAATACTACTACCATCACTACTACCATGACTACCATGACTACTACTACTGCTACTACTAAAACTACTACTGCTATTAGTACCTAGCACCTACTGCTAATAATGCAACTAATACTATTATTACTACTTCTACTTATGATATTAACCAGAATACTATCACTATTCGAATAAATCGTAAAATAATTTAAAATAGGAATACATATTAGTTTTTTCACTGTTACATAAGGTATATCTTCATCATGTCCGATGGCAGAAATTAAAAGCTGCATTAGAAACAATTGCATTTTTATAGTCTTTGGGGAAATACGACAAGTGCTTGCCAGATGAAAAAGAGAGGAAGAAAGAGGGGAACAAATAATCTAGAGTGCACTGTCTGACCTATAAGGAAAATCTGCATCATTTTCAGATCATGGTATAAAAATGGGGAAGGGGGTGCTACACAGAACCGCTTTATCCTTTCTTCGAGCCATTTTAATACATCCTTGACTCGAATGAGAATATACTGACGTCGAAATAACCTCTGTGCATTCAGTGATTATGACTGTCATGGAATGCATAGACTTAATTGGTTCCTCTTTGGAGAATGGAATAGGGAGGATGTAGCCCCGGTTGCCCTTTTCAACCCTCGTCAATCAATGATAGCCGGCAGACACTCCGAACTGAGACAGGTGAAAAATGCAATTTGCTTGAGAGAGCTTCGGTACGTAGAGACGAACCCGTGCGTGTAATGTTTCCTAAAGCTAACCACGCTAGAGATCCTTCGGCGGAGCCAAAATAGGGCAAGGCGAAGGAGGAGGAAAGTAAGATAGAGAGGGAGAGAGAAAGACAGACTGGGAGGGAGAGAGGAGGGGACAGAGAGTGGAAAAGAGAGGGAGAAAGAGAGAAAAGAGAGAGGGAGAAGAGGGGGGGGGGGGGTGACGAGAGATTAAGGTAAGGGTAGAGATAAAACCAGCAGGAAGGCGGGAGACGATGAGTTGAGGGTAAGTGATCGAAGAAATACAACTAAATAAGAATTTCACTCTGCACCATTTTGCATCAACCAATGTGAGAAAGATAATACGTATCGACACTGAAAGAAACGACAAACGAAGTGAGAACAGCCATACAGATATCACGACCGATACACTCTATACGATCCGACAGCTACACATAATTATGTATATAACATCGACACAAGTGTAATAATGGATTTAGTGTTTTTATGATAAAAGAGATGGAGACAAAATTCTCCGCCGAAGTGCATAATTTTCTATGATTCGATACGAACCACGTACATGACGCGTTCATATTCGATCATACTTCAAATATTATTTTTTTCTTTATGCATTGAAATGGCAGACCATTTGAAAACAAGATGAAGAAGGAGGAAGAGAAGATGATGAAAAAAGAATAAGGGGAAGGTGAAAAAGGATGAGAAGAAAAAAGGAGGAGGAAAAGAACAAAGGTGAAGAAAGGAGGAAATAAATTATTGGAAGGAAAGCGGGAAAAAGGAAAATACAACAAGGAGAAGAAATAGAAGAAAGGAGAACAACAAGGAGAGAAAAAGAAAAGGATAGGGAGGAGAAGATGGGGGATTAAAAAAGGTCGAAAATGAAAATAATTTCATTTCTCCTCTTAAAACTTGACAATGGACTGAAAAAGACTATGTTGCCCAGATATCTAAGATACCCAATATCTTAATATCTTCAGTAGATAACAAAAATGCTTCATTTATATAAAATAGGGTAGGCCTATTAATTCTGTAGAGAAGGTTCTGAATGGAAGGCATATGTCATGCTTTTTTAATGAAACGATGAAGATCGGTATATTAGTGTGATAAGAGAATTTCCAAAAAAATACTTTCATATCTTCATAAGACGACGCCTTCGGTTGAATCAGTTGAATCTGAAATAATTCATACCGAAATGACATATTACCACAATTTAACAGGCAGAGGTGCAGGCTGAGGTGGATTCAAATCCTAGCCATGGCGTAGTTTCTTTCAGCAAGAAATTTATTCACATTGTACTGCACTCAACCCAGGTGAGGTGAATGGGAACCTGGCAGGAATTTATTCCTTAAAATGCCGACCGCTTGATGCTAGCTGCTTGAGCTACAGATGGGGTAATAACATCCAAGTCCTTTGGAATCGCATAGAGACGTTATTCATAATGTGTTATGCGCTATACAATAACTATTTCATTTCATTTCATTTCATTTCATTTATTTTCCATTTCCAACAATCATTAACATTTGCAATAGTTTTGTTACATACATCTTGATATAATTATAATCAATAAAACAAAGAAACTTATTATGTATAATAATCAAGATAACAGGTCGGAAACGGAGGAGGCTGCTAAAAAGCGAAGCTTGTAGGATGCAGCCTCCTATAACACACGTATGAAGAATATAAACAAAAGCACAAACCCAACATAGTAGACATTTGAACTTAAATCTATCTGAATGAATAATTTAAAAGAAATAAAAGAAAGAAATAGAAAAAGAGAGAAAATAGCAAGATCAGTGGTCTCCAGATTCTTGCCCCAACACTCAAGGCGAATTTACAGAACAGGAGAACGAAAAATATCATATTTCACTGCTCGTAGTGCTGAGTATATATGAAAAATATAATGTATGAGTGATGAAGAGTTAAAAAAACTAACGAGTGTCTTGGAGAAACTTTTTCAACTTAAATTTAAAAGAATTTAGGCTTGGGGAATCTTTGATAGTATTATCAAGAGTGCCCCAAAGTCGAGGGCCTTCGAAAGTGAAGATGGATTTGGCAAGAATTGTCCGGGGTAGAGGAAAATGAAATTCCTCGGATTGACGTGTAGGGTATTTATGAATAGTTTTGTTTTTATTAAACGAAGAATCAAAGATTGATGGTAGCATATTATTATTTAATTGATACATAAATTGACCCAAGTTATATTGATATAATGTTTTTACTTTTAAGATTTTATTGTCAATAAACAATTGGTCTGTGTGGGATCTCCAGGACATATTAAAAATAACGCGCAATGCCTTTTTCTGTAAAAGTAATATTCGTTCTAGATATGATGTATGTGTATTTCCCCAGACAATTATCCCGTAGTTTAGATAGGGTAAAATTAATGTTGAATAAAGCATTTTTAGGGAGGAAGTTGGAAGAAAAAACTTGACCTTATTTATAACACCAATATTGCGTGAAATTGTACGGCATATAAAATCAATGTGTGTTTTCCAAGATAAATTGTTGTCTACTATCAGACCTAAAAATTTTGTTGTAGTGACCACTTCAATGTCAGCGTTGTCCAATTTAATATCGTATGGTAATTTATCTAAAGAATTGCTGAAAAGCATACATTTCGTTTTTTGTACATTGATTGACAATTTATTAGATCTTATCCATTGTACTAGTTTCTCCAGTTCAATGTTCAATATATTGACTAAAATATCGGGATTAGGATGAGAATAAAGTACATTTGAATCATCTGCAAAAAGAATATAAGATAACATTGTCGAAGAATTGTGAATGTCATTTACATAGATCGAAAATAAAAGTGGGCCCAGTATGCTGCCTTGAGGAACACCCCAATTAACCTTTAGTAGAGAAGAATTGTGTTCATTTATGTGAACAAACTGTTTACGGTTTATTAGGTAATTCCTGAACCACTCCAAGGCCTTTCCACGGATTCCGTAATTTTCAAGTTTGTATAGTAGTATTTCATGATTTATAGTGTCAAAGGCCTTGGAGAGGTCCAGAAAAACACCTACTGTATGTTCAAAGTTATCAATAGCTTTTGTGATTTTTTCAACAAATGAAAGAGTGGCATGAGAAGTACTATGCTTTTGGCGGAATCCAAATTGAAAGTCAGAAATTATGTTATATTTATTCAAAAATTCTAATAGTCTTGTATAGATCACTCTTTCTAGAATCTTTGATAGAGTAGGCAATAAAGATATCGGTCTATAGTTACATACATTATTCTTATCTCCTTTTTTGTACACAGGTATTACCTTAGATATTTTCATATTGTCGGGAACGACGCCATTGATTAAGGATAGATTAAATATGTGTACTAAAGGATCAACAATATATTCTATGATATTTTTTAATAAAATATTATCAATACCATCACGACCACAACTCTTTTTGTTTTTTTAAATTATTCACTGTATCTATTATTTCATTCCTATGCACTGGTAATAGAAAAAGAGAATTAGGATTTGGTCGGTGAGTAAAATCGGTGAATTTCTTTTGTGTTAATGGTATATTGTCGGCTAGATTTTTTCCGATCTGTGAAAAATATTGATTGAATATGTCAGCTATCCGCGCAGAATCATGAATTTCGATATCATTGTGTTTTATTGTTCTTATGTTCGATTTTACGCTATACTTATTCAAGGCATTGTTTATAGTTTGCCATGTTTTTCTTATATCATGCTTGAAATGAATTAATTGGTTTGTGAAGTATTTTCGTTTTTCGCTGCGCAAAATTTTTGTGAGGGTATTTTTATACATGGTGTATTTGCGATGCGACTTCTCTGAACGATTTATTTTGTCGGCATAGTATAAATTGTTTTTACGATTTATTGACCGTAATATTGATTTCGATATCCAAGGAAGTCTTGGACTCTTTTTATAATTGTAGCATTTATTGACTAGTGGTACGTGTCTATCTAAGTGTGTGGTTAAATTTTTAATGAATATATTATATGCAGTATTGGTATCTTGCGAACCGAACACCTCAGACCAGTCAGTGTCTTCTAGACCTTCTTTCAACCTTGCTATTTTATTTGGCGTTACTTTTCGGAACTTATGCTGCGGGGAATGATTTTTTGTTAAACTAAACGGGACTCTTGAAAATATCGGAAAATGGTCTGAGATATCAGATAAAATAATTCCCGACTCGGGTAAAGGAGTAACATTACAAAAAATATTATCAATAAGAGTTGCAGATTGGTTAGTAACCCGGGTTGGTTTTGTAATTAAAGGTAAAAAAGATGAGGATATCATTATGTCCAAAAATTCTTGTGAGGCATTATGGTTAGTATTAGATATATCTATGTTGAAATCTCCTGCTATATAACAATCTTTATTTATAAAAACTGGATTTTGTAGAAAATCTTGTAAGTATTCTAAAAAAATATGTGTGTTGGAGTTGGGAGGTCTATAAAATACCGCTATAATAATGTTTTTAGATTTTTGGATTTGAATTTCAATAACAATAGATTCAGCAAATTCATTCATACAATTAAGATCTGTATGTATGAAATATTCTAATTTTTCATTAATATAGAGACCCACCCCTCCTCCTCTCCTATTAGCTCTATTATTTTCTACAAAGGTATAACCAGGAAGTGAGTATAGAGTATTAGATTCCTGAGATAACCATGTCTCGGTTAACGCGATTACAGACAAATTCGTTTGTGGAGATGTATCAGTTAAAAGACGTAAATTATCGAAGTTGCAGCTCAGGCTCCTTATATTCATGTGCATGATTGAAAATGTATTCGCTGACTTTTCCGGAGATTTAAATTGATTTATGGTAAAGTAATTTGAACTGTGATAATTATTGTCATTATTATCGTTTAAGTCTACAGCTAAATTCATTTCCTTGGATACAAGGTTTTCAAAATACGGCAGGTTGCAATTTTTCTGTTGGGTTTCAGTATTCGGCCTAAACAAATGGTATAACTCATCATCATTCAACATTGCAAAAGGTTGATTTTCAATGACCGGGAATTTTGTGAGAATAACACGAAATGAAAAACGGAGCTTCCTGTGGGGACCATGGATACCGCTTGCACGTGAGTGTAGACGAGGCAAAGACCTGGAGAGAAGAAGAATTCGATGAAGAAAAACTGGTTACACACAAAGAGAACAAGAAAAAATCTACAAACAAACAAAGATTCAACAGGTTAACATTTACATATATACAATGTCTACTGAATGTTAACCTTTGCGTTCTTAACAGACGCATAACGAACATGGGTGAGCTCCCATAGATAATAACGAAGATGGGAAGCCTCCCTATAACAATACTTAAAGTGGCATAGTCATTGATGCAAACAATTCAGGGCAGACTTCCCAGTAAAGTAAATGGAGGTGAAAAGAGTCAATGTTCGAATTTTACAACAATATTCTTAATCTAAAATCAAAGTGGTACATCGTCTACTTAATTTCGCATTTGGTGTATGTACAAATTATTCATCTTGCTTAAATTAGAAACACTCTGAATAAAAATGCTTTACAGGTTTATGACAAATGCAAACTTTATAGAAAAAAATAATTTATTCAACTCAATTTAACATTGAATTAGCTTCTTTTTCCCCTGTAAGGATGTGAATTACAAAAAAAACTCCTGCTGATTAACCCTTTTTTCATTGATTAATGAAATTATTTAAACAAGCCTTAATAATAAAACATCTAAGATTTTATGGTTTTATTTTCCATTATCCTCTAAACTGCAATTTGTCATTATCATAATTATTCATAAATATGAAACAAGCACATTGCATATTAGAGCAGGTCAATGATGAACTGAGCAGTTTAAATAAAGGTCAAGCTACTCCAAGCAATTGAAACCCGTTATTCATGCCACTAGACCTTTTTTAATCAGAGAAAAGGCACTGAATATAGGTAAAAGAAAAAAAAAAAAAAAAAAAACTCCTTTACACTTGGCCTCGCAAACCTTTCAAGGACTTAAAAAATAGACATGCAAGTGTCATGCGAATACATTATAAACATGTTTATATATACACCTATATACAAATGAGTGTGCCTTATATTTTTTTTCCTGATTTTATATCTGATGTAAACAAAATTATATAACATGAAAAAAGAATTGAATGAAATCTATGTATCTCAACTCTCTCGATACCGTCATATATCATTTCTTTAATGCGTTTTCTATATACGTCAAACATATCCTTGTTGATGGAATAACAAAAAATAATGGACTCATGTCCGAGACATTAAACCTCTACATCAGATTTTGTAGAATCGTTTGAAATGTCTATATTTTTTGTTACAAATGCAAGAGGAATGCAATACGCAAATAACAGCACCAGCTTTTTCCATTTTTTTTCATTTGAGGAAAGGCACTCCAACATAAAAAAAAATCATTTACTTACAGTTGACCTCAACAACATTTCATGGAAATAGAAGACCAAAATATTGACACGCAAAATATTATGCATGCATTTTATCAGATACATTTAACAAGTGAGTATTCCTTATTTGGAATTATTAGTTGCATTAAGAGAAGAAAAGAGATTATTTATGCATGCGTTTGGAGCTGTTAGACGAAATCATACCCCATTATCTATACAAATACAAGTATGGGAATTAAGACCTAAATAATTCTTTTGTAATTTTATATCTATATGTAAAGAGATTATGTGAAGTGATTTTTTCTTCCTCAATCAATGAAATCCTAACTATATCTTTTCAACACTTCTTTCTAAAAATGACTTGATATCAAAACAACTGTAATTAAACATTTTTTTTGTCATCATTTTTTTTTATTTCATTCCATCCAAGACTTGCTGTCATACTTTTATAATACTTTGGTTCAGCTTTGAGTATTCTAATCAGTTATTGTAAACATCTTTTAACATTTTCTTTCCTTCTTTTACATAAGGAAAAAGAGAAAAGAAAACCTACAAGAAATTGAAGGTCTTTCAATCGAAAAACACAAAAACAAACAAACAAATAAAAGACCTTCCAACTCCGTCATCTTTCTATCATTTCTTTCTAACATGATCTGTCGGTTGAATACTATTGATTATTTGCTCCCAAAAAAGAAAAGTAACTAAACCAATGCAACCATTTTACTACACATATACAGGTAATGATTTAATGATTATATTTTTAAGAAAAGAAGAAACGTGAAGGACTTTCCATTTGGAGAATCTAAAAGTATTCTCATTCTGTTTCATTCCATTCTGCCCTTTCTTCATTTAAATCTTCCAATCACTTCCTTTTAAACATTTCCTATCCAACGGTGATTGCAACAACGTTTTATATATATGTACACTGGAACCACATTCTATAATATTCATTAAAATGTTCGTGATACAAAGGTAAAGGACATTCAGTTAAAAAATGTATTTTTGAATTCTATTTCAACTTATTCAATCCTTCTTAACCTTTCTATTGCTTGTTTTTTTTTTATAAGGACATGCTGCCAAATTCAATTATTTGATTCAAAACTAAATTTGATGCCAATTTTTCACTTTTTAATTATTTTTTGTTTACATAAAAAAGTGAAAGGCATTTTCAAATTGAATAAAAAATATATATATTCATCATTCTGTTACATAATTTCATCGTTGTTCAACATTCCTTTCTAATGGCTTGTTGTTAGATGCTTATTATCATTTGTTCTCATTGTAAATACACAAGTCAAACGATGTTAAAGATTTTTCATAGTATTTGATCATTAAATAAAATAAGGGGGACAAAAAACAGAAGGACTTCAAACCCCTCATTTCTCCTTTCTAATGACTTGCCGTTTTAAATCCAATGATTATATGTTTCAACTTAAGTTACAACCTGTTTGGGGATTTCACAAACCTTAAAGTTGTTTATGAATATAAGGAAAAGGAAAAGTGACGAGCAGCTTAACCTTATCTTCCATCACTTTCTTTCAATAAATACTAATTTCATATTTTATAATCAGCAAAGTTTTGCCTTCTTAGTTATCCCTTTAAAACACCATTTTGATCATGTAGCAACTTTAAAAGAAAGCAAAAAACCCCTTCATTTCTCATTTCTCTTTAATGACTTGCCATTTTAAAGGTAATGATTATACATGTATGTTACAACTTTAGTTACAACCAATCGGGGGGGGGGGTCACAAACCTTAAAGTTGTTTGTGAATATAAAGAAAAGGAAAAGTGACAAGCAGCTTTACCTATCTTCCATCGCTTTCTTTCAATAAATACTAATTTCATGTTTTATAATCTGCAAAATTTTGCCATCTTAGTTATCAATTTAACACACCATTTTGATCATGTAGCAACTTTAAAAGAAAAAAAATGCCCCAAAGGGTACATATCATTTTAAACAATAAGTGCATAATTCCATCGCCTGACCAATTTTATCTCATGTATCGATGTTATTCAGCGTGAATACACTCTTCATTGTTCTTCAAGTACATATTTCATTTTAGTATTATTTCATTGATTTTTTTTTAAAGTTAGCTGTTTTCTTAATATTTGCTTCTGAAACATTTCTTTGACATTTGTAAACATCACTACTTTTCGCTACCGGGATCGGACCAAACAGACCAGCTCTCAGGGGTTGCTCCAGCACTCCCCGAGAATTTGCGTGTTTGTAGAATTACTTTCGATCCAACAATTTTGATTCTCGTAGCCATTTGATCCTTCTTTCTTAGTGAATACGCGATTGAGGCCAATCTACCCCTCTCCCTTTTCATTTTTGGGGGCAAATCGGTGCGTATGGTAACTTTACTGTAAGGGGAAGATTGAAGCTGTGGGTTAGGCTGCTGGGTAGATGTCGGCGAGTGTTGACGTGGTCGTCGCTCAAATCCATACAACAAACGATCACGGTCAATCATCCTGACGAATCTGACAATGATTGCTGGGGGTTGACGTTGAGGTTCTGCAACTCCACGGGCGGAAGAGGGTAGCCTGTGCGCATTAACAAGAGGGATCCGGGACGCTTCTTCCTTTGATATTCCCATAAAATGAACAAACACTTCATGCACCACATCGTAGGTGTTTTCCTTCTCATTTCTTTGTTGAACTCCATAAATGAGCAAGTTAGATTTCCTATCGTGAATTTCATTCAGTAGTAGTTTTTCATCAAGTTCTTCTATTTTCTTGAGGATTTGGGAACGCAACTGGGGAAGATAAGTCTTCTCAATACTTGAAACTTTATCAGAAGTAAGAATAAGACCCGTTTCAAGATCTGATACTTTGTGGTTAGTATTAGCGAGATCTGCTTTCATAGTAGACATTTCTTCCATAAATTTATCCAGCTTACCGTTTAATTGTGTGAATGAAGCCCTTGACTCTAGCATAAAAGAAGCGAGTTCCGGGGGTATCATGGCTGCTCCCTGAGCGCTGCGTTCCTCGTGCAATGACGTGTCACCTGTCATGGCGCCTGTAGTGGTGGACTGCTCACTATCGGTTGTATTTACCTCACTGTTTTTGCTCTTAGTTGCGGCAGTAGATTGAGATTTTCCTTTCTGCTGCGCCCTAAGGTTGTAATCTCGCATTCCTCTATCCATATTCACGGATATGCAACAGTTTAAGGGATGTTTTCACCAAATTTTGTTGAAATATCGGGAGCTCTCAAAATGTCCGTGCGTTTACCAGGAGGTCATAGTACGGAGGTCTGGATAAGACTATTATTATTATTATTATGGCGGTGAAGGATCCCTATAGTAATGATGCTGCAAAATCAATTCATTATCACGAAATGGAAAACGAAGGAAGGGTAGCGCTGGAATATTATTATATTAGAGCTTATTCGAACCCTTTGGCAGAGAATGCGGTGTTTATCTCCGCTTTCAATAGATAGTCGACGCAGGCTACAATATTTAATCCGTTCGGAGGTGCATATATTTTTTAAGATCATTGAATTAGGAGCCCTCTTTGCGTGGGCTGAGAGTGATAGCGCCTATTATAAATTTACCCCCACTTTCGTCTTCAAGGGATTGGGTGGTGGTGATGGTGGTGTATGTGTGTGTGTGTATGGGGGGGGGGGGGGTTATGTTTGTATACTTCACGTATGTAATGGAAACAGGGAAATAACATTTCTCCTGTTTGCGATTGATTTTCTTACGGAACTCGTTATGAAGTGTCGATCTCCATATACAAGAGGGGGGGTATACAGCTCTGTGTGTGTTTTTGTGGGCGGGCGGGGATGGGTGTATGTGAATATTTGTTGATGATTTGTTGGCTATTAAACGAATCATTATTATTTAATGTTGAACATGACTTGAATACTGAATGCATCGTTATCACCATCGTCATTATCATCACCATCATCACCATCATCATCAGACCACCTACCATCATCGTCATCACGACCATCGTCATCATCATCATTATCACCATGGAAACCATCAACATCCTCATCATCCATGTCATCACGATCACCATCACTACCACCACCACCATTATCATCCAATGCGTACAGATATGAGGGGGGGGGGGGAGAAATTCATGACCAAGAAAAAATAAAGAAAAAAAGAAGAGCCTAAAAAGAGAATGGTGTAATATAAAACTGTTTTCAAAATATTATGTAAAAATCTATCACAAAATTGGATTTTTGCAATAAAAATGTCAAAAAAATTGGCTCGCACTCTTCGCTCACTCGATTTTTTATACAAATTTTGCGCCATACGCAATATCTAGCCCCCACAATTTTTGGCTCATTACGTCACTGTCATCATCACCACCACCAACAACAACATCAGTGCTGCCACCACCACAGTCACCACTTTCATCACTATTATATGATGAACAAGTATCCCTGTCTGAAACGAGTAAACAAAATGATGTTAATGATATGATCCGAGCACTTCGGGTTCATCGAATAATGACATGCTAAAGAGATTAGCATTTTCCCTCCCTCCGGAGCCTGTTGAGCCCGTGTGCATCCAATCAATAAAGACTCCATGTTCCATTTATGCAGAGAGTTAATTAGCTTCCGAGGAAAAGATATGAGTAATGATCATTTTTGCACGTGGGTAACCTTGAAGCCTCCCTAAATATAATCATGACAATAGAAACATTAAAGTCTGAAATGACTATGCAGGCAAGCAATGCTATTATCGCAAGTACATTGTTGTAACATTCATCATATCCATTATACGTGTTCATCCTCCATTCTAAATTTAGCACCATCCAATAATGAGATTGATGGCGTTCTAAAATGTGACACAATCCATTTCAATCATTTGTTCCTGTGAAGTGCTAAACAATATGCCAATTAATTTTTTGGCAACTAACTGAGTTTTCGTGAGATCAGAAACGAGATGGAAGCAGGAAAAAGAAAATTCGTGCTCGCTTTCCTTATACCTGTTATAATCAGTGCGTGATCTTCGAAAAAAACAACAATTATTTGTTATATATTCGATATACCTCCGAATCCAAGGAATTAAATCATGTGCTCGGAATAAACACAGGTATAAATGGCATTGCCTTTTTGAAAGAAGTCTCATAAGAACTTACCAAATCATTTACGCATGGCAAATAACATACAATAAATACTGAGGCCTATCAAAAACGATTTGCGCAGAAGCTCACGTGTTAATCTGAATCCATTCTCATTTCAGGGATTATTGAAACTTAACAAAGAATACAAGAGAAATGGTAATGAGCTAATAGTCGAATAAGCACGGTCATGACAGTTGTCGTATCACGGTCTAATCTTGTCAAAATTTTCTGCGCAACCTGATTTTGATATTAAAATTTCAAACTCGTCTTTCTCATTAATGCGTGAAGTGTTCGTCACATATTAGTTAAGATGCAGTGGATTACTAGTAATATAACTGTATGATGATGAAAATGAAATATCATAATTAAAGGTCAAGTCTACCCCAGAAAAAAAATGTTGATTTGAATAAGTAGAGAAAATTTCATCAAAGTCGGATTTAAAATAAGAAAGATATGATACTTTAAAGTTGTGCTTATTTTACACAAAACAGTGATATGCACAACTCAAATGAGAAAGTCGATGATGTCCCTCACTATTTCTTTTGTTTTTTTTATTGTTTGAATTATACAGTATTTCATTTTTTGACTGAACCATATAGTAATAAACAATGCTCATTCCACATGTTCAGGGAGGAATTAATCGTTGTTTCACTTGACAATGAGGAGATAAATAGAATATTCCCTATTTCTTATAATAAAATGCAAAAGAAATAGTGAGTGGATGACCTCATCAGTCTCCTCATTTGCATACCCACCAGGGGCAGGATGTGCATATAACTATTTTTTAAAATGAAGTATAGAACTTTGAAGTATCATATCTTTCTAATTTTAAATCTGACTTTGATGATGTGGATCAAATGTCATAACTTTCTTATTTTACATCCGGTTTCGATGAATTTTCAGTGTTAGATTTTTCTCTTTTTATTCAAATCAACTTTTTGTTGGGGTGGACTTGTCCTCTATTGGGCCTTTGAAGAAAAACGATGTGTGAATCCCGGTTTCCTTTTTTTCTCTGGGACGCACAATAAAAATCAAGGTTCCTCCTGGATTGATTGTTGCAGCGGGTGTTATTGTTATATGACAATGAAACATGTGAAACACCTGCGCTATAGCGGTACCAGGCCAACGAAAGCCGGCAGCAACCAATGTCATTTGATCCGCCAAATCAAATGGTTCTATTGAGAAGACGGACACACCTGAATCGAAAAAAAACATGAATTTATATGTAGATTGCACATTGAACATTAATCAGAACAGAAACAAAAAAAAAATAATTCCTATTTAGAATATACCAAATATACACAGGTACTTCATTATGACGCGAGACCGGAGCATTGTTTTTACAACGCTTACATATTTGCTACAGCCAAGTCTTGATCAAAAAGGGAACTTTAGGTTTAATAATACTTGACAACATAATCATTTCATGCCATAAAATGCACTAATAAAATGCCTTGATAAATATATCCTAGAATATTTCGGATATTTTAAAGATAATAGCCTGTTTGTAATTAAATTATAAGAATTTCCTTCATGACGTTAATCTGACTTAATAAACCAGCAAAATTAAGTAAAACATATCAATGAAAGTTTGAGAGAATCTATCAAGGAATACCAAAGTTATTAACGCTAAATTATGATTCTTTTTTGTTCTAGTAATGAAAAATTTATTGAAAACTAAAAAAACATAGTGAGGAACATTGTTGCACTATTTAAAAAAGTATGCAGTCATGAAACGTTAAAAATAGGTAGAATTTCTCTATTTTATGAATAATATGCATCTCTAGCATGAAATTCGGTTGGATATGGTGCTCATCTAAACATTGTTCTTGGATTAGTTTTATAAAGTGTCTAGATGGCTTTCATATAAATAAAGTGTCAAGATGATTTTCAAGTTAGGGCATTTTCTCCCTTAACTTAATAAAAGGATATACAGACTTACACTATACTTTCTAAATGCAAAGGAGCTAATCTGGTCTCTAATCGTACTCGTCTCAGAATGAGATAAGGGACCAGTCCTGATGGAGAGATTTCGGTCTTTCAGGAGTGAATTCTCAACCCTATTGAAGTGAGAGTGTGAAAAGATGCACACATTTACTCCCCCCAAAAGGAAGAAATCCACCATTGAAAGACCGAAATCTCACTCCATCAAGACTGGTCCCTCATCCCGCTCTGAGGGGAGTGTGATCATGGACCAGATTGGCTCCTTTGCATTTAGAGAGTACCTCCGTTTAAAAAAAATACTCCTTCCTTTCATCACTTTTTCATAACTTGAAAAATATAATAAGGTGGCGGTCTCCTCTGCCTACGTGACACACTGACACCACTCTTGACCAGTTGACTATTTGGCTGTTTGTCATTCCCTGTTAAAATTACATGACTTGTTTGGTAATGCTCACAAAAGTTAAAGTCATGAATAAATAACTCATGAGAAATTCTCACCAAACACTCTTAAGATCTTCCTTGATTGCTTTTGAATGAATAAAAAAACACCTAACGTCAGTGGAGATTTCCTCGTCAATCTAATATCAAATATACAATTGCAGCTATACTTGGGAGAAGGAACGTTATCAGAAGAATGGATCTTATCAATATTAAACTATAAGCTACCATTACGCTTCCTAATCTTCAAAGGGAAATTTAACGGATCCATTATACTTTCGAGATAAGATATCCATGTCTTTCTAGGAATCAATGAAGATAGGCAGATTTAAGGAGTCTTCGGCAATGATTACCGCCTTAATATTCCGATAATTTCAGTTTGAGAGCGCTACGAGCTTTATAAACATTTCCTCAGGAAAAAAGTGAATACCCAGGGTATTGACTTGTTTCAAAAGCTAACAAACTTCTGGAAGAATTATTAGTTATCCCTTTCACCCCTTAGCACTTTTGCACGTAAAGCATGGATTTGCAATCGAGAGGTGTTTTCATAAACTGCTGAAGGATTATAACGTATAAGTTGTCCACTGGAAATATATAGTTGTAACTAGATTGAAGCTTTCAGCACACAGCATGATCATGATTTCATTTTTAAAAAAATAATCCTTGAGTTGCTACAAATTCAAAACACAACATTGAACCGAAAATCATTTTCCATTTTGAAACTAAAAAAAAATTTAGGATTCAGAATATTAGGTCATAGTGGTAAGAAATAAATGAAAGAATTATCAAAGCTGTAAGAAAACGATTATATTAATGTATCGTTCATCTATATTTTGGACCTTTTAATATGATTTGGTGGGGGGGGGGGGCTACGCAAAAGGGCAAAGTCGAAAAGTCGAAGGCTACTTAATAACAAGTTGTGCACATATAACGGCTTAAGCCGTCATAGAAAGTATTCTGCTATTAGAAAACAAAGTTATCGCCCTTTCTGGTTATACTTTTCGCCCTCGAAAACCATGAACATAATAAAGTGATTATAATCAGTGGTCTTACAGATCATGTCTTCTGTTTGAATCCTTAACAACACGGGAATACAGATATCTTACTTAAGTTAGAGCTCTCTCGAAAATGAAAATGTCTTGATTGAAAATGCTTTGAACAATTTCGTCACAGAGTTCGACTAAGTCAATTAAATAAACTTGAGCTGAACCACTTCTATCCTACATTTAACATCTTGGAAATGGCGCTGATGAATGAATGAAAAGTTGGTCATCGATAAACGAACTATTTAAAAGACGATTAAACATACAAGTGCAACATGTATAATAATAACAAAATGTCACTAAAGTAACATTCCTACTGGTATAAATGTCAAGAAAATGATAAGACGTGATTCTTATAAAACAGTGATGTTCCACAACAAAACCCAGGTGAGCTTCATACGATTCCAGATCAATGGAATTTATCAAACCACAAATGAAATAAGGGGAAAAGCGCGCCCTCGCACTGACATTCCCGCCATTTTTTTTATCCCGCGAGATCTCCTGATGATCGTGAACTTTACTTGACTTGCGCACTAATGGAACCATCTTCCTCGTTCCACCGTGGCGTGTGTAGAGAGGGTCTTTTTTGTTTACCTGGAACCAGGTGTATTGACACAAAAATCTTAAGCCTAAATTAGAAACAAGATAAGGAGCTAGAATGGAAAGGGAACAGATCGTCTGATGGTGCTAGAAAGATATTTCAAGAATCTGACCTGGTGGTACTTAGGAAAGAGCTATACAGGCTTAATTTGAAAAAAAGAAAAAAAGAAGAAGAAAAAAATCTTAGATGCAATTTTAGGTAGCAGTCTCATGTCATGAAAGTTTGTAAGTAATGGATTTTTTCAAATATGCATTTTCACTGCTGTGTTATTCTTTCTAATTTCTGGCTAGAAGAGTCTCTTTCGATACTTTCCAGAGTGATTAATTCATTTCCTCGGAAATAATTTTTCTTAATACTTTCAAATGTATGTGTATTCTTTAAATAGATGGTCCGGGCTAAAAATATATATAGCTAAATTAATAGAGAAGAATTCATGGAGCAAAATGCTAAAAAAAATCATCAATATCGGATAACAAATAACAAAGTTATTGAATTTTAAAGTTTAGCAATATTTTTTTAAAACAGTGTTAGAATATTCATTAGGTGAACTGATGATGTCACATCTAAACTTGTTCTTTTGTAATTTATTATATGAAATAAGGTTTATTCAAATATTTTTCCTCCAAGAATTAGAAAAATTGGATTGATAACTGATTTAGTGCATCAGATATTCATTTCTGCAACTAATTTCATTATAAGGGAGACATGTTATTCACACAAGTTTGAAATAATGAAAAAATACGATTTTATGTAATAACATAAGAAAACGGAGAGTGCGGATGTGACATCCTCAGCCCACCTAATGAATATCCATGACAACTTTTTTTCACATAATATTGCTAAACTTAAAACTTCAATAAACTTTATTATTTCTTATCCGATTTTGATGAAATTTTCTGCATTTTGCTCAGTGAATTCTACTCTATGAATTAAGATATTAAGATATAAATATTTTCGGCCCGGACCATCCCTTTAATGTGTGACGACTAGCCTGTTTTGCAGCATTTGAATGGAAAGAAATATACATCCCACAGCCTTGGAAGAGATACATGTATAAAACTGAAAAAAGAAAAATTCAGGGACAAGCATCATACACATAGGTTTAACGTGTTTAAGAAGAGTATCAATATCACGAGGTAAGGCCTCGTAACAGAAAAAATGGCAATCAATCGAAAAATCAAAATTGAAATATAGTTCATTAACCTATCTGAATTGATAATCTAAATACACGATTGATACAATTTTTACGTTATCTGGCTATGCTCAATTAATCTTTAGCATAGCATAGTACTGTCAAACTATGGCAGAACAAAATGATTCAACATCGGATCGTGAATATCTTTGTCGGGTTATTGATGATTCACAACGCTTATGAAAATGAGATATCGACCATAGGGATGATTTCCTTTCATTTCGTTACGTAATATGTCGTAGCAAACGTCATCATCATTATCGTAATTTCTTGGGGATTAAAAAAAGCAACAAAATGCTAACAGCGTGACTAGCGGGAATAAACGGGATACAATAATCAATGAACACTCAATCTTAAATAATTTCGATTTTTTTTGAGGTTGACACTTATAATAATAATAGAATTATAACGCTTTATTTACCCAGGGTAGCCATTTCAGTTATGAAACTGCTCTACCAGCGGGCCCTGCATAACATAACATGTTATTATGTTATTAACACTAGGAAAAACAAAATCAGGAGCATAAGTGCTCGCTGTATAGACCTACATCTACCTGTCATAAGCGTAGATTTTTTTTCTACTGGATATAATTGTGCAGGCAACCCTACTGATGTTCATACTTCATATAGTCATAATCGTTATAGACGAAACCCGAGGGTGTGTGTAGATATATAGACACTTTCAAGTATATCAACAAAAACTTAATATTTTTTTTTAAATACAAGAACCCTGAGTATACGGATATATTTCGAATTAGAACGAATATAAAATTGAAACATCAAGAGCTGTGCCTAAATTCTTATTCCATGCTTTCCATCCGTAGAAATAACAATAGTGAGTTTTCGTATAACAGCTAAGCAGACGCTTTCCAGAAGTTAGAAGATCTATTACCAAATGCCCTTCATGACAATGAGGTCTTTGTCGAGGGTCGATGAATCGATACTGCAGTTTTGTCCGTGACTCTGGACAAAAGACATATTTGCAATTTTTCGTCAGCTCCTAAACGAAAGTGCTGTTCCGATTCACCAATTTTTGACAAACCCTTCCAGGTTTTCATTGTGATTTGACATGCAATTTCAATGCATTTGCTTCGTGCTAGGATTGATTCTGCGCCGCAGTGCGAAAACTCCCTAATAGCTCCTAAAACCTTCCTTGCGTCTTGGAGATCAAGATAAATAATTCATAAACTCATAAAGCCAAATAGAAGTGCCTCTTGCGATGTCTCTCATTATTACAGATAGCAAGAAATAGGCCTAATCTTCTGATATAATTGCCAGAGTAGTCACGATCGTTAAACCGACGCCAACTTTTTTCATCTCTCTATGGAAATAAAGTGCAGAGCCCTGTAGTTGAAGGAAAAAAATTGTGACGCTGCAAATATTATACCTTCATACAGAAACGAATTCGGGTTCATTTATACCTTCACCTTTTAAACATTTTGGCGCCAAGATACATATTTTCTACTGGTGTCATTCATTTTCTATCAATTCGTTTCGACCAAAAAAAAAGGATCCTGAAAAAAATCTCTATATGCAGACTGTTCCCAAGAGGTTTATTCGTAACTGGTACTGATTAATCCTCAGTCATAACGTTGATTTCACATTTCTTTTTGCAACCATCAAAGCGGAAATCAATATCAAGTGAAAACAATTTTTAATGACGTCTCTTGTTGACTGGGAATAGCAGTCTTGGCGACATTTTGAAAGAAACTAACATATTCCCTGCGACGGGGGAAAGAAATAATTCCTGTCAGGAAGAATAGGAAGGAAAATGGAAAGTCAAGCCAAACAAATTGAAAGCCTTGACATTTGGCGTTAATAGGTAAGTGGATAAATCCCAGACCGCTAAATAAAATGTGAAAGGGTACATACGTTGACTTTCATTGTCTGTATTATTTGAAAAGAAAAAAAAACAATGGCAAACCATGTATGAATTCACGCGCGACTCGCGTATGTTTTTCTTTCAAATGTCTCTCAGAAACGTCATACACGGAAAATACATCACGTTTGAAGCCAATGATATAACACAGAAAAGGAAATGTTATTCAGAATGATGGAACTACTGAATAGTAATAACCTTTTAGGTCACGTAATAGTCTCATCTTGCTAAGAGCACATGGACATACACAGCTGTAGAATTCATTCCTAAGGGGGGGGGGGGGGTTGCGTAAAATGCAAAAGAACACGTAAGAGCGAGCAAACAAATCAAACGAGGTGAATTTGACGGCGTTTTTTTAAGGGGGGGGGGGGGTTGGATATTGATAGTGCACACTCAAAGTGTAATTTTGTGAAAAATTTGAGAAAATGAATAGATTTGAAAATACATTTTTTTTCTTCCGAGGCATACGGCTATTTAGAAGTCACGTAACCTTTTACACCTTTCTGTTTAGTTGAAATTATAGCTTTTCATTAAATGAAGGATTTACATTCCTAAATATGAAAGTATTTCCCACACGATATACTGAACATAATTCATTTAACGGTCTATGAGCAATTGTGTTCTATCACAAAGCATATATATATATATATATATATATATATATATATATACACACACACATTACATATACATATATGTATTAAGCTTCAAATGGCTCGAGTTCGATCATGCCCGAAATTATTATGTAATATTACATACTGGATCATTATTACTACTTGATAAGAGTAAAAACGTACGTACGTACGTACATAAATCCATCTCCTTATTGCCTAAAATAGACGGGTAACTTGAAAAATTGATTGCATGGCTGTAAAGGGAATACACATCTTCTTCATTCTTACGTCCCTCCCCTAGCTCCTTCTGTTGCGAGGTATATCATCTAGGGATGAGAATACTATCATGAAGCAGAGTGCATGCACGAGGCACCAAATTGAATAAAAGGGCAATTCATCGCGGAAATAAATAGCATGTCTGCGTATACAAGAACCACATTGCCACGAGGCCGTCCTCCACTGGGGCAACAAAATCGAATTATTCCCCACTTTTCGTGATTGGAGATTTAAGGTACCCGGATGTTTATTGATTCGAGTCGATCCTTCTCCGCTTTACCGAGTGTATACGCACTCTATTTTGCCAGCAGACAACATATGGGCATATGGACTTTACAGACTAAATTAAAAACAGTTAATATTTTTCATGGTATTGTTATAGCTTTGGGAAAGAAGTACCTCAGAGGCACATTGAACATGTTGAAATAAAAACTACGTATAAATTGACTACATAAGTGTGAGTTTATGGAAGTGGGTGAAATTCTTAAATCCCTAATTTTTCAATAAATTTATTTTTAATCAGGTTGTTTATGGTATATGCATATGAGTCAGGCAAAATGATATAACATTATCACTCCAGTGATTTACTTCCAAACATACGGAAGTTTAATCTCCTCAAAATACGACGAACTTCTTTGTTTCCAAGAAAGTGCTTGGCTGGAAATGAACCATCTGAAAACTCGATCTGCTTTAATGTATCACATAACCACCTTACCTACGAGATGTTTCTCCATGATTGCTCATGTCCATCGTCATCCCCTTTTTATCTCTTGGTCAGTCCCTAGTGACCACTCACACTCAATGGTCATGACAGCATCCTGCATCCACATCCGGCTGGTATATTGATATCAGGTTGTCGTAGTCTACGGGGGCAGCACTTCCCCCAAAGCCTTCAATATATATATATATATATATATATATATATATATATTTAATTTTTTATCATGACATTTTGCTGTTTTCGTCGACATTTCGAAACTAGATTAAGGTTGAAATTGAAAGAATTTATAAAATATTATCGTTATCGGGTCAAACATGCTTGTTCACGTTTTAAAACGAGTGTAGAAGATCTATATCATTTTTTTTTCATGATCCAATTGTGAATTTTAACAATCATTGTCAATTCCAATCGATGTTGTTAAGTTAAATAATTATTATTACTTTGAATCATTATGGTAATTGAAACTGTCATCACTGTGAAAACGTTAAGGTTTTCATAGCGAATTTAATGCAAATTCAGCCTTTGGGTGGCAAATATCAAACAAAACCTATCTTGAATAATAAAAAAAAGGACACAAGCCACAAGTTTGAATTTTGAAAAAAGAAAAAAAAAGAGAAACTGTACCTTCATTGCACAAAATTAACAAAATGAAAATACTTCTAAATTAGTAAATATTAACAGGTTATAAAACAAAACAAATATAAAGTGAAACCGGGGAATCGTAATACGTAGACCTAATGACAGAAGCCTTTAGGGATCTAACCAACGTTATTATAAAATCACCTAAAATAGGGCTTTATTGATATAATGATGCAAACCATCTAAGTGCCCTTTCAAAAAATCAATATAAACATGAAGAATCAAATTTCAAGATTGAGGTACTTCAACACTCTGTACTGGAGTCTCAGGTTAAAAAGCATCTCTGCTCTATTTTTTTTTATCTGTCATATAAATGATGTGCATTTGGGGTTGGAGTAGGCGGAGGGAAGCGATCGAACGACGGCCATCATTTGAGAAGCAGGGTCGGGTTCCGAAATAGGCTGACATTTTCATTAGGGGGATAGCATTATTGCAGCGGGTTTTGGCCGGAACTAGGACTCCCTGCCACGGTGTCATGACTTCCAGAATGACGCTTGCAAAGGATTTCTTTGTTTGATAGAGAGGGCACACGTCTGCCCAAGTATTTACGCCACTGACATAGCACCAGATGAGGCGTGAAGTTTGCTCACCAATCACTCAAATAACTGGCATCCGTTGCCTGATTGCTTACAGCTGGGAGACCACAGAAAGGCTGGAGACCATTTTGCGATGACAAGATCTACAGCTATTATTAGTATGTCCATCTTTTATGAAGGAATGTTTGGATAGGTTCAACAATGAGTAAACATTCTCCCCGTGAACTGTTGAAATGGCATTCACGCAATTCATGTAATCTAGCACTCTCACGAAAAAAGTTCGTTCATTATACCTCAGTCACATTTGCCCTACGGCGAGTCGAAAACAGCCGTTTCATTCATTTTTGTTCAAACCACCTATACGTAGCTGGTACAAAAATAAAATGTTAAAACGACCTATTTCGACTTGCCGTACGGCGCACTGCAGAGCAAATGTGACTGAGGTATAAACGATGAACGTGATGACGTAGATCCAAAGTGATTCGATAAGGATATGTTCTGAGGGAGACATAGGGGGAATTTTCAAACTGAAACGTCACCATTTAACTACTACAAACAATTGTGAAACCATGGACCTATAAGAAATTGACGATTAACCCTAGCATTCTTTTGATGCGATTATAGTCGCCGTATCCCGATTATGTGCATATTAATGAGAACATACAGGTGTTTTGAAAATAGCGGCTACCAATGCGAATCTGATCTTTACAAAGGAATCTGTTTTTCTATTCTTGGTGTTTGTTGGCTGATGTCCTGGATCAGATGATGTTTCAGATTTGGAACAGCAAATCGAGAAGCAAACGATTTTTTGTAATAGACCAGTTCGTAGTTACTTCATGGACAATTTTGGTCAAATGACTTTCATTTCTTTCATTATGATAGGAAGATTTCAACGCAAGATATTACGTAAGCTTGCCTTACATAGCAGGATGAAGAAATTGAACAGACCAGGTGACTAGAATAGCACACCAATGAACGCTTCATGAAGGTACTTGTTGCATTCCTACTTTGAATCATATCATAGCATGTTGCACAATGTACTTGGAAAACAGTGAAATACCAGTCGTTCTTGGACGCATTCTTGTTTCTTGTGGATGTAAATGAAAACAACAATTCAAAAGAATATATGAATAATCAAGACATTAAAGTTGGTGCTTGTATCTCATAAGATTTTAAACCACCATTATCACTTTCGTACAAATGACCTTCAATTACTTCATCCTGCTATGTAAGTCAAGCTTACATAATATCTTGCTTCGAAATCTGCCTATCATAATGAAAGAAATGTAAGGTAATTTGACCAAAATTGTCCCAGAAGTAACTACGAACTGGTCTATTGAATTTAAAACTTGGCAGAACTTGAACACTTTAAATATTTCCATTTTCTTGCGGGGGTTCACTAATTTTTGAGCACCACTGTGTATGTACGGCATAATAACCTACTTCGTAACGCCGTGTTAGCGGCATACAAAGTTGACGGAGCGAAGCAAAGCGAGAAAATGAGCATCCCTGACTTACATATTTAGACGACCAAAGCAATGATGTCACTAGTTCGGTGGTTTTTTTTTTTTTTTACTATACATGTACAGGGCATGATGGAAATACCAAAACCCAATTTTGGTAGAATTCGGTCCATGGCCAGTATTAGGGACCCGGGATAATGTATCCACGAATATATAATTAGACCCAATTATTGGCCTAGTTTTAAATGTTAGTCACGTTTACAGTGACATACTAATCATGAATGGAACCACAGAATAACAAATGCACCCAGCTGACCCTATATTATTTTTGACTGATTTGTTTTTAGAGTGTATGAAGATATCAATGGCGGAGAAAGAATCAAAGTAAATATTCCACGGTTACCCAGTGCAAATTCCGTGGTCATGTGTTCCGACAAGGGCCACCAAAACTCAACGTTACTTCAGGAGAAGAGTGCCATCACATCACAGTGGGGATGGAGATGATCCGTGGTAATTGTAAATGGGTTCATGGGTCTTGACTGTTTATTCTCCATCGCACACCAATATCCGTTCCTCAGAGTTGGAATGACAGGCAGATGGAAAACAGGATCTCAATCCCCGGGTGGTGGTGGGGGGGGGGGCAACTCAAATGTATTGCTGTACACATGCGTGACCAAATTATTTCCAAACACACCCTAAAGGAGTTTTTCTACGCGTGCAAAACAACCCCCTAAACCTTTTTTGAATATGACTCCTAAACAAGTTTTGTTTTGGGCCCGAACATTTCAGAAACGAGGGGAAAAATACTCTTAACACGTTGGTTAATCTTAAAAATAAATATCTTTAAATACGTTCGACCCCGCGAATGACCATAGACCAGTCTCTCAAACGCTCCAAATGAAACAATTGTGGCAATTACTTTCTTTTACCTTTGAGAGTAAGGGACGCGGGACCCTGAACCATGTTTTGATAATCACCCATTGGACATATAAATGAAGCAAAATCTAAAAAAATATGCTCATCCTCTATTTTAAACGTGGTCTTTGCGCCCCCTATATTTCAAAATCCGCCAGTGAATAAACACACACAAAGAGCGTGATAAAAAAAATCTAAAAACGATTAGACATACGCGCCATGTGCAATAATAGATTAATCTTAGTAAGGACGTGTGTTCGCGTTACTTTACTTCATATTTTATCTTGTTCATATGAAGTGACTGAGCCTTGATAATGGGAAGAGTGGTTTACCTCAAAATCTACCACTACATCCCTAATAACACGATCCATCAGAAACACCAATGACCCAACATTAATTGAATTTTGTTCTTCGGATAATGCTGGCTGTAATATGGTGCATTAGTCTCAGATCTGTCGTCTACCACTGACGTTGACATCGTTAATATGGCGACAATAAAGTACAGCTGAATTCACTTGATCCAGTCTCAAATTGTCATGTTTATATAATTAGGAATAGAGGTTCCAATATATTATATTTTTTTCTTTCTCAATCCACCTTTTCGGTTCGCAAAAAACTGTAATTTACGCTATATAAGGACTGACTATTATTTTTATTGTCATCATTATCGTTATGATTAAGAATCTCTTTCCACGTTGACGAATAAATTGACAAGAAGTTGTTTATTCTCTGAATGCTCTAAGAGAAATAAATTACTCTTATAAAACGGATTTCTTCTCATGCAGAAATACACATAAAAAGAATTGCAAATCTGCTTGGTAGTACACGTCTCAAAATGGCGGTGATTAAAAGCATAATCGATTTCTTTCTTCTTGCGCTTATCGAGGACACACGCTAGATTGAACAGAACAAAAGATCGAAACTGAATTAAATATTATTATTACATTCATGTAACAAAGCTTACACACAGTAAAAATGCTCTTTGATTTTGTTTTTATTATACAACGATGTTTACTACGAATTATGCACTTTACAAAACACTTTAAACAAGTGTCTAAAATCTTGAACAATTTTTTTTAATGTTTAACCATTCACCAAACCAATTTACGACCGTGATGATAAAGACTAGTGCTTACATGAATATTCTATTCCTTCTATTGACGTTCTCATAGTTATCTCCATATTTTCAATTTCATTTCAATTGTTTTAATATTCCACTTTCAATTTCAATTTATTTTTTATAATTATCATACAATAAATAGAGAAAAATATAATCATATTTGAAGAATCTACAAAAATTAATAACATTGAAACCTTATAATAGACAATTATCAGATTGAAGTATGGATTATTGAAATTGAAATAAAAAAAAAAAATAGAATTGACCTCATTGGTACTTGAAGTGAATTCATGGTTTTTAAAATTATTGCTCTTAGAAATAATCGCCGAGTAATTTCTCCAATTTCTGAATTTGGTATTCATTTGGTGACACGACACATGCTCCGGCGACAATTGCCCCGGGTTTTATTTCGTCGAAGATAAATAGTTAGGGTTGCAATAAGGTTTTATGTTATGTTCATGGTTAGATTTAGGATAGGGTATGGTGATAAACCCGGGTTGAAGTTGGTCATTCCATTAGTGTATGAAATTCACAGCGGAGCAATTGTTGCCGGATCAAAAGTCATGGAACCATTAATTTTAGCCTTACGTAAATTACCCCCACGATAAAGGGATGCTCCGGACTAAGAATATTATGACTTAAACAGATAAAGAAAAATCAGACAAACATACACTCAATATTTTATCAAAATCGGACAAGGAATAACAAAGTTATATGGCATTTTAAAGATTTGCATTATTCCGGTGAAACTGTTCTAGGCATGTCTTCATGAATGTTTATTAGGTAGGCTGATGATGTCACATCCCCAATGGTTCTTTTGTATTTTATTATATGAAATAAGGTTTATTCAATTTTTTTCTACCAAGAACCCCAAGGAAGAACAGCAGTATTTTGCACATACAGCTGAATTGGGTGATCCTCCGTTATTGTATGTATCTCTCTTGTATATTGTATATTTTTTTTAATCTGATTTCGGAAATAAAACAAACAAACAAACAAGAACTGACGAGATTGGATTGACCACTGATTTAATGCATTCGATATTCATTGCTGCAACTTATTTCGTTATAAAGCAGACATATTATTCACGCACGTGTGAATATATGAAACAATTATGATTTCATGTAATAACAAACAGTAAGAAAAAGGAAAGTGGGGATGTGACATCATCAGCCCACCTAATGAATATTAATGATGACGTGCATATAACTATTTTCATAAAATATTGCTATCCGATTATGATGAAATTTTCAGGTTTTTGCTAAGTGAATTCTACTCTTTATATTTACATATAAATATTTTCAGTCCGGAGCATCCCTTTAATGATTGATGAAGCCCACGTGGGTGGTGACAAAGTATTTCAAGTCATTTCGGTAAAATTAAGAGTTACGAATACATGTTTCTTCAGTCTGCCTTACAATCCAATAGTGGTGTTTTTTAATGTAAAAAACAGGCAAATATAACTCTTAGCACTGACCACTTATCTTATTCTTCTTGAGTATCGAATTGTCTATTTTCTTTGCCCTTTTCTGAGCCCAAGTAGTCCTTTGGACTTCACTTTAACTGACGCCTTAAACTACACTGTACATTTTATAGAACACTTTCATGGTGTACTCTCAAAAGTAATTACCTCTCGTCAGCAAACTACAGTGGTTTTATATACTTCCATCCTCGAGTATTTCGCTAACTACGGCACGGGACAGAATAACACTCTTACATGACGACAGCACGCAAAATAATATAAAGAATGGCTTTATATTGTATTAACACGCACAGGGGAAGGTTTTAACAAGTATTCCCAATTTGCAATAATCATAATGGCATACTTGAAAATGGACTAGAGATACAAATAGTTACAATTCTCAAACCTGTCAAAGCGGGATGTTTATCTTGGTTCTCGGTCACTGTTCACGTGACTTGTTAGCTCTTAAAATGGTCAGAATAGCCACTCCGATTCAAAATGACTGTGTATTACAACATTTTGTTCTTCCTTTGCCCTGTAGCTGCATGCTCATAATGAGGTTGAAGCTACCCCCCTCATTCCCCAAACAAAGACCGACACTCCCAAACACAACCCGTCGCCCAGAAAACAAATTTAGAACACAGACCAAGATTATTTACATTTTCGAAGCCTACACTACACATAAGATTGATTTTTACTAAGAAGAAAATCTTAACAATTCATGTTGATAAAGTTTAGACCAACATAAATTGTTGTCCACCTTTGTTGGTCGTGACTTTGGTCGTTCAATAAAATAAAGTACTAACGTTTGTTATAAAGAAATTTTTAACCTAAATGTACATGTCTCCATCCAAATTCGTATTTCGGTCATGGATTAAAAAACAATATATATATATATATGTGTGTGTGTGTAAGCTTTACATGTACAACAGCTTTTTTATTTAAATATTGTAAAGAAATGGATGAAGAGAACAATTATGGTAGGCGTAGCTTAAATCAAGGTTCTCTCTCTCTCTCTATATATATAATATATACTATATATATATATTTATATATTATACTCCGAATGATCGCAGTTCCTACCATCTCATGACCACGATAACAAGTCTTGACCAACGAACGCAGGGGGCAGCAACACATCTTCGTTGGCCTTGATTTTCAATACAAATTTCAATACAAACAATTACAAGGGACTGTATATACACGAAAATTTTACTTTTTAAAGGTCAAGTCCACCTCAGAAAAATGTTGATTTAAATCAATAGAGAAAAATCAGACAAGCACAATGCTGAAAATTTCATCAAAATCGGATGTAAAATAAGAAAGTTATGACATTTCAAAGTTTCGCTTATTTTTCACAAAATAGTTATATGAACGAACCAGTTACACCCAAATGAGAGAGTCGATGATGTCACTCACTCACTATTTCTTTTGTTTTTATTGTTTGAATGATACAATATTTCAATTTTTACGAATTTGATGATTAGAACCTCATTGCCTGAAGCACAAAATGTTAAAATAATGGAATTCCACATTTTCAGGGAGGAATGAAACTTCATTTCACATGACAATGATGAGAAAATAAAAATATTTCACATTTCATATAATAAAATGCAAAAGAAATAGTGAGTGAGTGATGTCATCAACTCTCTCATTTGGATGTAACTGGCTCGTTCATATAACTATTTTGTTGAAAATAAGCGAAACTTTAAAATGCCATAAATTTCTTATTTTACATCCGATTTTGATGAAATTTTCAGTGTTATATGCTTGTTGAATTTTTCTCTTTTTATTCAAATCAAGTTTTTGTTGGGGTGGACTTGTCCTTTAAGTTTGGTTTTGATACAGATCATTTTCGTTCCTTTTGTAAGAAAGAAGTTGAGTCTTACCAACATTTATTTTTCATTGTCCTGAAGTTAAGCGAGTATGGTAAGAGATGAGTAAAATATTTCAACTGAATGAACTTGGTAGTGAAGGTTAGAAAACAATTTTCATGGGAATATCCAGAAATACCACAAGAGCATCTTTGACAAATTGTATTATATTTTTAGTTAAGTATACTATTTTAGTTCAAGAAAACAGGGAATATTGCCAACCTTACAGAAAGTGACAAATGTGATTTAAGAATATAGAGATACGGAATATCAAATGGCGTTTAAGAAGGGTAAGCTGGGGGTGCACTTTAGAAAATGGGAACCAATCCATGTATAATTGTCTTAATACTATGGATGCCTTGGTTGCTTCGTTTTTGTTTATGTTTTGTTTATCTGTTAAATACAGATAGATGTACCAGGGAAGCCCAGTTGGATGCAAAGTGTATGGGTGTATGTGCGTGGATGAATTGTGAGTATTATGACTGGGCGAAGGGGGGGGGGGTTGTGGGTGGTGGTGAGTTTTCAAGAGGACATGTGTGACTGTTTGGGGAGAGTGAAGAGGGGAGGGGGTATGGGGGGTAAGGTGAGTGTGGAGGGACGTCTTAAGCAAAATAACCTTCCTCTAATTAATCTTTAAAACAAACTTTAATCCCTTTTTTAATTTTCTTTGTTGTATAATTATGTGCAAAAGAGGTTTTTGTTATGTTAAAGAAAAAAGGTCATCTTCAACAAAGTCTTATTTTATTGTGATATATATTATATATATATTTCTTCTCTGTTTTCACATTCTTAAGTAGAAGAAATTGGGCAGTTATATTCAATTTGTAAAAATTCTGAAAATTTGTAATCTCATTGATATTGATATATTTCTTTGTTTCATATACATGTACTAAACCTTGATTGATCTGAATTTTGATTGTAAATTTATGGATTTGAAAGAGGAAGAAAATAAAATAGTATTTGAAACAATATTTTTTCACCCGGACCGATATATTAAACGCCTTTGGTGTTGACTCTCGTTGTAACTTATCCATCATCCTCCATTGTCTATTTATATTGTACACATGAAGTGGAGGAGTGGGTGGACTAGCGATGACGAATATCTTATTAGAACACGGGAAGGGTAAAGGGCATTATGCGCAAATGTAAAAGTCACCATAAAATACCAATATCATGGTAATAAGGTACTGATCTGTCGAGGAATAGTGTGATAGAGAGCAGACAGAAGTAACTTCTTAGTACAATGATACAATTCAGCCATTTTTATTTTTATTAAAACCGAAATACCATCGCCATACATCAAATTTATTCTGCATTTAGTTTCACTGGGAAATACAAAATCCATCTTTTTGTGTATTTTGGGATCTTTTACTGAACTTTCTAGGCATTAGATAACCTACAATATACGGAAGCGATGTCCGTAATTACCGTATAGGTTTTCTCTGTCCATATTTAAAACATAATTATTTCATTATTCCGGAATCTGTAATGATTTTTGGTGGTGGTGGGCGGGAAATAATTGATGAAAACTTGAGACAACTCCTTCCCCAAAATGGTAATACTTCCGTGAGTGGATTTTCGTTCCTGATGTTTGGTATAAATAAGATCAATAATAAGATGGCGCGTTGCATTATCATGTACGGGTAGGCATTTAAGTGCGACTCTAACTTATACTTAAATCTTTGTGAAACAATCCCCCCAAGATCTGTCAGTTTCTGGTGATATCCTGTCGGAAGCACTTTCTTTCCACGATTTCTGAGCTCATGATACAAATACTTTGCCCTCCGCAAATTTGACAGGTTTCTAAACCGACATATGAAATCTTTGTTTCAAAATACACTTATTAGCATACCGTCCAATGACAAAGTGAAACAACTCTGTGTGATGATCTAAATGGTAAATGAGAAAACTGTTCCATTGTTTAATAAGAAAATATATTCAGCTACTTGCTTTTGAAACGTCGATATTTCAGAAATTGGGAGGGGGGGGGGGCTTTGTGACTCCCATCACCTTAGCTTCATGTAGAGCATTTAGAAAATAAAAATCAATAGTGAAACAAAATTCAGGGTTGCGTCCTTTTGTCAGTAGATGGAAGCACAGTGTGATAAGGGGGAAACCATGGAAGATGTATTCTAATAAAAGCCCGGCATTATCAGATCATAACCTCAATATACATGTGCATACAATGATTATTTACTCTGCATTAAAGATAGCGGCCGTGGACTCGTGTCGGTACACACTTGGCGAGCGAAATAATGGTCGTATCCATCAAAGTGTCCGGTCGAGAGAAGTCCGCTTGTGACAAATATAGATTCAATTTCACGGATTGCAACTCGAACACCCACTTCATAATCAAGGCGGGTGTTCTCATTCATAAAATAGATGGCGACAGTGCCACGAGGGTTCCACATCACTTCAAGAGAGGGCCGGAAATCCCTCCTTCTTCTAGCCTAATGGGTAAGATGCCAGCTAATCCATTATAATCAATGCACCTTATAGTGCGATATGAGTAGCTGAATTGCGAATTGAGTTGAAACATTTGGAAGAGACTATAATGCTACAAAATAGATATTCTGATGGAGACCTTTGAAAAGATCGCTGAGATAATGATTATGATCGTAATGATGGAGAGGACAAAGATAAAAGGAAATGAAGAAGTGGAAGGGGGGAGTAGTAGTTGTAGTAGTAGTAGTAAGAGGAGGAGTAGTAGTAGTAGTAGCAGTAGTAGTAGAAGAAGAAAAAAAAAATAAGAGGAAGAGGAAGAAGAAGAAGAAGAAGAAAGAGAAGAAGCAATAAAAAGAAATCAGGAAAGAAATAGAAACAGAATAAGTAAAAGAACATAATTACAACAAATCAAATAACAATTTACAACCGAGTATTGGTTGGCAATAAAAAATGTCTATTTCTCAATATTTGTCGTGAACATTGAGAAATCTCCACGAGCTAAAACAATATTAAATGTTCTCCATTAACCAACGGATATCAATAAAGCCTCAACTTTGGCGCCAGAGAGGAAAAAGGCGCCACGGTTTAATCATTTTGTTCTTTAACTTGTTGAGCCCTTAATTTTACGCCTGCTTCGGGTTTTTTTTGTTCATGATAAACATCGTTAACTTTAATCTATCTATGAAATATGTACATGTTCCGACACCGCTATTTAAAGTAACGTATCAGAATAAAAAAGTACAATCATCATTGTGAATACAGTTTTTCGGGTAACAAATACTGTACTATCATTTCAGCTACTGATTTTATTTCATTTTTTTTCAATACGGATTGAATCACTTTGACAAAAAAGAAATACAGGGTTGTACAACTTTCCGTTCAAAATAATGCACAGGGGTCCATTGCATGGAGTTGCATTTAATCGCAACTTAAGAAAGCAGGTGCGAATTCCTACAACTTGCTTAATTCTGATTGGTTAAAAATCAAAATTTTCCGCGGCTAACCCAAGAGTGTATCCGAAACCTAGAATGCACATGGAATGTGACCATCTATTTATCCAATACACGATAGGTTTACAGTTGTCAACAAATTATGGAAGTGGGGTAGGACTAATAAATCTCATTGAGAAAAGACGACCATCGAAATACATTTTTTTTTGTTTTTGTCAAAAATATAAGGCTAGCAACGACAGAGTAAGCCTCCTTTATAAACATTTTGGAATTCCTTTTATCTAAAACCTGTTTACTGTTCTTTATCTGTATTCAGAATGGAATATTCTTTTGCATCCGGATTGGTAGTCTATTCGAACAATGGATTTACGATGCATGAATGGATGCTGATACTGTACAGCAGTTATCACCACGTGATATTCCCTTGCACATTACAAAAAGTAAAATAAATGGGACTAACCAACCTTGATTATGAGTGGAGATGAGAAAATCGAATTAATTTCTGGAAGGTAAAGGACGATTTATATGAGAGACTTAAAGGTCATGTCTGATGATGCACTTAAAAATACATCGATTTTTTTCTATGAAAATAGACATGCTACATACGTTAGCATCATATTGCAAGCATATGCATTGTAACAATACAATGGGTAATACCACCACGCTGCGTTACACCAACGTGTTTTGATATTATGTGGCGTATTTTGTCTTCTCTTGCTCGTGAGCAGAGTTCGGTAAGGCAACGATATTTCACGCTTCACTTCGCTGCATTAGATTACGTCCACATTGCAACGCCTTGTTCTCATAGCAACACACTATAACGTAGTTACTGTATATTCAATTTCCCCTGAGTTGCATTTTTCCAGTGGCACATCTTTCAGTGAATGCTTGAAGAAAGGTGGGTGATATCAATAACTCACAGGACTGGGTTTGTTTTAGGGATGCTTTGCAGCTATGGGAACGTGCTGCGGAAACATGCTCTGGCAGGATGAGGCGTCACAGGGAAGCACATAGTCTAATCAAGTTTGCTCGTATGAATATTGGGTGAAGCCTGATCGCTATGACACCGTGCACTACCATTGCGCCACTGAGAAGGGGGTGGGGTTAACCATAAGGTTCCAACGATATCATTGATGCCATCGTTACTACTGCATGTATGAATACCACCATGTAAAATTGCCAATCATAAATATGAATATATTTAACCTTTAAAATATAATGTTTATACCTATTTCTCTATATCTATATGAGAACATACACTTGAAAAAAACACTTTACAAAGCATTGCACTGTATGACCTGAGTAAAACAGTGGGATCATTTGGCGTGCAAGTTCGTTCATCAGCCGCTATCGAATACCGACATCGAAGCCCACACGGTAAATTACGTTTCTGTCACTCACTATCTCTTCGTATTCCCTGAGCATAACAGGTTGAGGGTCATGAACGGGCATGCATATAGTGGCAATATATTTGGAATGAAAGGCGACATCACGTGAAAATATATTCGATCACTGATAATTTTTTTCTTTTCTTTAGAAGATGTGGATAACCATGCACTTATACCTTGTATCGATATTTTTTTTACTTTCATTATACATTCTTTACATTTAATGCATTCATATGTTTGTCATTTTTTCCTATGCAAGGATTTGATTTAATCGTGTTGACATGAAATGAATTAAACTTGAACTTTGAACATATTTTTTATTACAGACACTAGTAACTACTGCATTTGCTTCACCTGAAACGTTCGGAGAAATTAACACCACACATAATCATCTCCATCTCACTTAATGGTCATGATTACCCTACGTATCATCAACAAACCATTGTGAGACAAGTCGGACCACCTGTAATAAAATCCTAGTACAATATGACTTATAAACTACGTCTTGATGAAGATTTGAACTAGCTGCCATCTTTTGAAACGTCTAACCATATCAATAGTTCCATGTTCCAAATATGAAACTTGAATCATTCTCTTTTGCAGATGCATCATTGATAAACAAGACATTATATGGGAGTTACCATGACAGATATTTCGTCTGTGGAATGGAGGACATAGTCATAAATGAAACATATCTAACGCCCTTCTAACTCGAGGAAGACGAGGCGGTATATGTCTGGTACTTCGTTTCAATAGTAACTAAATTTGAGGCAATACGTCAGGAAGAAATATTGCGAAATATTTCCTCATTGTTTCACCTGATTCTCAAGACAAATGCCACACAAATTCTCTCTGTACGAAGGGAAGAAGTGCAAGACACATTTAATGAATGGGTCAGGTGATGCGTTGCCATGGTAACCGTATATCATAAAGTTCTTCTCTATCATAAGGGCGTGGAGAAAGGATGAGGTGATAAATTACCTTTAGATAAATTGTCTAGTTTCTTTTTTAAAAAAGCGTTTAGTATTTGATAGTGACACAGTCTTTAAATATCCTCCAACCTGTTAAAGACCCTTAAAGTGTTCCTTAAAACATTATTTCTTATTCAATATCGACCTCAAACTTTCGATAATGAAGTTTTCCATGACACACCGATAGACATATCTGAAAACGTTATCATTATGAATTACACGTGGCATTATTTACCTTTTTCTCCCCAACGTAATCGTACTACCATGACTACTATGTTTTGAAGGACTGGATAAACTCATACATGACACTTTAATGTTCTAAAAATATAGTTGCACAACCGACATGGAATAATGAACAAGTGGACGATGCGTGGTAAGAATATACCTATTACTGAACCTGGCGAAAAAATTGGTATGAATTTCGGTCAAGAAAATCTATTGCCCATCATACGAAAAGCATGTTTGAAGTAGAAAAAAGGACATCAATTAAATTCAATTCAATTTATTTTTCATTCTTCAACATAAACAAATAAGTACAATATAGATTTTGATCAAATTAAATAAAAGCATGAACACAATTCAATATTGAAAAAAAAAACTTATGAGACATTCTTAATAAAAAAAATTGTGGAAAATAATTCAACTAAATATTATTGGATGTGATCTTTTGAAACAGCAAAAAGGGAAAAATTATAAGGAAATAAAATGAAACAACGGTATGTAATGTTACCTATCACTCATAAGTTTATCGTTCATATCTGATTGTCATGATAATTGCAAAAGTATTTTTCAGTCGCCGTAAAATCGCATAAAGAATGAGTCGGAGAAGCACTGGGCATCGGGAAGAAAGCTTTTAGCGTTACCAAATGGATCCAAACAGTCTCGACGGACGCCATCAGTCTTATTAAGAGCTAAAATGTAATTGTAAAATTGGCGGGGAAAACATTACCCTGGGATAATGATAAATGGCATGGAACCAAAGTGAAATTAAATTTTAAAAAAGTTAACAGTCAATATCAGTCGTCTTACAAAATTTAACAAAACGTTTTCATCTTCACTTTCTCTGATATCCATCATTTTACTTGTTTATTATCTTACCATGATTTCGAAAGTCGAATGACATATCTGCCTCCCTTCAGTTCATGTTTATACCCCAGTTTCCCTCTATTCGTAATTTTAGGCACGGTATGACTTTTGAAGTACAATTCCATGTTGCAAAACTTGTAAATTTGTAAATTATACCTACTATCATTATTTGGTGATTTGTCAATAATATTGAAAGATCATCTTTTGTGTTTCTACGATTTGTTTTAAAATTGCTTTATTATTAATACATTAAAAAATGTTTTATCCCGTTTTCTTGTTCATGTTGTTAGCATGAAATCTCCAAAGGTCCTTCATCTATTTTCATTAAAATTTTCCAAGTCACGGGAACCTTTGATATTTTGATTTTAAATGCAAGTCTATGAGTATATCTCATTCATTTTTACGAAATGAAAAACATATTACTTAAAAACTGCTATAGCTCAGTAAATTTTATACAGTTATGTATTCATAGTAACTATCTACTCTTACAGATATTCTGAAATCGTCCAAAAGGTTCACGTTATTTTTTTTATTCAAGATGTTCAACGATGGCACATCGTAGGTACCTAGCAGATGAGAGCTATCGAATTGCTTGCCTGAATATTTATTTGCGATTTCTTGGAAGTGTACTAACTAGGAGATTAGTCAGTTTATAATATGGTTCAATCTATTTGGATAATTGTTGTTCTCAATCACTGATTAATACAAAGTAAATAATAAATTAACTTCTAAAACGGTTGCCCTACCATTAAATATGACATAAACGAATTTGTACGCCCCACGCTTGTCGCAGTTGCGGATCCAGCGAGGAGGGATGTCCGGCTTATGACTCCCTTTTAAGAGTCCTAGTCAATATTTTCAATGTAAATATGTCGTCCATACACAAGTGAGTCCATACACTTGTGAGTCATACAAAATATTTTTCAAATGAGAAATATGCCGTTTATACACGAGTGAAGACCATTTTTTTTTTGGGGGGGGTGGGTTGAAATTGTACGTTTGTCCAGTTAATTTTCATTTTTTAGTTACAAGTTTTTTTTTCTTGTCAAATTCTCCTTGGGAAAACGTGCCTTACCTTTTGTCGCATTAGAAAATGGGAAACAATGGTATAAATATTACCAGACACAAGTTTACATGGGTGAGAGAGTAGAACTACTTCATTGGTAAGATTGTTTTATACATTTCTCGAAGCTTTTTTTAATCACAAATTACATATATTTTCAGAAGCAACACCCAGATCCTGACCTTTACGAATTTCCCTAAAACGACCCAACAGAGCGCCAATGACAAAACATTCAGAGAGATATGATTCCATACCTATACCAAAGTATAGTCTTACTCCATGAGAATACCAAAGGTTAAAGTCGTACCAACAATGCAGGTAGAACAGTGGAACATCCAGCGTCGTAATATTGACATTATTGAGGCAGGGCTACTTATAATATTTCGGTGTACGCAAGTGGATACGGCATTGTAGAGGTCACTCCAAAACAAGCCGCGCTTCCAGATGGAGCTCCATTCCTGGCAGATAACACGCAATACCTATTCAAATATTGACATCCCATAAAAATACATAGTCAATATAAAGGTGTTTGGTACAAATATAATTATTCTCTTTTTCGTGTGATGTTATATTTCGTCGTGTAAACCACAATACGATGCTCATTTACATATATCAAAAACAAATTCAGATTAGTTATCAGTGATTATTTTTTCAGCATACAGAATTAAATAAATATTACAAACAAGTGAATACAAAATACAATAGATTCATACAAATCATAATATAAAACTCAAGACAAAATTACGTTGTATCAGGTGCGTCTGGTCAAGCTGCCAGGGTATGGAAAATGTTAACTTAATAACTATGGTCCGCAGACCTTCCTCCCATAAGGGAGTGATAAAATTAGCATCATAAAACAAAATATTGAGGGGGGGGCAGACATAGCAAATGGAACAAATGGAGCAGAAAGTTTGACCCCTTAGAAATAAAATTATAATTTTGTGATAGATTTTCAATATTTTTCAGAAGGCAATATCATATTTCACCCTTTTTCCTTTCGATTTCGATCCTTTTCTCAACCCCCTTGGTTAACTTTTGCAGAAAAACAAGGTAACATGTAATTCATATTTACTTCAAAATTTACAACCGATTTTTCCAGAATATCCCTTATTAAAAAAAAATTCCCACTAATCCCTGTCTGTCTACTACGTCATATTTCAAACCTTACTTCAACTAGAGAAAAACAGCACTTCATCTCTTTTAAGCAACATTACACGCCATATGGTCGAAATACAAATATCGTGGAATTTGGGATTATAGATACGAAAGCACTCCACTGATTTTTTTTGTTTCATTTTCTCTTTATTGTTTTGAAAGCCTGTAAGTAAAAAGCCGTCACTTCCTTCAAGCCGATTTAAAAAGCTAGCTGGGGGCAGTAGGGGACCTTTACATGCTTCCATTCTATTCAAGATCTCGCTTCAAATCCAGGTGCATTGTTACATGAAGCGCCTTGTCAGTGATTCCGACTGACAAATTTGCTCTAACCCAATCAGACGCAAGGATTTCAGTAGTTTATAACACCTGTCAGTGGATATCAGTGCCTATTTGTTTCATGAAACACTCCCTGGTATATTGTTTCATCCGGATATCAATGACTCCTGCAGTGGAAGAAGGCAACAATCCAATCCACTTTCATTGCGGTGAAGCGGATCACTTTGGATACGAAATCCGGAGCGAGAAAATATTGCTGAAAAGGCCAATGTCTTAAAGCAGGCTGTGAATGTATACATAATAATCATAAATGGTATAGTAAATGCCGTAGAAATAAAAATAATATATATATATATATATATATATACATATTATACATATATATATATAGTTTTAGTTTGAAATTGGATTTTATGTAATAAATAAGTTCTGGTTTTTAGAGGCTGGGTATGGTGGGATGATTGTCTTTGCATTTTCTTTCTTGGTATGTATTCAATTAATTATTGTGTATATTTTTGTAATAATTATATATATTTGTTTTACATGCATGTATATACGTTGTAAAGGACCCCATGGAAGAACATTGGTATTTTTATGATACCGCTGAAATGGGCCATTGTCCATATTTCATATAATTCATATGATTTGTTAAATTTGATCATGTAAAAAGAAAGAAAGAAACAAACAAACATACAGACAAACAAAGAAAAGAGAAACAGATTTCTTGACGGGACCGGATAAATTGATGAAAATATTCATTAATGGACAAATAGTTGTGCACTGAGCGTAACACTCACACACACAAACACACCTTCCCCCACACATATACACTTACATACTCATCCTCAAACCTACACACTCACACAAATCGTCACACACACACACGCACACACATAAGATGGGTGTTTTAGGATAGCATCAGGTCGATAGAATTACCATTTCCATTCCATTCCCTGTTTTAATTTGTCAATAAGTCATGATTGACTATTTTTGCCACTCATTATATAAAGAGTAGGGAACAATTTTATTCAATATTTTTTTTTATCCCCCTTTTTTATTATTTCTTGTATATTCATTCCTTATTTTTCTATGAAGTTGCAAACAAAACAAAACATTTAAATACATATGCCAAAAAAAACATATAAGGTCGTTAATCGACGATCTACGTGATATTATATAAAAGAAAATCATTCTAACAAGAGGGGATAACGTATCACTTGTGATATATTCATTTTTTTATTACAATTCAAATAATCTCAGTGGCCTAAGATATATTTTCTAGGGTTATATGGCCCCGTAAAGTAAAGACAGAGAGAGAAAGGATTTATGTGATCAAGAAATGATAAGATAGTGGAAAAATGATTTTAATGACTGAAAGAGAGACAGGCAAAGAAAGAAGAGCCCCCTCCCACACCCGTACCAGAGTTACGGGGTTACGACTGTCCCGTCGGTGGATTCAGGTCCATCAAGATCTTTAGGTTTGATCTCCACAATAAATATAGGAAATAGTCCTCGCACAATTGATACAATGTCATCTATATTCAAACGCGCTTTGATACTCAAGCTTAGCAAAAATAGAGTTGTATTGAGACCCCAATCTAATGCATAAGATAATACAGTCGTGTGTTAAAAATAAAACCTTTCTGTATGCGCGAAAGAAAAAAAAAATAGCGACATTTTCATGAAATAAATTACAATGAGACCAACCATGTCTGCATTAAAAAAAAAGAAATAAAAACGCCCACACCTACGCTGAAAATGTTCGATATTTGCAAAGGTTACATGCTCCCTTTTTTGCATAAGTTGTAAAATAATATTAGCTGTATGATAATAGAATCCCACTCTATATAAGCAAATACAATTATGAAGGTTTCGAGAATTTGTTGATGCTGTGCTTGTTTTTAACATTGCAGAATGATATAAGCATAAATATTTACTGTATCTTTCTTCTGATAATCAGTGGTATATCGAAGAATACGAGCACCCAGGCCAATTACCCTATTCAAATAATATTGACGCCAGTGGGATTGTACTCAAATCGGCATATGCGTCGCTTCTTTGTTCGTTTATCTCATTTTAAAACAATACTTAACCCCATTTAACTCTCCTTTCTACTGCCTTTTGTCGCCCCCTAAATGTGGAATCCCCCTCCCCCATTCTGAACTCTAAATAATTTTAATACACCGCTGCTAATACCGGCATGTTGAATTGAAATGAGTTGTCAATATCACAATGCCAAATTTTGAATTGCATTTTGGCAATTTTTAATTTTGATTTACATGTATATTTCACTGAGGAAAACTTTGTAAAAACCAACAGAAGAATGTCGTTACCAGCGACAATAACTCCCATGAATACCATAACAATACAAACACACACATACGCACCCATACTATACCACCCATGTAAAATGATCCAATGCGAATAATCAGTAGACTAAACATGCTAAAGGTAGTATTTGAAAATGATTTCTTCTAAGACATGTTCCTTTAAAACATTTAATGGGATCGTGTTCCAAGTTTGCCAGTTTTTAAGAATAAATAGTACCTTCAAGTGAATACGTTTGAAATGTAATAACACTATACAAACACACAAACATACTGTACATATCATACATGCATCTATGCTTGCAAGACGGTATCCTACAATGTAAAAAATCTGAGCTTCAAGGCGTGATTGTTTTGTATAAAAATGTGCGTGAGTGTTGATCTACGGTTATCAATGCCACGATGATCAGTCGTCTTAGAGAGAGAAAAAAATGCAAAGGATGAGGTGTATTGCATTTTAAATGGCTGAAAACTAAACTGAATATTCACATCAAGGTCTAGCCTCCACTGTTCACTATTTTGAACAATGACCTTTCAATAATCCATCCAATGAAGACCTCGAATCGATAAGAAGAAATTTGTGTGGCTTGCCTCATACTGCAATTATAGCAATTTCCCAATCCTCTTTTTTTACGTCGGCGTGCGTTCATTTAATCTTTTGCCCTTGACGACCGCTGCGCATTGCAGCGAAGAAATCGTCATGAATTATGGATGAAAGATGTTGCAAAAATAGCGAGAAGCGTTTGATCTGCTTGAACCTCTTCTCAGGGTACCTTAAGGATGACTCCCGGTGCCATTGTGGATAATTGAGGGTGATTATGAGAGCGACTGCAATTGTGATTCTGCCTCTTGATGATTGAGTATCCTTGAACTGCTAAATATTCATGTACAAATCAAATTTACTGAAAACTCTTCATTTTTAACAGAGGCTTTTGTTGTTAACAACATTTATTCGTACATTACACGTCAGAGAAATCTTATCCATCAACCGTTGGCAAGAACAAAAACTGCTTTGAATTCATTTCTGATAGCTTGTGTCAAAGAATGCAATAGATTGTCGCAAAGCATAAGATCCAGTCCAACACTGCCAATATTAAAAAAAAGCATGTAAAAAATTATTATTTGAGAGCTTGCAAAATGTCTTAAATTGATATTTTGTTTACCTTCTAGTTCATCATATTATTCTTCTTTTTTTGTATGTTTGTTTTTAATCATCAATATTTATGATACAATGTTTAATCATTTTATATGTTATCTTATATTATTTTTTTGTTTGTTTTTATCTTCAATATTTTGCTATAATGTCTTATATATTTTCCTTTGTTTTTTATGTTCTTATATTAATTTCATCGAGGGGGCTATTTCACAAGCTCTGCTTCTATGGGGTCCCAAACCTTTTCTCTTTGCCAACCTATGTACTAGATATTTGTATATCACTTGATTGGTTTGAATAAACTTAATCCCCCTCTATGTTAATGCAATTCAATAGAGGTGATATGGGTAGTACCAGCTATTAAGATGAAACCATTATTCAGGAAGGACTTGTAGTCTGGAAACACGACCTCTTCCCCGCTCCTCTCCATCTGCTCAGCCCAGGAAACGATTAGAAATACATGTCGGATGGAAATAGCATGATGCGATGGTATTGCAGCAAGATACTTCGCAATCCCCTCTCGGGAACACCCTACTCTAAAACCTCGATATACAAGTTTAGGACTTGACACTTCAGCGAGGTTTCTTGCCGATGGGGACCATGCATAATTATTCTCCAAGCTGACACTGCCTTGAGATGCAAATCGAATCTCTGAAGCCATGAATGATTCAAACCCTTATCCGATTCTGCAGTAAAGATGATGTTAGCAGTCTCAGGGTCCAGTAACACGAAGGTTGGCAAAGGATCGTACGCTTGATTTTTATAATAAATTGTACATTGCAGTCAATGCAATCAATCGTAGAAAAATGTTGTACGATCATTGCTAAGCTTTGTGCTACCGGGCCATGACCATATCTTTTGGTCTTCAGATGCAGCCGTGTTTAATACGAGAAACATTGCATTAACAAGTGGGGATTACACTAACAATATAGATTATGTGTACTCACATGGCATAGGCTTGTGAACTCGGCATAGCTTGATAACACTAGAAACATTCTGGTGTAAACAGATCCATTATTAAGTTTTCATACTATATTGACCATTAATGTGGGTGTACTTGGGTAGTATACTATCAGTATCTTATCAGCTTATACCGGGGAATACAATTGGCAAGGAAGATGAGAAAGTGATTAGTTCTCGGAACGGAATACGATTGACTCACATGCCATTTCCATAGAAATTCTAATGCAAGGCTATTCCATAGCTAATCAAACTGCAATGAATTTAACTCAAAATTTTATATTTCCTTCCTATCATCTTGGTATTATCGAATAACAAGAAAAGACTCATCTACCCTGGAAGGCAACGCATATTTTCACACACTTAATGTATTCAGTTTGAAAATATTTGCTACACGATGGCGCCAAATTAATAAACATAATGTGTGACTGTCGTGGTCGATGCACGTCTGTTTTTGTATTTTCGTTGAGGAATATCTTTTGATTAGCATTCATAGGCGTCTATTGATCTGGTGAATGAGATGGAGAGAAGAAGGGGATTGCATGATGGTAGTCTGTGTTGTGTGTGCTTATGTGGGTGCAGAGTGAGATATGGTGTGTGGGAGGGCTGTTGGAGAGCAGGTGGGGATGCCGCTTCGCCATTCATTATTAAGACAACTATAACAACATGCACTGGATTCCAATACCTGCAAACGATGATCTTAGAAGGCAAGATGTATGGAAATCATGAGAAAGGTATCTTAGTGGTGTGATAGAGGGTGTTCATACCTCCCATATGCCTGTAATTCCGCTATAAATCCTTTTAAAAATGTAAGAATTAAGAATACTTGTGCATTATACCAGCTTTTATGAGAGAACATCAATCGGTATTAAGTTTGATCTAATACAATCACTCATGTTTATTATGTGACGTACACTCTTAGAAAAAAACAATTACATAAGAAATAACAGAATCTTTTGGCAAATTGTTATTAAAAAGTTTTCCGAAATTTAACAGAACAGGTCCACTTTAGAATGGGGAAAAACAACATGGAATTTGTAGGTTTCATACATGAAATGTAATATAATTTTCTATAAATTATTTTACACAATTCTTGTAAGATTACAGCTTGTTATAAGATTACAGGTGTTTTTGAGACCCTGCTGTGGGAACTTCTGTGTCTTTAAGAAGAGGGCTTTGTATCAGTGTACATATATATTCCCTTTCAAATATTTCGAACAAGGACAAAGGTGTTTGATAAACAAAATGTTGCGTAACCAACCCCCCCAAAATAATTATAATAACACTTTCACATCACATCTTACGAAGATATTGGATCATTGCACATTCTATACGTTAGGTCATAAATGATCTCATGACGTATATGAATAACATTAAACAAAAAATTATGGTAATATCAAATATAAATCAAAGCACAGCAAACTAAAAAAAGATACTATCAGGCCATTTTATTTGAGGATATCGTATTCATGATAATACTGCATTGATTTTCTTTTCAAAAAGAGGTTTTAAATCAGTGTTCTCTTTCAAATCAATATTATTGATGCATAACATACGGTGGATGATACATAGACAAGGGGCTCAACATCATAATGAATGCTGAACATGTTGGCAAATACACTCACGTAATCCCCTCAGCTTCTAATGAAATTATGATTATTTGTACACCACTCATAGGCAATCTGTCCGCTGTGGGCTTGCGTCACAATAATAACGTGATTAGTACAGAATACAAACACACACGCACACGCGCAGCGTGAACACAGCCCAAAATTACGCACACACAATCCTCTTTCCCTATAACTACTGTATGCATTCGCGCTTTCATTGCTACATATGGGTCAAGATAATTGGGGAATTCAGTATATAGGTATAAAGGCAACGAACTGATGGTGAAAAAAAACCCCAAGCAAACACGCGGCATCATTAAGTATTCTGTTAAAAGGCGGGACTCATTAAGATGAATTGTCCTTCATCAACTAGGACTAATCAAACCCTGAAAATGGCTTTCTGCATTCTTGGTGCGCCTCTTAAACCTGAGAGTAATGATCTTTCCCTCATGTATGTCACATCAAATTACATGTAAAATTTGAACTGTTGGAATGCAGATGTCACAAATGCCATTCGAAGGATTTTGTGACATTTTCGAAAAGAAAAATCAACCAGGGAATGAACACACAATTTAATCAAACTCATATGTCCGTTTTCTGCTAAAAAAGAAAAAAAAAATAATACAGTATACCGATATTAAAGGGATAGTGCCTAGCTGATTAGAATGCAGAGTGTATAGTTAGGTTTGAATAGTTCAATGAACATAAAATGTATCTATTTATTTATTCATCTCTTGTTTTATATATTCAGCTAAATAAAATTGAAATTCATTGCAATGTTCTTATTAGTGCACATGAATGGTATTCAGAATGGTTATTGCATGTTCTGAAGTAAACTTTGGGTCATATTTGAGCTTTCTTTTTTAATGTAACATTCTTGGGACATAACAATTTAAAAGAAATACGGACAAGTATGGTAAATATGAATGGGTAACAACCCAATAGATGAAAAACAAAAGGATAAGTGATATATATTTGAAGAATTAAGTGTTGGGAAGTAGCTTAAAATGTGAACCAAAAAGGAGTGGGACGATAGAATTTTCGAGAAAGTGTCTGTAGAAATGCGGGACTAGTTTGTAATTAGACCAGTCACTATACAAAAAAGCATAGATTAAAGATACTTGATCCTATAATTTGTCTGTTTTTTAATCTAGCAAAGGCGAAATTAGAGGCACTTTATATCACGAATTGATATTTTATTTGACAATGATTTTTTAAATTTCGTATCTAATATTCTTTGGAAAATAATAGTTTTTAAGTATAGCAGTCATCTAACTGGTGTTCTGTGTACTTATATACAAGGGGGGAATATATATACGTATATGCAGTTTATTTCATAACCATCTTCCTCTTAATAACTAAAATTAATTAATTGTTTGTTTTAACTGTGTAAATTATATCTTTATATCAATTATATTAAATTAAATATCATATAACAAGTACTCTGTGTACAATGGGGTTCATTATTCCCATCACAAACGAACTGTCAGTATGATACATGCTCATTGTGTAGCTTACATTGATAAAATAAATACCAATCTGACTGCATGTGAATAAATATATGAAGAAACATTAAATCAATGAAAATAACATTTCCAGGTTAGGATTATAAAAGAGTAAACACCACGTCTATACCCTTTAGCACCCACGTTTATACTCTTTATACACTTTACATATTTAATCGTAATTCTCTTGATCTATTTGTATTTTTTATTGTTGTTATATTTTCAGTTAGCAATCAATTATAACAAAAAACCATTACATACCTCGATAGTTGTGATACTGGCAGCCAGTTCAGCGGCTAAATATTCCCAGTTAATCGAAAGAAAGGAAAGGAATCTCGACCAAAGACAAGCACACCTCAGGTACGGGGATGAGAGACCAATCGAATGCTCCTTCTGGCCCCCAACAGACACATACAATTATCTATAATCCGCAAGAATTAGTAGCTTGGGAAACGTGTAGGCGTGGAGAAATATTTTGAAGCACATCTATGCGCTAATGAGGTATGAAAGTCGCCTTCGGGGTGAGAGGAGGAAATAGCCTGGGAGACGACGTCGATTATGATGGCAGTTTATACTCCTTCAACGATTCCAAGATGAAGACAACGTGGTGGAACTAAGCAGTGAGACACTGGAAGATAAATCCACCTGTAAAGTCAACAAAAATCGGATGCTGCGAGAATGCATCTAAACGAATTGGCTTCCTCGGTGAAGTGACTGTAACACACACAATACATGGCTTTCATATATAGCATGTATAGCGTGGCGCCTTTTCCATATCGAGGTACGAGCATACCATCGTGCGTTAATGCAATCGGCGATCAATGAAAAAAATCAACCAATACGGTGTGTGACGTAAGCAAGATATCTCATGGCTGATTGGCTGGTCAAGTGATGAGTCGGCACAGTTTCAGATGCATTTTTGTCTTCAAAAATCGTTGCGATGAATTATGCTGGGCCAGCGATGCAATGTTCACGTTATTTATCTATTCCTCTGTCAACAACCAAAAATGTGTCAGTGTTTGATGTTAACTAATATCTTTGTACAAACCACCTTGTGTAAATGATAAGCACTACAGAGATTCAAGCTATGGGTCACGTGAAATTCGTTTTTTCCTCCTTTAAATGAAGGATATTTCCAACAGACCTCTCCAAGTTCATTGAATTTGTAAAATCAAGAATTATTTATAGCCTTTTTGCTCAAAATTATATTACAGATTACCAAGTTCTCTGATAGTTAAGACGTCTAGAGCAAAACTCATCACATGTGTTTTATTCGTCCTGAGATTCGTTCAGTCTAAATTAATACACTTCATTTTACATGATTTTTAAACAGTATAAGGGTTTGACTAAAACTTTGTCTCATTTATTTCATATCGCAACATATACTGCCATTATATTTATCAAACAAGGGTATTTGTAAATGTATCTGATCCATAATATCAAATGAGAGGGGCACACAAAATCACGGATTTTGAGAAAAATTTTCTTCCTAAATACTCGTATTCGATACATATATTTTTTAAGGTATATGAAAAAAATATTGTAAAAGTTCATTCTTGTGCAGAGATTTTCTTAAATTGGATTTATTTGTGCAGCCCACCCCTTTAATGTGTTTTTTCTGCTTTTGAAATTTCTACAGGAATCATGTTATATAATCCCTAATAAAAATATGTAGCCAAGTTGCAGCGTTTGGTGCAGTAAACACAGGACAAGACATAATGAATTTGTACCCCACGGAAGAACAATAATGTCCTTCCAATTTTCATCGACTTTGTTCCTTTTGCTATTTTGAAAACAACGACTTAAATTGGATTGAATGTGAGAGGAGCAGCAAGAAATTAACAATTAGCTCACATTTTTTGATCAGATAAAAGGAAGTAGACTAGACACTTAAACATACATCGGGAAAAAAGCAAACTTTTGCAATATGCACATGATACAATTTCGACTCTTAGCTGTACTACAGAAGACCTACCAAATGCAATAGAACTATAAGGTAAGTTTGAGAAACATCAACCCTTAAGATTAATGTTACCAAAGCTCTTGGATGGGATAAAATAGATCATGTAAAAAAAAAAGAACAGCTATTCCCAGAGCATAAATTGAATTGGGCTCAAGAAATTTCGGTTTAGTGGAAAACTAGAAGCGGTGAATCACAGAAATGCAAGAAAATCTAAAAAAAAAAGCGCTCGATTACTTCGTGGTCCAAAAGAAAATTAACTGAACTCGGACAAATAACTGTCAAGTCTTTGTTGGGACTCAAGTTGATTTTTTTTGCCTTCACTTCCTGAACCTTGTTTACAAATAATGAGAGGAATAAACTTTTCTTTATATCCATTTATTTTGGGTAAGAATCCCGACAAAATCAAAAGAGAACAAAATGCCAAGGGTATAAAATGGCGGGGATAAGATGATTATTTTCATTCATTCTAAATCCTTAAAGATTTCATGGAATAGAAGATTTAAAAATAATATCACTTTCGAAGCTTCACTTTTCATATGTTTAGAATGTGTATTTCCATTACTATAAAAAAAAAATGGCCGTTTTTACTTCGAATCCTGTTTGGAGGGAGGTTCTATTAGCTTGGCCGGACTTGGTCGAACTTCTTTTTGATGGCGTTGGTAGGCAAACCCTCTGGAAAAACCCGTGAATCAAAATAAATGAATTTGTAATTTATTTTAAGTCTCATAAAATTTACGAATGATACGTTTTGTAAATGGCATTCTTCAAACAGACTGTTCTTTTTTTCATACTTTGATTTCCAACGTTAGTTTCCAAAATACTCACTTCAATACTACAGTCCTTGTGGTGCATTTCGCTCTGGTTTTGATATTAGTACTCTTTTAGGTCATACGGCCACACAGCCTACCATTCCAGGAGCTTTGCACCTCATAATTAAAATTTGGTTGTTAACCCATATATCAGTTATTCTTGAAATATCAAACAGTAAACGATTGCAGAGCCCTCATAAAGTGGTAAGGCTTTCTGAATTTTCATGGAGTTCATATTGTATAATTCCATTTCAATTAACAATGGACGTTAATTTAAAATAGTTTCAAATAACGATCTAAAATAGATTTTTATATATGAAATATGCCTTATAACAATTTGGAGTTGTGGCTGATTAAAATATATTTTGTAATGATGAGACTATTTTACATGTGCTTTGTTATTGTAACTGGTCGAATGTTATATGATCAGGGTCTGAACTTTGGATATTTTGTTATACAGGAAACATCACACCCACAAGTCAAAAAGAAACTGGTGTTTGTGGTAGTAACACTAATGATCGTAATTTCATTCCCATAGTTGTAGGACGAGAAACACATTGGGCTAAACTTAGAAATCAATTACCTAACTTTGACGTGATTCTCAGCCTTAAAATGTCAGTATGAAATGGAAGAATATATATGTAAAACTAATCTTAGAGAAATACAAATGAAAAAGAATAGGAATTATTATATCTGATCTGTGTTCGTTTAATATTTCATTCTCATGCGAAAAATGCTTGTCAGGAAATTTTCGCCTCATATCATATTATGTAATTGTGCCAAAGGCCATGACAATTTATAACATTACGTTCGACATATAGGTTATCATCTACAATATGCTTTTATGCCGATGTATTTTAATGTTGTACAATTATCTTTTAGAATTTATTTTCGAAATAAAGAACCCTGTCGAAGAGGAAATTAATTAGCTAACCCTATAATATAATACATAAAGATTTTATTAACAGAGATAAAAACAAAATCACTAAACTACAATGTATACCTTGTATACGGGGATAGTGTGGGTGCCTTTAATGCCTAATAATATGAATTACTGTTTAAAATAATGAAATTGATTGATATCTACAGAAAAACATCCATAGTTGACGTCCTTGGATAAAATTCTGAAAGAGGGGAATCTTGGTTTAGGTTGCTGAAATAGCACGTGTAGATTCGATTCCACGGCATGAATGTCCAAGGGTATAACCAAAGTAAGTTTCCTTCCACCAATAAAATTTTCATCGACTTTGTTCCTTTCTGCTATTTTTCTCCATTCTCAGTGATTCCGTTTTTAGTTTGTATGACGTATTTGTTTGACATGGTAACTGATATTTTTGAACGGTTTCCTGTAAAAACATTCTGAGAATGAATGCTTTAATAACAATTTACTAAATCCAGAATGATAAACAAAGAAATGAAACCAGCAAGGTATAATGTATATAAAACGAGCAATGTTTGTATATGTTTTGACGTGTTCTTGAAAATGGATTACCTTGTTCAGTCGTCTATTCTCAGGTTTCTGAATAATAAAGAAAAAACGGTGCAAACCATACAAGTAGCTTGTGGGATTATATTTGGAACATCATAAGACAAATCACCAGTCACAATTCTGAACAGACTAATCAGAGAATGAATACAAGAAAATACTTAATCTTTGAAAGCAAAAAGATAAAATTGCAGAAATGAAACCATCAAAGTGTACTGTTATTAACGTGCAATGTTTGTACGTTGGAGCTGTTATTGAAAATGGCCTATCTTGATCAGTCCTCTATTCCTAGGTTTCTGGATTAATCACAATCGTATTAAAAATTGAACAAAGGCATAAGAAGACCTTGCTGGATTATAGTTGGATTCCTAAAATGATTACTAGTTTTAACTACCCTTCTGCGTCTGGAAATTGCGAACAGATTAAAACAAACAACAACGAGATTATTTCCTTGATTTTGAACACGCTATTTTCATTAATGTGCTATAGATAGAAAATTGGGAGATCAAGAGTATCCTTCACTATTTCGGACAAAATTACCAACAATCTGCATGGATTGTGCAAAAACCAAATGAAGTACAAAACCATAATGACATTATTTCTGTCTGCACATAGTACAGTGACCATGTTGAAGCTGAAATAGAGCGTTTAGATTTCTTTTGCCAGTTACATCCGTTAAAACCTGATATCATTCCGTCTTTACATTTTTTCGGAATTAGTATGGGAATGTACCTTACTCTAAAGCTTTGGGGATCTGAACATTGTACATGGGAAAAAAATAATATTACATGTATAAGAAAAACTATTGCATGGCAAGGTAGTATTAATAAAAGAAACTTTAATTTAGATCATGAATAACTTCTAACGATTTTCAACTCGCTCTAGTCATGGTAGTTGCACAATAATATTGATGTAATAGACATTTATTTACAATTGGAGTTCAATAATAGATGTTGCATTTCCTATGTATGCCTGTAAAATGTTTTGATTAATCCATCTTAATCTTTTTATGTTTCCTATGAAGTGCACATGGAATAATGAAAAATATTGCAAAGTACAAAGGACGCGAATACCTTGTATTTCAATGCAACAATGAGGGTGAATTGTCTTTATCTAATTTCCCGGTGACATCGCGAACTAGCTGTTTTTCCTCTTTTTTGTACATGATTATGATTTTGATTTGATTTCTAATTAGTAGAATATGAGCTATGTCTGTTGATTTTGAGATGAAATTTACAAAGTGGAAAAGGGTATAGGTATACAATAAGGCATACAATGGACACGAAGGTAATAGGAAAGTATTGATATTTTTAATTGCCCATCTTTATTATAACCGGGGAGTGAGATGCTGTTCTCTTATGGTTTACTTTGACTTACAAGCTTGATAACCAAAGTCACTGTAGGGGCAAGGTCTATATTTTAAGGTGACAAAAAATATATGGGCACGAGCCACGTGTTTTGTACGGACAAATGTCAAGTGCCGGGCAATTTACACAAAACAATTAGTTTTGCCTTTTTTTCCAATCTGTAATAAAAATGTTGGAAAGCAGATGGTCGCTGAAATGATGCCATACAAGATTCAAATGATCATTCTCAGTTAAAAAAATCTACCCATTAAGATTTTTTTGTTATGTAATCGAATTTCACTGTGTTTCCTTTTTTCTGTGTTATGTTTAAAGAACAGCGGGTCTCTGTTGTAGTTTCCTCTGTTGTAAGAGACTGAATCATAGTTCTTAATTAAATCGTTTGCTTTGAAATGAATAAATATAATTACTTGCTTGCCAGCTAAAGAGGGCACCATTCCAGTATTCAGCTCGTTATTTATTGACCATTTCCTGCTTCTTATCGCATGTTCTCTGGACAAAGTCGGAAATTCTGGAATGTTCGGCGTCACATTAATGTGCAAAACCGAGGGTACTACATCTCACATCAATCCTGATTGAATGTTGTCCATTGAAACGAGTGAAATTAAAACAAGGAAGTCATTAATATGACACCGTGTTCGTCCATAAGAGAATGAAGACTTAACTATTCTTACTACAATTGTATTGCAAGACCATGAAGACATGATCGAGATACATGTGAACTAGTCTCTCGAGAGTGCGAGCACCAGTGATAGAATCTTCCTATTTCACTGCGAAATATTGTTAAGAGAAGGTATGTCGATAGACGGTACGAATGATCACTTTTTCCGAGTTCTAATTGGGTTTATGATTCAGATTTTATTTCTTTATCGGTATTTATGAATATAAAGCTTGAGACAACAGGTAAGATTCAATGCATCCGGTAACTTAGACGTGTGAATTGAAAATGGGTTGAAACGTACTTCTTCATTATGTACAGACAAATGTCCTATGAAAATTATCTTGTATCTCAAATTCCCTTTCAAAGGTAACAAAAAAGGGGGAAACTTTCAATATTCTGCGTTCCGACGGATGTTTTACCCATAGAGTTATTTAACCTAAACACGTATTTAACTCTATGGTTTTACCCTGTTTCGAAAGTTACTCGTAATCGTAAGATATGCACGCATCTGTATATAATATATATCATGGAATTCCTCAAGGATCCATGCGTAGTCCTATATTATTTACAATTTATACTAATTATCTCGTGACAAGTATATTTGAAAATTGTTTCTAAAATCAAACGACATGGTGTTACATCCCACTATTCTCGTCTGTAAAGAGAATGACGTTAATTTACTGAGAATAATGTTAAATTTTAGTCACACAAAATTCAACTCAGCTGGTCATGTAAAAGCAGACGAAGACTAAACGTTTACAAAACAATTTCTAAGATATGAAACTGAAACAATGCTGTCAGAATTATGTACATTTAATGTACCTATGTCTATTTGGAAAAAAATATTCTAAAAACGATACTCTTGAATATCCGGACATGCATCTTGATACAAACTTAAAATTAAATATTCATAGTAACGAAATGTACACAAAATACATTAGGTTTTTATTTTAATTCCTCACCCTTCAGGTCTCATGTTAATCTCATATGAATAGAAACATAACTTACAATTGTATTTTTATTCAAATTTTGGAATTGTGCAGATATTGTTTTTTATTCGGCAGACAAGATACATTCTGATCATTTGCACACACAAAAAAAACATGGCCGCCCTTCTCATTTTACCTTTTCAGATAAAAAGAAATAATTCAGGGGAAGATTGTTGCCAGTTTAAAGCCGTTTCATAGGTATAACAATTATATATCATTTATTATTTATAGAACGTCTGTGGACGCTGTCGGAAATTACTTAGAGTTATTCGTTTGTTGATAGACAAAGTATGGATTAAATATCCTTGAATTTACTAGACAATTATTTATACCACATTAACGGGGAAATACGAGTAAGATACAAAGTATGGGTACAAAATCCTTAAATTTACAAGTCTATTACATCCTCATGACATTTCATATTAAACAGCTGCGGCGAAATCTCCGAGCCCTGTCTGACTCCTTTTTATGTTTAAGACCAGCCAGTAAGTTTATAGTCAACTATGGCACTGGTGAATAAACTGTAGAGCGTTTTGACGGAATTATTGAGTACAATTGTACATCTAAATCATCCATGAAATTCAAATGACCCGACATGGCACACTGAATAAGTTTGACGTCATAAGAGACAACCCCCTTGAGTTTTCATAATAAATCTTAAATAAATCCTAGTACGATTCGTTTCTGAACCCTTTTGACCTTTTATTCACCGCAGAGCATTTATGACCACAATATATCAAATTAAACAGCTGTGGTGACATCTCCGACCCCTGTCTGACTCCTGTGTATAATTTTTATTATTTCGTTGCAGTTACTACATTCGGGTTTGACTCCTCCCCGTGTCTCGATGTAGACGAAGATTTTACCCTTTCTTTGAGAAATATTCTCATGTTCCAAATTTATCTTCTTGTTGAGGACGTTTTCATAATGCATATACCAACCTTCGAGTAATCAATACTTTTATTTCATTATTTATAATTATTTCGTCATCTTCCCCGTGACTATATTTGTGTTTGTTACTTTATAATCAGCATCTCTCATATCATTTCTGATGAGCGTTTGTTCTATTTTGGGGGACAAGCAGAAGTATATCTATTTGTTAACTGGAGCATTCATCCCAAATGAAGAAAATGGTGAATCAGTAGATGTCTTAACATAATCATGATAATTACGCGTCTGCTTTTATCATGATATATTCACATTTTCACAATTTTTCATTTATCGTTTAGAAAAATCTAATAATGATATCCTTTTGCATGATATCTGCGTGGAATTTTGATAGAATCTATTGTGATTCCGATCCATATAAGACTAAAATGACGGTGTCGCTCCATCAAAAAATCTTCTTTTCCCTCCTTTATCTTTATTTTATGCTGTCTTGCTTTCAAGTCTAATTCTGTCAAAATCTTTTCATTTCCTTTAAAATCCTTAAACTGTTATTTCTGAAATAATTTTCGGTACTTACAGAAATAGTAATGTGTTTTTCTTCTAGAAATTCTCACGGAGAGAATCTTCTTACTGCTATACATTGTACTTCTACTCTCAAAGGTTATACATCTCTTCGAGTAACCATTTTCATGTTTCAAGGTCATAAGGAATATGTAAGATATTTAAGATGGTTAGGTTTACGTTTAAAAATAATTTTCACGTTTCCAGGTAAAATTCGATAAATTTGAATTTCGATAGTTTTGAATTTCTATAATAAAGACACATAAATATGAAAGAACCAAAGAATGACAACAAAAAGAACATGTGAATATGGCATGAAATAGTGACAAGTGGTGAGGGTGCTATAATATTTCAAGTAAAAACCGGAAAGATTGAGCCCAAACACCTTGGTTGTCTGAAAACAACAACAATATATTCGTTTAAGAGTAACTATTAGTCTAAGAATACTTGTAACAGAAATCTGTATATCGTACCGTAACGATTTTTTTATAATTACGCAAAAAGAGTTTCATAACTTCCTTCGAGATACTATTATCTGATGGGTCAACGATATACAAGTCCAGTTTCTCAGTGGACCACTCCATTTCTAGTGAAACAGTATTAATTTATCGTGATAGTCTTTTCATTTATTGCAACTAGTATTTATTCATTCTGGATTTAAATCTATTTTACTGAATATTTAAATTGCATGTATTCTAATTCAATTGTTAAAGTTTATGGTATCTGTATGAATTTTGCAATTCTGTTTTAAAGGAGAAAAAAAAACATTACTGAAAATAGAGATTGGCGTGCTTGAGGAAGAAGTGAGGATAATATATCATGTTTACATATCTTTTAAATTATCGTGCTGTGAGTTCATAATTACATAAAGAAAACGAACACTATTTAAGTTAGAAGAATACAAGAAAAACATCACTCTCCCGCCTAAAACTAATGTTTTAACATTTAGTAAACTTTTACAAGATAGAAATGTAAATTAAAATATAAATGGATTACAAATACGATGAGAGCAACTAAAGTAAAATATTAGGAAGTTCTGCATCCTCTAAAACAATACGACCTACAACCAACCACAACTTCATAAAGCACGTGAATTGATGTACAATTCTTTACAACCACTAAAAATGATTTCAGGAAATATGGACATATTTCAACATGATCAACAATATAGAGAACAAAACCTTGAACAAAATCACGATACAATACCAGCACGTCCAGAGACATAAGGTTCCAAGAAAAACAGTACTAGAGACGCTGAAAGTCATAAAGATGGCACTTTAATAATGGCTGATTGAACGATTGATTAATGTTTTAAGAAAAAAAGCTGCAGAAATCCGCTTAGGAGACAGAGGTCACTTGATAAAAAATGAAAGATACGTTGGCTACAGATCTCTGATTTTTTCTCTGTCTTTTTTTTAGACTGAGATAGGTCTAACGAAACCCAGTTTGCCAGTAAAACAGTTACAAGGCCATAGATGAAACATACACTGAAAACGTACAAAAAGCAGACAGGCAAACAATACTGTAAAAGATGGAATATTTGACAAAACATCTGCATGTTAAGACATGACGATGTCATTAGGTTTGCCATTGAAACAAAAACACAGACGAAAAAACGAAAGGGAGTCACGCAATGAAGAAAGCCAAAGAACAGACTCAAAGACCTGACCCACAGAAACGAGGAAATGTCCAAGACAATGTAGAAAGTTCATTCAGCAACATCATCATTTAATTCAATCAAAATTTGTAATGACATTACTTGGCACATACTTGAAACCTATTCAAACAGTTTGGGGCCGTTCTTGAGAACCCAATTTTCTTTTTTCTTTGACCCCATTCGTTTTGGAGGGGGTGCTTGAACGTATATTGAAAATATATTCTATAGAATCATTTTCCACTGAGAATCTATGCTGAAAAAAATGTTTTTATCATGTATCCCGTGAAAGTTTGCTTCCAGGCAAGTAAATATAATGTATGATGTAATAATATATAATCGTCTCAATATATGTATATTTTGATTATTTATTTATCATTATTTATTAGAGAAAATTCACATTATTTCATCAGGATAAGATGATGTTGCTGTAAGAAACTAAGACGATTTTTTTTTTTTGCTTTCCTACTCACGTACGTAGTTATACTCAAACGTTTTGGTGCTGTGTTTAAGGACGACGTCAGATGACATGACGTGGGTTGAATGTAAGTCTTCTTTAGCTTCTGGAATGATTGTTGGGTCACGAGCCATCGCGGGGTAGCAGGCAACAGCAGACATCTGTAAATTCATTCGTTGCAAATATCGTAGAAATAAAGCCATGTTATTCACCGAGATCTAAACCATATTGACGAGCTAATTTTTTCTTTATTCTGATGGTATTTAAAAAAAAATATTCTAATTTGCAAGGAATTCGTAATATTAATTTGTAATTGTTCACATATAAAACTATGGTCAACACAAACACGAGAGTATGCGTATGTGAGATAAACGAGTATTAATTGAAATATGAAATGATTAGACAGATTACTCATATAGAAAAACATTATTTAAGTCATAGATTTTAACGATTGTACATGTTAAAAAGGAAAAATAGAATGCAGATTAAAAGAATCTTGGAAAGAAACAAAAATATTCGCATCTTGAACTGAGAGCATATTGTGTTCTTGACTGACCGAGATTATTTCTGCATTCACATCAGAGAGAAGTATCCAATATTTACCAAATTAATATAAATACAACATACGTAATGGCATCAAATATAAACAAATATAAATTTCAATTGAAGAGAAAGGCAATTGAAACGAATGCAGGAGACCGCCATCGTAAGCGATCGACCTTCATAATGATGGCGGCCTCAATGGGTGCAATGCAGGTGCAGGCGCAGTAGAGAGCAGTTCAAGAGATAGACGCATACGATTGTATACATTTTGCAAGAGTAACTTTTAGGCAATATATTGAGCATGACCTAATATTGTTTTGGAAGCTGTTTCAAATATTAATGCCATTAATTGATTGGTTTCTTAACCATAATATATTCTTTACTAGATTAGATGCGACTTGGACATTCGCAGTTAGTATTTTTTTCGGACGTACAAAAAGTAAACGGAATTTATACAAAAATAACATTAGCTCATTGGAAGAGTGATTTAAAAAAATAACATGTATTTAGAATGCGGGGAAGGGCATTCAAACAGGAATATATAAAATATACACTATGATGATCATCCTTCTAGAGCTGTAATTCTTAATTCTGAAATCTGTTGTAATTGGTCTGTATTATATTTCATATATTTTTCCTTATTTTTTTCGTTATGGAAAACATGTATTATTATAATGCAAGGACGTGCCGGGAATACTTGAACGGATATGAAAAAAGCTTGGCTGTATTTTTCATAAAAATTTCGGCGAAGAAAAGAAGAACCGCTCCCCGACTCGCTTATGGGAACGCAAGAGGGCGCTCGGCCTCTCCTGTCATCCATTAATTGAGTAATCAGAAGATTAAAAAAGAGTAAAATTTGGTTGGGATAGTTGAATCGATTGTAGCGATGAATCGGATTATCGTTGTCTTCTTTTCAAATTCACAGTAAACAAGTTAATTGCGACCAAGCCCTTAGGTTTAATGTTAATTTGTAAAGATAATGTGTTTGATGATGCGTATTTAATTTGATATTATATCTCGAGTCATAGATTTTCTATTTTTTTTTTAATCCATACAGGTTTTCGCTCATACATGTATCTTTATAGATCCACCATTACCATATCAACTCATAACTTTCAAAATATTCTTATGAATAAAAATAATAAAAACATTCTGATTTTTCAGCCATTTATAAAGGAATGCAGATTCCGTGATTTAGGATAAGTTAAGGCACCATCGGTTTAGTAAAAAACGAATTGCCACAAACAAATTTCTTAAACAAGCATCCAGCAGTTGAATGTTTAGATATTAAAACTTGATGTAAAGACAAGAATAAAAATACATAATTCAAAGATATGACATATAAATATGACTCGTTTTAAATTTAATGGAAAAGGCATCTAGTCATTCATCATACCATGCAGACAATATACACCATAATGGTGGTTTTTTATTCCTGAGTTTTGTTCTCGGTTCAAGTGGAAACACGGGACATCTATTCATCAACATTTTAAAAGGGACTGGATAATAAAGCCGTCAGTGTGTAGAAACTTCGATCAATCATTTCATTGTTGCTCCATTCTAATAAAATGCACTATCTTAGAACATTACATATAAGTGTAAGACACTGGCGGAAAACTTTTAAAAGAACGAGTGTTATACAAATGTATGTTGATATTCTGCTTATCTTATGTAGGGCGATTTAATTTCAAAGTTTTGGTTGAATTATCGATCCGGATGTAGCAGGAAGGACAACCAGGTTTATGAAATATTTCGTTTTCATTTGCTTACATTTCGAAAACATACTGGGTTTCATTTAGAGAATGAAGATTATCCCGAAAATTGAACGAAAGTCTCTTGGAAATCGAATCACAAAGGATGACGCTAAATGCGCAATTTGTCATTAGATTCTTCATTTGACTCCAAAAGTGTACAGCAATGCGCATGCGTCGCCCCGATTCCCCCCCTTTTTTGCATATTAGAACTCCAGTTAATGTTTGCATGCAGTATGCTCAAAGACTTCCGAAGTGTTGGGCGTTGGCTTTGTGCGCATGCGTCGTAATGATAAAGGCATACCGGAATTCAAACTTAACATTCTGCCCTTAGTTTTTGAAAGGCGCGAAGTGTGTGCGAAGTTGCCAAAGAAGTCAAATTCTAAAAATTGGAAGCCTTTTTTGTTTCTTTGTTTTTCAAACAGCATGGAGATGCCTGGGTTGAGAAGAGTTTACCTGTTATTTGTCGGCATAGCTGTATATTGCTGGTACCAAACTGAGGCACAAACTATTACAGGTAAGTTGCTTTACTTCCGAAATGCCACAATATCATTCCATATAACATGTATAATGACCGTCTTCATCATAATAATTGTCTTAATAGATATATTCGTACAAAGGTATATCATTAGCAGACTGTCCTCTAACATATATAACATAACGAGGTCAAACGTGAAGAAAAATATGCCCCAATAACATCACAGTAATCATGTAATAATCTGTTAAGAATGGCATATAATATATCGTAAAATCTCGAGACCATGACATTTTGAAACCATATGGCATGTGAAGAATACAATGTAAGTTCATTTCTAAATATTCTTTGGAAAACAGAATAAAACTTAATTATATTCTTATTCATCCATCTGATATATTATCTTCCTCTCTAAAATTGATCTTGTTTGAACTTCCGCCAGATTGTACTGTTCTTGTCATTTTATATTGGTATAGATTGTTTTTATATCTACTAATGCTGTATTTGCTTCTAAATAATTTAATATAATATTATGTTATAAATTCAATGTTCTTAAGTGTAATATTATTCGAATGTTTGCATCTATTAATGTTGCACTTGCTTCTAAAGAATTTTATATAATATTATGTTATAAAATCTATGTTCTTAAGTGTAATATGATAAGAATGTTTATGAATCTAATGCTGTACCTGCTTCTAAATAATTTGAACTAATATTATGTTATAAAATCAATGTTCTTTTGCATTGCGTCTAAAAACCTTTCAATGAAAGCGACAAACAAAAATCAAAATAACACTGAAAACAAAAAAATACCCCCAAGGAATTGTTTGAGATTAAAATGAGCAGTCACAACATTGAACGATTTACGAGTATCGAGGAAAAAAAAGATCGTTTGATAATTTCATATATTATAGTATTCTTAAATAAAATTATGTCAACTCCCAAAAACTAATACATTGTTCATCTTAACAAATCAAAGGTTGTGTATCAATTTGTTTTATTTGATTTGTCTAACCGAACGAGCCTAAGTACGCATTTCTTGATATCAAATATAAACACGACGACAATTTAATTGTTGCGGCGGTTACGTTCATTCTTATTCTAATTCAAATAATGTTACCCTTACATAAACTGGTATATTAAAAATGTATCTGTTTACTTTCTTATGTCACCCAGCAAGCAATATTAATCGATTGCCAACAAAAGTACAACAATAACCCGATGACTACATACAAATATATTCTAATTTCCTTCTTATTCTAACATACTTATTTGTTTTTTGAGGGGGGAATTCAAGCGACATGTGTCAACATCAAGTCCAAAAATTAATATTCTGCTCCTGAACAATTAAGTTACATGCCTCTCTTTGGCGCGTAAAAAAAATTACCGGATCATCGCCCACCCGTAGTTGGTCACGATATGAAAATGAAAGTAACCCTGATTGATTCTGAAGTTCGAAACAAAAACTTGACCAAACATTAAAACAATCTACATTGTAAGAAGGATGGATTCATGTCACAAACAGGAGTAATTAAGAAAGACTCTTAAAGAATGATAAGGATGAAGCCTTTCAAAGAAAACAAAGAGAGTATAGTTTCAATTTTGAACATTAATATACTATACATGAAGGAAATCATTAGCCTGTGCGTGTTATCCGAACGAATCGAGTACACTACTAATTTTTCAATAAGATGTGATTGATACAAGACACTTCAAAAATTATTCTCTATTGCATACATACCCATCGATTTCGAAATCTTATAATCAGTCCTTAACAACTAGTACACTTAAAAGTTATTCAACAAAGCCTCCATCAATTTATGTTTGTATTATCATATTCAGATCTATAATGTCACTTTTAATTCTTTGCTTTTAGATTATATTCAAAGATGCTCTCTATAGATTTTTTTAAACAAAGTATGCATTTTACGCCCTCGAACTCTCAGAATTATAAAAAGCCAACTTCAACACTGAATGATACGAAAAGGAAATATATTCCCATTGGTCAAAAACCGAGATAATGATAATTGCTAAACTTATTTGAAAAGTAATATAGAAAATAGTCCAGCAGATCAAACAATTTTTCAGGAAAATCCAAATATATGTTCGTGAATGCATAATACATACTACAAAGTAAAAGTTCAACCAAGCAACACATATTTTCGGATGAATTATCAGCTTTGATCAATGAGTTTTACCATTTATCTTGTTCCTTAACGGCATGGAAATATTGATTCCCCCTGCAAAAATTAATTGCGTCATTCACAATATCTCTTTTTTTTTTTTAGAAATGAGACTGAGGAAATGAACTATAATAGAATAATCATTCGTCATGATCATTAATGAGTCCCTTAAATAAATGAGCTGTTTTTATAGAAACCAATACATGATGTGGTCGCGAGATGCGGTCGTGGTACTTCTTAAGTATTGACAAGCATTATCATGATAAACATGATAAAGATATGAATGGTTCGTAAGTGCTTTTGCTTTCATCAAAACAACTTCATCAATAATCGATTCATGTCTTACAGATCTCTTACAAACATTTCAGATGACATGAAAGATTATTATACAACCATCCTAAAGTACTTCTTTCCCTATCATTTTATTAGATTTTATAAATATTGGAAATGATTTTGCTGGTGTATTCTTAAATGTTCATCAACGGAGCTTACGGAGGTATGCAAGTTATTATCAATCTTAGGCGCCCCATGCTATGTATCCGGTAATTGTGATGTTTTTTATAATTATGAAACGCAATATGTGTCATTGTAAATTGAAAGGCCAAATTATTTAAATTGAAATTACGTTCGAAACTAAACTTATTACAAACACAGTATACTATTAAAATATTGTTCAAAAATTGTTCACTAATGTGACGGCTCCAACGATTTCTTGCTCAGTAATGAACTAAATAATTCTCATTCAAACATCTTAATTTTTGTGCATAGGTCCCTACTTATATTTTTCATACTTTTTACGATTTGAAGTAGAACTTGCCAGAACCAGTAATCATATGATGCAACACTTTCCTTTTTTTTTTATAGATTTCTCCTAATACATTCAAAGTATCCTGTCCAACACTATCATTTCACGGTTTGCACGCTTTAAACACAAAAAGCCCAGATATAATTGAATAAATATAGTCGTTTCAACATTATTTTAACAAAAGGGAGAAAAATACCGCTTTAAAATAATTGTTGCATACGTATGAAAAACTTATATATATATTAAAAAATAATTTGATACAAAATTATTGTTTGCCTAGCAACATTTCAAGGGTGTAATAAGAAATAGGGAAGTGTGAAAAAAAAAATACTGAATTCTTTTCATTGATAACTGTCAGTATGATGTCTTCCATATCATGAGCTGAAACAAAGTTGTTAGCGGTTAGCGAAACAAGAATCTGTCATGCAATTTTTTCTCCAATATATCTATCTCGCTCATGATACTTTCGCTATATAATGTTGTATTGTTTGGAATGACAGAAGTCATACAGAAATAAATATTCAAGTTTTTCAAAAACACTAAAAGAAAAAAAAATCTTTGGAAAGGTTAATGAAATATATATGTATATAAATAAAATAAAAAAACTACGTGACACACATACTGCATCCTGAAAAAAAAATTGTGAAGAAAGTGAGTTCAAGTTAAATTTGCTTTCTTTAATCATGAAGTAATAATCCTTGGCTATTTTCCATATCATAATGCTTACAGTTTTAGTTTCCCTAGAAGTAAAAAATTAAAAAGTAATAATTTAATTTCATTTATTATATTTAGCACTAATAGGATAGATTACGATCGGTACACATTAAATCCGGTTCAAAGGGGGGAATCTTCAATAAAAAAATAAATATACATGGTACACTAATCGCAATCGCGATAAGCAGAATAACAAATATAATATCAAAATTTTACCCAGCAACAATTACACGATTATCATTCACAGATCATTGAATAAGATGCAGTGATCGATTTGTATTTATTTTCTCTCTCCTTTATATGTATGTCTTTTTTTCTTCTTTTCTTCCTTTGTCTATTTCTCCTGTTTGTTGTTGTTGGTGTGTGTGTTTGTTCAGCTTGGGGTCTGATGGGGGGGGGGGGGTTATGGGGCGGGAGAATGCTCAATATACATTCATTCTTTCAATTTGCGTAGTTACGATTTTTTTATCATTATTATTTGCTTTAGCTGCATACATTAATTGTTGAAATGTTATTTTTGCATAATTTCCGATTATGTCTCTGTTCTGATACAACTTGTCTCTGCTATGTTTATTACACTGTTATTTAATTTGTATCGCTGCAATTGTTTTACATTTCCTTGATTGTGTATATATGACATTTATTTGAATGAAAAATAAATATCACTACAAAACAAAATACAAATACCGTACATGTAACCCTCGTATGATCTCTTAGAAAAGGCCAAATATCTGAAAATTAAGATTATTATCACTATCATAGAGATGTAGTGAATGGCGCTTTTGAAAGAAAATAGGAAAATTCGAAAATACAGCTCATCAATTGTCGAATATCTAAATTGTTTATTCAAGTCATATTGTAAGCAAACTTCTACGTAAATATTATTTCTTCATTACCATTTACGATTTAAAGTTCTTGTAGATAGACATAGACATGACTTCCATAATTACCATTAGTTTGACGATCCTTAACCCTTTAAATAAACCGACTTATAGTATTTCATTATGAATATAATTATGAATGATACATTCTAATAGCGCCAAAATTAATCTGACACATTTCATCACATTTTCGTAACAGCATTATTAAATAAGTACTATGGTAAATAAGTTTCAATTTGTGTCATGAATATGCAATATTGTGTCATCTAACATATCTTTTTAATCCATTTTAACTCCAGGTTTAACTGCACATATTATGTAATTTTAATTTGTATCTTTATTCCTTATCTTAATAATTTCCATTATTTGTATATATTGGCGCTGTGTAAACATGTACAATTCAGTTTGTGACAGCCAATCACGTTTTTTTTTGCAATAAACCTGATTTGAATTTCTTTTTTTTCCCACCCAGACGTACGCCTCGTCAATGGCTCCAACAATGCTGAAGGAAGAGTGGAGGTCTTGTACGGTGGATCATGGGGAACAGTTTGTAGTCGTTATGGTTGGGATCTATTAGCTGCAAGGGTAGTCTGCAGAATGCTCGGCTTCGACGGGGCGTTGGCAGCGCCTGGTTCGGCTAGGTTTGGGCAGGGAACCGGTGATATTCTTTATGTCAGTTGTGAAGGAACAGAAGAAAGCCTGGCAGATTGCTATCTCGATCTGGAGTATGGAGCTTCCTACTGTAGACATAACGAAGTTGTGGGTGTCATATATTATTCACAAATGTCAGTCACAATCACGAGCGAATATATATTCGATTATACGAAACGTGATACAGCATTCTCTTCAAAGCATCCTCCATTTACTTGGCAACTCATTTGTGAAGATTGTTATTGATTCATAATTAGTACTATAGGCTACGTTTAATTATCTTGAGTTAAACTTTTAAAGTATAATTTTCTAAACGTTAGGAAATTCTGGATTACGCTTTTAACTATAATAAACTTACAATAGTAGTTCAACAGTTATGTAGCATGATATATATATTTAAAAAGTTGCCTTTACAGTACTCTCATATGAAAATGATCCCAGATGACAACTTTGCGACTTCATGTGCCTATGTTTGCAAGTTTGGCTGCTAACCAATACACAGCCAAAACCTGTCGACAAAGCGTGACAAGTTGCAAGTAACTTTCGAGTGGGTAAACGTAGTCTGATTAGTAGCCAATGAATGCAAAATTTACGGTGGTATACATGTAGTCTGTGATTAAACGCTTCAGGACTATCATTGTATTAGAAATAATGAATTATATCTTTGTAATCGTTCTTTACAGGATCGTTAATTCATCTATATATGAATATTTTCGTGTCTTTAAGTACGTACTTTTTTATTTTCTTGTTCACAGAGCATCCTCATGGCAAACAGAACATGGAAGATATTAAGAGCTATGTTACGATGGGATGCGACAAGGATGCAAACTCGTGAAGCAAATGAATCGACACAGTGTAACGCATTAACCATTTGGCATGTAAATCTCAGGGAATTATTCCATTCTTGAAGTGAAATTACCACTAATGATGGCAAAAACATACTTCTTCCGAAAGACCACGAAATCAACGAAGGTATTGCGATCTAAAATTACCAGGAGATCACTGCAAATGTCTTTGAATGTCGACATGCACTTTAACACAGGCTACATCATTTTGATTAAAGAGTATTGAGTAATGTTCTTTTTTATGAATGTGGAAATGAATGAATGGATGAATCAGTAATCAAATTTCAAAGGTAAAGTATCCAATCCAATCCAATCCAATCCAAAGGTCATTTGATATAGCGCCTTTTCCTTCTGGTTACAAAGCGCTTCGCACACACTTCTCCATGTTTGTGCCACAAATACAATAAACACCTCAGCATGGTATTAAATCCTCAGAAAAGTATTGAAACACGGTCGTACGATTCTATACTTCAGTAAACGAAGAAAACAAAGGAAGTTGAAAGAAAAATAAGTCGGTTATATAGACCCAGAGTTTTCCTTCACTATATAATTAGACCATGCTCTCATTCTAAAATTTTCTAAACGGAATTGGCAATCACATTGGAAATATAAATGAAGGTAGTCAACGTTGCCTTGTAATTGGTATAATACTTAATATAGACACACGAGTAAACTACAAACCACATACGAGTGGCGACTGAAAAGATTTGAGCTTCACATAGAAAACAAATATATGAAAACCAAATTTTGGCCATAAATATTTCACATTTCTTAATCCTACCCATCAGATATGTTGGTTATAGCAATATCTATTCTTATTTTATACAATTTCTTTATCAGGTGTCTCGTTTAAAATGGACAAACCCAAGTATCGAGCTCTCGTCAAGTTTCTGCAGCTGAAATGCATGCCCCCAGTTGAGGCTTGATGCTCTTGGAGTGTAACATATCCAATTCATTGGAATGAGTTGTGACTCTGGATGAGAGAAGGGTTCATTGTTATCACCCTGAGACCATGGATCAGTAAAAAAAACAAAACAATGGAAGCATCCCATATCATCAATCCCAGAGAAGGCCAACCCTAGTTTGCCTATTTTTCATTACACACTGTGATACAGGAACATGTAAAACTAGACTCAATACAGCAATGACCAATAAATTTGGTGGGTATGATTCAAAGATGTGAAGAGTTTTACGGATCAAAGTTGGTCTTCATTGCTTAATCTTTTCTATGTTAGGCTCAAAAACATTTCAGTTTCCTCTCGTATATATGCTAACACAGCTATGGTTATCACTTTACCAATAGCAGGGAACGTTTTATGTTAGCACGGATATTGTCAGTATATTTATTCATTAATGTGATTTGAACAAAAGTATGACATCTGAATGTCAGGTTATATCTGCTTCTTAAGGATCGGATATCTCCAGTTTAATGTCACAAATTATAATCAATATGGAATTTAGTTTATCCTGTAGATACGATAAAAGATTTCTTAAAGTTGATGACACTAAACGTATTCATTTCATATTCGTACCTACAACGTGTGAGTCGATAAGGCAACCCCAGATAAGAATGGGAAGTAAATGAAAGGCAGATCTCAACAGCTATTTATACTTTGAAAAAAATACAAATAAGCAAAGAAGGAACAAAATATTTATTCACCAAAGGAGTTTATCTGATAAGCCTGAAGGAATTTCGAGTAGACGTGTTGTATCAGAAATCTACGCCATCTATGATGATGCCATGATGGATCTTGCAGCCTCGCAAGCGAAAGAAACTCTGTAAAATCTATTAATTGATTAATTTTTATATTATAATAGTATTGTCCTTTTTGATTGTGTGCATGCATTATTATACAAAAAGAAATCCATGCTTTCAAAGTAGTCCAGAAAATATTGCCACAAATTAGTAGCAATAAAATTAGTTTTGCCTGGCTTGTTTACAATACAATTTTTAACTGTCTTTAATCTGTCGTGGGCATTGCGATACTTGGTCTCACTGTGGACCCACCATTGTCCATGCTCACACATTGCTACCACTTTCGCAAACTTCACGTGTAAAAGACGAAAGCTAGACGGAGTTCATTACCAGTTGTAAAATTAAAGGTTCTTTTGGTTTATCAGTGACATATGGTCTGTTGCAATCTTGCCTTACTCGCCTGAAGCCACGGAAAGTCTTACGCATTCATTATAGCAGAGAAATGAATGAACGGTCAGGTTTATATTTTCTCCGGTAATTGTATGATGGGTAACATTTTGTAAGGTGCGTCGTACATGTAGGTGGCTACCGGCACTGGCAACGGCCCTTTTTTCTTTTGGAATACAGTCACTGTGTTTACGACCATAGCAATACCTCCATGTTTATGGCATCGTAGATGGGCCCTGAACAAAGTGAATTTTCAGCTAAGGTAGGAAATACTCTGGAAATTTGTACAGAAATTGTACAATGTCGGTATATTATATGCTAACATTGAACCATTATGCCCTTTTACATTTGGATTGTAACAAAATCTTGGGATCGTAGCTCTTTTAAGCACATCATACGATCAGCGCAGTGCCATCGTGTCATGTACGGATATTGTACGACCTTTGTATGGTTTATGTGAATATGCACTGTAACCGAGCCGAAAAACACGATTCTCCGACCACAAAACAGTATCTGAACGATCTTCGTAAGGTCCCTTTTTTACATATTTTACTATGGCCCATCTACAACGCCCAACACATAACCTCGTACGACTTATGTAAACAGCATAACATACATTCGTAGCCCGAAGTCACAAACGATGCCCGTAAAATCGTATACGAATCCATCACACGATGACTGTAGGAAAATGTAGAGTGGGCATCAGATCATCAGATACACACACGCCAAGCGTAAAAAATACAGAGTAGAGTCTAACCAGAGTAAGTTAATATCATGCGGACCACTTCAAATCAGAAAAAGAAGGAAATTATTTGACATATTAGCGTATACAAAACACAAAACAAGTACGTCTCGAACAAGTTGAACAAACTGGAACGTTACAGGAGGCGTAAGAAGATTATGGTTATACTTGTAAAAAAGCAGCTCATGAAAATAAAAAAAACACACAAAAGGAATGACAGAAAGTTCTTTATTGGATCAACCCATGGATATTTTTTTTTACTATGTTAACTTATCTAAAGCTTATAAACTTTCCAAAAATTTAAGGAAAGTAAGACATTCTTTAATATCAGGCTTAAAAACTGTCTAAATTGACATTCTGTTCTTATGAACAGCTTCCTGATTTATTTCAATAATAAAAGAATGTCAAGGTCTGAAGTCTTCATTACGCGAATTTCACGATTTTTGTAATCTACATGTATGTTACATATTTTTAAAACATGTCAACTTCCTCAATTATGAATATTCTTCACATTTTTTTTCTGTTATTACTTCATCAGCGAAGCATCCGGACAGATGCTGGAAAATTATTTCGAAATACTGTGTATATCAACTGAGATGAATCAGCAGAGAAAGTTGAACTCTCGTCGATGTCCCAGGCAGCGTGAAAGTCCGTCATCAACAGTGGTGACGAAAATTCACTTTGTTTAAAAAGTCGGGTCTTTTCGACCGTGCCAACTGTTGTTTTTACCTCTTCACGGTTTCAAGTCTTTGCGATATTGTTTCTTGCAGCTGGTCACTTGGACGACGTCATCCATTAACTTCTTTCAAGCCTTTAAGTTGAATTTCCTCCTAAACACTTAATCGTTTAGTCAATCACAAGAAGCGAATTAAGGGGATTTTTTACGATTCTTTTCTATATTAAAAGAGTACAACCTTGGCTATCTAATGATGCAAAATCTATTCCGAGATTTCAAGTGAAACTAAAAATTTCAGCAAATCAAAGAGGGCATAATTAAACATACACTTCTTGTGCGTCCCTACCCAAACTACGGAGCCATCGATGTAGAAAGCGGCACGGAGTTTGTCTGAAAAAAAGAGCTGGCAAAAAACATCTACAAGATCTATAAACAATGTACACGCTGTAGTAATATTTGTTTCCGTATACCATGAAATACGGTGGATTGCCCACTGACATTTAAATTGACTGGCACAGTCATGATGGTCTTCAAAAAGACGAAATAATTGACATGAAATCCACACAGTCAGACAAACACCTCAACAACTCTTAAAGGGCAAGTCCACCCCAACAAAAACTTGATTTGAATAAAAAGAGAAAAATTCAACAAGCATAACACTAAAAATTTCATCAAAATCGGATGTAAAATAAGAAAGGTATGACATTTTCAAGTTTCGCTTCATTTCACAAAACAGTTATATGAACAAGCCGGTTACATCCAAATGAGAGAGTCGATGATGTCACTCACTCACTATTTCTTTTGCTTTTTATTGTTTGAAATATGAAATATTTTGATTTTCTCGTCATTGTCATGTGAAATGAAGTTTCATTCCCCCCTGAACGAATCATCTTGTGCTTCAGGCAAGGAGGTCCTAATCATCAAATTCGTAAAAATTGAAATATTGTATAATTCAAACACTAAAAAACAAAAGAAATAGTGAGTGACGTCATCGACTCTCTCATTTGGATATACCTGGCTCGTTCATATAACTATTTTGTTAAAAATAAGCGAAACTTTGAAATGTCATAACTTTCTTATTTTACATCCGATTTTGATGAAATCTCCAGCATTGTGCTTGTCTGATTTTTCTCTATTGATTCAAATCAACATTATTCTGAGGTGGACTTGACCTTTAAAAACTCATAAAAAACAGAACAAATAAGTTGAAATATTGTAATGGAGTTCGCGTCAACCCAGCTACCATCAATGACCATGGCCTCATTATTGTCAGAGAAAGTCATCGTGAATTACCGAGAAAGTAAGTAAAAAAAGCTCACTCGTCAACTGCCTTAATAACGAACAGTTTACCCAAACTCAAGGCGATAATGGAGGACATTTTCCAAAATAAAATCAAGGCAGTGGATGGGCGACCCGATCTCGAGAAGTTGATTGCCTCGCGATGCCCTTCTTAAGTTACAGTAAAAGAGATAGATATGATTTTTTTTAATTAAAAGCAGTGAATGAGAGAGGCATATCTATGATGGATGACAGATATCGACTAAAATGTAAAGGTTAATAAATTCTACAGGTACCGATATGTTTTTGTCATTATTTGTTTTTCGCTCTTATCACGAAATTTATATATTTATGTCGAGGGTGAATATCCTTCCAAACGCGCAAACAGCTCGGTATATGGACTTGACAAAGCGAACCTCGTTCGATACGAGAAAAAGCTCTTTAATCACATAATTGTGTGCAATTATGAAATGGTAATGAGAATATGGGATTACAAAAAAAGGATCACGGTACTGTCGACCTGACCTAAGACATGTCAGTAGTGAAGAAATCATGGATAAGGCAATGTAAATTGAATTTGGGAGTGAGAAATTTTAATGAAAAGTGAACATCGAATGTTTATTATCTGCATTTCGACATAAATATACACCTTGTACACTTTTGCATAAAATTACAAATCATTTGTAAGATGTTGATTTAAACTAATTTGCTAATCAAAGTACAATTAAAGAGCAGCATTTCATGATGTCTGCTTATTTTCTGAAAGCTCCGAAACGCAATGTTAACTTGATTTAAATTGCTGCAATGAGGGTCTGAATTTATTCTGTGTTCTACTGAAAATCGAATTATTAAGTGAAATGTGTTTTGGTGAGTCTATAGGAAAGTTTCAACTGTGGTGAAGAGTATGAATGTGTAAGACGGTTTGCTATATGTGTATTTAGGAATACAATCTACCGTAGAGTTTCTTCAAATCAGACCTAACTGCTATTGTTGAAATTAAAAGCAAACGCTAGTTGAAAACAAATAAAGGGTACAAATAAAAGCTAATACATCAACAAACAAAATTAAAGGAGAAGTTCACCCTGAAAAAAAACAATATTCTGAAAATAGCAGGAAAAAATAACCAATTGGTGGAGGTTTGAGGAAAATCCATCAAAGGTTAAGAAAGTAATTATTTTATGTCATAAACGAGCAGCTTCTTGAGATGTTATGTGGTATATACATAATTTTCAGTTTTTAATGGTTCATAATCACTAAAAGGACACAACTTTTCTTTCTGGAGCGGGTGTGAAAAGAAAAGAGAAATTGTATGTCGATGTACTGAAGGTCCATTTTATTATTCTTATTACAGAAAATCACAATGATTGAATGTTTTACTACACGATATATATAGGGAAGCTACTCGCATTTGACGTCAATAGAAAAAAAATCTAATGATGTTTTAAAGGGATGGCCCGGGATGAAAATACTTATCTCTAAAACAGAATAGAGCAAAATTCACAGAGCAAAATGCTGAAGATTTTATCAAAATCGGATATCAAATAATGAAGTTATTGAATTTTAAAGTTTATCAATATTTTGTGAAAACAGTTATATGCACATCGTTATGAATATTCATTAGTTGCGACAATAAATAACTAATACACTTAATCAGTTGTCAATCCAATTGTTTTAGTTCATGGTAGAACAAATTTGAATAAACCTAATTTCATATAATAAAATACAAAAAACAAGTGGGTACATGACATCATCAGCAAACCCAGTGAGTATTCATAAAGACATGCCTAGAACTGTTTCACCGGAATTATGAAAATCTTTAAAATTCCATTACTTTATGTTATCCGATGTTATCCGATTTTATTTTCAGCGGTTTGCTTTGTAAATTTTACTAAATTGAGATACAAGTATCTCAAGCCTGGACCATCCCTTTAAAGCTGTGATTGATTTTCCTCAAACCTTCATTAATATTTTTCATTATTTATTCTGGTATTGCTAGGATAAACTTTTTGTCAAGGTGAACTTCCATTTTAAGCATTTTGCTTTTTTAATGCTTTATACGTTCATTTTTCGTCTCGCCGTTGCATATGCAATTACAGGAATGTGTGCAATTTTCACCCGGATAAACAAGAAAATTATAAGTATTTGCATACTATTTTGCCTACCGACATAAACAAAATGCGAGAAAAATGAGGATTACTAGTATCATGCATTTGGCACATACCCTCTTAAAACGCTGAATGAGAAGGTCTTTTACGGTTGATCGTGGATGACCGTTTGTGATGACTTATGGGATCTCACGGAAGCAAGAGTAGTCTGCAGAATGTTGGGGTTCAACGGAACATTGGAAACGCCTGGTTCTGCTAGGTTTGGGCAGGGAACCAGTGATATTATTGATATCGGGTGTTCCGGAACTGAGGAGAGCCTGTCGGACTGTCCACACATCAGGAAAATATCTTTTTGCGGTCATAACGAAGATGCAGGTGCCAGGTGCTATTCAGGGGGTATGTAACAATTTTCATTGCTTATCGATAAGCAGGAATTAAATTGTCCCTTTGAATCAATATAAATAAAGTGAAATTTGAATCACACTCATTCAAGCAAACTCCCCTTGGTTCAAATATAAATCAACTTAATCATTTACAGATAAATTGGCATGTTCAGTTTCAAAGCACCGTGATATTGGATAACTTTTAATTCATTCATGGTCTTTTTGGCTGGGAAAACCAAATGATCACGACACAACATTGTTCTGCACTTGTCCTACGGAACGCATTGCCATGTCAGGAGCATAAACTCGTCTTTTTTTTCAAACGGCATATCAAGTACATCAAATCCTGAGTTTAAAACAATTGCAGAACATTAAATTCCCTACGGAAACTTTTTGAGACATTGCGACACCAACCATGTCAACTCTGTTGTCTTGACAACCAATCCCAACGAGCCCCGGTTACGTCATACAAAGATGATCTACTGTAAACACACATTCAACATGCATAAAATTCAAGGAAGTTAAGCCTAAGACTTGTTCTGAAAATGCTCGCAATGTACACTAACATTGAAGGGTTATTTTTCTGTTAGGACACATTACATCATGCATTTCCTACCTCGCGTATGCATTGGTTGGATTGAAAGAGTCATTAAAAAAATTGAATTTTTACTTGGTAGGTTATAAACATATCTATCTAAGACAGCAGTGAAAGATTTTCTCAATCAGTTTTGTAATTTTGCGATGAACAAAAACACCGCACACCATGCAGATCATTGGAATTGGCCGAATCACGCGAAAACACGTTATCGATACAAAATGAAGATAGAAGGTCTTGTACGGTGGATCGTGGATGACCGTTTGTGATGTTCGTTGGTATAATGATTACACGTTCTATGGTTGGGATCTATTAGCTGCAAGAGTAGTCTGCAGAATGCTCGGGTTCGACGGGGCGTTGGCAGCGCCTCGTTTGTCTAGTTTTGGGCAGGGAACCGGTGATATTATTGGTGTCGATTGTTACGGAACAGAAGACAGTTTGGCAGACTGCCCCTATGTGGAGATCTATTCTTCCTGTGGGCATCAATACGATGTGGGTGCCGTGTGCTATTCGGAGGTGCGTGATCAATATTTACATTCATCAACTAATAGTACTTGAAGATGTGGACTACATTACTATGAAATTAAAAAAAACTTTTTTTGAGCTAATGCAACAATATCAAAATTTTGATTACATATTAAAACTAGATTTAAAATTATCTTGTCCTCTTATTACAAAATACGTACACATTAAAGTAATAGCTGGTGATAACATAGAATACCTGCTGTGTTCTAATACATGTATCAACTGTTCAGTCCTTATATGAAACAATTTATCAAAATTCTAGTATCTAAAATGATACCGACTTTATCATTATTAGTAAAATGGAAGACAAAGTGATATCTAGTGACAAAATTCTATCAGAAATGTAGACTAATGTCTCTTCGTTGGCTCGAACAATCTAGAATGGAGAGTGGAAGTCTTGCATGCTGGATAGTGGATGACCATAATGTGGTGTCAGTTGGCATGGTTGGTGGGATCAAAGGGCTGCAAAAGTTGTTTGCAGAATAGCCGTGTTTGACGGGGCGTTAGAAGACTCTTGTTTCTCTAGGTTTGGTGCGGGAACCTATTATCTTATTGGCGTATTTTTTATAACTGAGGAAAGCCTGGCGAACTGTCCAAACCTTTGGAAAACCTCTGTATGTGAGCATAACGAAGTTGTAGGTGCCGTGTGTTACTTAAGGGGTATGTAATAACATTCATTGCTTATCAATATGCATGACTCAATTCCAAATGATTCATTACACATTCAATATGATTAAAGTGAATACCAATGCTTATATATTCGTGAGCGATCTCCACTTGATTTAGAAGTGATAGGTTTAATTAATAACATAATGAATATATTCAAGCAAAAAGGGTAATGTTCAAAGTATTCCAAGTGTGCAAAGCAAAATAATAATCTTGAATGCGAGTGGAGGTTTTTTATGCTGGATCATGGATGACCGTCTGTGGTGATTGGTATTGGGATCTGAGGGAAGCAAGGGTAGTCTGCAGAATGCTCAGCTTCGACGGGGCGTTGGAAGCGCCTCGTTTTTCTACGTTTGGGCAGGGAACCGGTGATATTATTGATTTCGGTTGTTACGGAACAGAAGACAGCTTGGTAGACTGTTCTTACGTCCGTTCATCGTGTGGGCATCAACATGATATGGGTGCCGTGTGTTATACAGGAGGTATATGATCAATTTTGTATTCGTCAACCAATAGTTCTCGCAGATTTATTACTACATTATCATGACTGAAATACAATATTTTTTAAATTCAATAACACATGAAATTTTGATTACAAATACAAATTCATTTATGCTAACAACTTGTACCCATTATGTTACATATTTATCGAAGTAATAGCTAGCGATAGCATAAAAATGTTGATTTGTTTTGATTGACATTTTCCAGTCCTTTTAAAATAAAACGATTTATCAATATTTGGATATCTAAAATTATATCGTTTCTTCAATCATGTCAATGACTCGAATATTGTTCAACATGTTCAATAGAGAGTAAATGTCTTGTACAGTAGATATTGGTGGGATCTGAGGGCTGCAAAACCTGTTTGCAGAATTCTCCACTTCGACGGGGCGTAAGAAGTGCCTCGTTTGTCTAGGTTTGGTCTCAGAACTGGTGATATTATTGATGTCGGTTGTTTTGGAACAGAAGATAGCCTGACTGACTGCCCACATGTGTATATCCTTTCTTCTTGTGGGCATCAAAACGATGCGGGTGCCGTGTGCTATGTGGGAGGTAGGCCTATATGTGAACAGCCACCCCCAAACCAATGATAAGTCGCCCAAAATGAATCTTTATATTTTTATTGAGTTTGAAATGCACATCCTAAGCTTTAAAATGAAAATGATATAGGTTTTTTTTCAATTATTCAACGATAACCAACGCAAATATTTGATTGTATGCAGAAGAAACTACGTGAGATCTTAGAAAAATATGGAGAAAATAATGTTTGAAGTTCTGAGTTCACTCAGGTATGAGATGTGCATTCTGTGCAATCTCAGAAAAGCTTGTGTCAAAGAAACTTCTGTCTTGTTTTTTTTATTTAACTTTACAACTAGAAATCTTGACAGTATCTAGAAGGATAATTATTCTTTTAGATAAGCTGAATTTGTGTTATTTATTTTTCTATTTTAACAAAAAAGTTTTGCGTTGCTCAGATGGACTTTGTCCAGCCCTTGTAGTAACATTCTAGTATCTTAAAGATATACCGTCTTATCATGGTTACTAAAATGACATAACTGAAGACTGGAATATGTTATGAAGGGGTTATAAACTTTTTGTAAATACTTGCAAATATCGGAATGTTCTGACACTATTATACACCGAGGGCAATTCAATTTCAGAGAATATCAATACAAACACGTTGAATCATATGAAGAATAAAGTATATCCCCGGACAATTCATACTTGATATTCGGGAGAGTTGGCCATAGACCGAACACTTTCATTTCATTAATTTGATTATACACATGATTTTTAATGTTCGAATACTCCACAACCTATTGAACTTTCAGGGGAGAGTATCAAAAGATCTGTATAAATCAAATCAAACTCTTCCTATGTGGAAATGGTCTGCTGTTTCTGAGAATACCCTCTTCCACCGGACACTCCATTTGATTATCAGTATTTGTGTTTTGTTTGAACATTGTCGATCTAAAATGTTCTTTTAGAAAATAATTGTTCTTTTAATATCATATGGAATGCATTTTAATTATCTAGCACACCCAAATCCATTTCAAGTTCGTCTGGTCGGTGGATCAAACGATGCTGAAGGCACAGTAGAGGTTCTGAATGATGGATCATGGGGTACTATCTGTCATGACTTCTGGGACCTAAGAGACGCCAGGGTTGTTTGTAGGATGCTGGGGTTCGATGGAGCCTTGAAGGCACCGAGGTCTGCACGGTTTGGTCAAGGATCGGGCCGCATTCTTCTTGTTGGCGTCGGTTGTGACGGAACAGAAGACAACCTTGCAGACTGTGCTCATCCAGGGATTGGAGATTATTGTATTCATGCTTGGGACGCAGGCGCAATCTGTTTTTCGTTTGTATTTATTTTTAATACGTTTAATACATAAAGCCGCCTGGAGGTGGAGCAATTGCCTTTTATTGACCTGATCAATGGTTCCGGCTAAAGATGGAGCTTAATTGTCATGATGCAATTGAGATGGTGACTCCATATTGGACAGTGCAGTTAGAAAAAAATCAACGTGCCATTTTACAATTGTTGTTCTATTTGAACTAACCTATTGGTTGGTAAAAAAAAAGAACCAGGAGGTATATGATCAGATCTAAATTTGTCAACCGATAGTAATTGCAGATGTAGGCGTGCATTACCATGACTGAAATGCATTTTTTTTATTCAGTAACACTTTATGAAAATGTTGATTACAAATAAAAAAAAAAATAACTATGTTAATAGCTTGTCCCCAGACGTTATCTATTGATCGAAGAAATAGCTAGCAAAAGCGTAACAGTTTTGCCCAGTCCTTTGAAAAAAAGTTATAAACACTAGGATATCAACAATTATATTTCCTCTTCAAGCATGGGGATGACTCGAACAAACTTGAATGAAGAGTTGATGTCTTGTATGCTAGATTATGGATGACCGTCTGTGATTTGTACGGTTATTGGGATCTAAGAGAGGCCAGGGTCGTCTGTAGAATGCTCGCGTTCGACGGGACGATAGATGCGCCTCGTTTGTCTAGGTTTGGGCAGGGAACCGGTGATATTATTCGTGTCGATTATTGTTACGGAACAGAAGACAGCCTGGTAGACTGTTCTTATTTCCGTTCCTCGTGTGGGCATCAATACGATGTGGGTGCCGTGTGCTATTCAGGAGGTATGTGATCAATTTATATCAGTCAACCAACAGTACTTGCAGATGTGGGCCTACATTACTGATTGAAAAAAAATCTTTTGTGCAACAATATCAACAATTTGATTACAAATCAATACTCGATTTTTTTCCCGAAATTATATTTTCCTCTTATTATGAAATACACGTTAATTAAAGTAATAGCTGGCGATATAATAGTATACTTGCAATGTTCTTATACATGTATCAATTTATCAAAATTCTAATATCTGAAATGATTCTGTCTTTATTATTATTACTAAAATGGAATAATTGAAGACACAGTAACAGATTCTATCAGAAATGCAGATTATCGTCTCTTCCATGGCTCGAACAATCTTGAATGAAGAGTGGAAGTCTTGCATGCTGGATAGTGGATGACCATAATGTGGTGTCAGTTGGCATGGTTGGTGGGATAAAAGGGCTGCAAAAGTTGTTTGCAGAATAGTCAGGTTTGGCGGGGCGTTAGAAGACCCTCTGTCTAGGTTTGGTGCGGGAACTATTATCTTATTGGCGTATTTTTTAATAACTGAGGAAAGCCTGGCGGATAGTCCTAATCTTTAGAAAACCTCTGTATGTGAGCATAACGAAGTTGGAGGTGCCGTGTGCTACTCAGGGGGTATGTAACAACATTCATTGCTTTTCAATATGCATGACTCAATTCCAAATGATTCATTACACATTCAATATGATTAAAGTGAATGCCAATTCTATTTTATTAGTGAGCAATCTCCACTTGATTTAGAAGTCTAAGGTTTTAAGGTTTAATTAACTACATGATAGATTTATTCAAGTATTCCAATTGTGTAAATCAAAATAACAATCTTGAATGAAGAGTTGAGGTCTTGTATGCTGGATCATGGATGACCGTCTGTAGTGATTGGTGGGATCTAAAGGAAGCAAGGGTAGTCTGCAGAATACTCGGCTTCGACGGGGCGTTAGAAGCACCTCGTTTGTCTAGGTTTGGGCAGGGAACCGGTGATATTATTCGTGTCGATTATTGTTACGGAACAGAGAACAGCTTGATAGACTGTCCAAATGTGTACATCTATTCTTCATGTGGGCATCAGAACGATGCGGGTGCCGTGTGCTATTCGGGAGGTATGTGACCAATTTACATCCGTCAACGAATAATACTTCAATATGTGGGCCTACATTACTATGAAATAAAGAAAAATATTTTGAGCTAATGCAACGATATCAAAATCTTGATTACAAATTAAAAATCGATTATCTTAATCAAAACTATCTTGTTCTCTTATATATTAAAGTAATAGCTGGCGATATCATAGAATGCTTGCAGTGTTCTAATACATGTATCACTCATTCAATCCTCAAAATCGGAATTAGTTCGTCTTGGTAGGGAGCGGGAACCGGTTATGTTATTGGCGTAATTTGCTTTAGAACTGAGGAAAGCCTGACGGATTTTACTGTCCAAACATCAAGATGGAGGCGTCATTTGCTATTCAGGGGGTATGTAACAACGTCCATTGTTAACAGATATGTATGAATAAATTTCCAAATGGTTCACTACAGATCAAATGATTACAATGAACAATAGTGCCTCTACATTCTTGAGCAAACTCCACTTGATTTAGAAATATTACATGTACGTTTAATTAATCACAGAATAATAAATCTATTCAGGCTAAAAGCGTAATGTTGAAAGTCTTCGAATTATGCAAAATAACAATGTCAAGAGTTGAGGTCTTGTATGCTGGATCGTGGATGACCGTCTGTAGTGATTGGGTTTGGGATTTAAGGAATGCAAGGGTAGTCTGCAGAATACTCGGGTTGGACGGGGCGTTAGCAGCGCCTCGTTTGTCTAGGTTTGGGCAGGGAACCGGTGATATTATTGGTGTCGATTGTTACGGAACAGAAGACAGTCTGGAAGACTGCTCTTATTTCCGTCCCTCGTGTGGGCATCAATACGATGCGGGTGCCGTGTGTTATCTAGGAGGTATTTGATCAATTTTGTATTCGTCAACCAATAGTTCTCGCAGATTTATTAATACATTCTCATGACTGAAATACAATATTTTTTAAATTCAATAACACATGAAATTTCGATTACAGATACAAATTAATTTATGTTAATAGCTTGTCCCCACTATCTTACATATTTGTCGAAGCGATAACATAAAAACTGCTTTGTTTTTGATGGACATTTTCAAGTCCTTTTAAAATAAAAATATATTTTCAACATTTGGATATCTAAAAATTATATCGTCTATTCAATCATGGCAATGACTCGAACATTGATCAATAGAGAGTGAAGGTCTTGGATGACAGTAGAATCTGAGGGCTGCAAAACCTGTTTGCAGAATGCTCCACTTCGACGGGGCCTTAGCAGTGCCTCGGTTGTCTAGGTTTGGTCTCGGAACTAGTGATATTATTGATGTCGGTTGTTTTGGAACAGAAGACAGCCTGACTGACTGCCCACATGTGTATATCCTTCTTGTGGGCATCAAAACGATGGGTGCCGTGTGCTATTCGGGAGGTAGGCCTATATGTTACCAGCAACCCCAAAGTCAACGATAAGTCGCCCAAAACGAATCTTGATATTTTTATTGAGTTTGAAATGCACATCCTAAGCTTTAGAATGAAAATGATATATGATTTTTTTATTATTCAACGATAACCCACGCAAATATTTGATTGCATGCAGGAGAAACTACGAGAGATCTTAGAAAAATATGGAGAAAATAATGTTCGAAGTTCTGAGTTCACTCAGGTATGAGATGTGCATTCTGTGCAATCTCAGAAAAGCTTGTGTCAAAGAAACTCTTGTCTTGTTTTCTATTAAACTTTACAACTTGAAATTTTGACAGTATGTGGAAGAACAATTATTCCTTTAGATAAGCTCTTTTTTTCTATTTTAACACATAATTTTTCGTTGTTCAGGTGAACTTCGTCCAGCCCTTGTAATATAATTTATCAACATTCTAGTATCTAAAAAGATATACCGTCTTATCATGGTTACTAAAATGACATAAGTGAAGACTGGAACATGTTATGAAGGGGTATAAACTTTTTGTAAATACTTGCAAATATCAGAATGTTCACATAACTATCTACTATTATACACCGAGGGCAATCCAATTTCAGAGAATATCAATACAAACACTTTGAATCATATGAAGAATAAAGTGTATCCCCAGACAATTCATACTTGATATTCAGGAAGAGCTGGCCATAGAAAGAACAATTTCATTTTATTAATTTGATCATACACATGATTTTTAATGTTCGAATACTCCACAACCTATTAAACTTTCAGGGGAGAGTATCAAAAGATCTGTATAAATCAAATCAGACTCTTCCTATGTGGAAATGGTCTGCTGTTTCTGAGAATACCCTCTACCACCGGACACTCCATTTGATTATCAGTATTTGTGTTCTGTTTGAACATTGTCGATCTAAAATGTTCTTTTAGAAAATGATTTTTATTTTAAAATCATATGGAATGCATTTTAATTATCTAGCACACCCAAATCCATTTCAAGTTCGTCTGGTCGGTGGATCAAACGATGCTGAAGGCACAGTAGAGGTTCTGCATGATGGATCATGGGGAACTATCTGTCATGACCTCTGGGACCTTAGAGACGCCAGGGTGGTTTGTAGGATGCTGGGGTTTGATGGAGCCTTGGAGGCACCGGGGTCTGCAAGGTTTGGTCAGGGATCTGGCCGCATTCTTCTTGTTGACGTCGGGTGTGACGGAACAGAAGACAACCTTGCAGACTGTGCTCATCCAGGGATTGGAGATTACTGTATTCATGCTTGGGACGCAGGCGCAATCTGTTATTTGTTTGTATTTATTTGTAATACATAAGGCCGCCTGGAGGTGGAGCAATTGCCTTTTTCATATTGACCTGATCAATTGTTCCGGCTAAAGATGGAGCTCAATTGTCATGATGCAATTGAGATGGTGACTCCATATTGGACAGTCCAGTTAGAAAAAATCAACGTGCCATTTTACAATTGTTGTTCTATTTGAACTAACTTATTGATTGGTAAAAAAAAAGAACCAGGAGGTATATGGTCAGATCTAAATGTGTCAACCGATAGTAATTGCAGATGTAGGCGTGCATTACCATGACTGAAATACAATATTTTTTTTTCAGTAACACATTATGAAAATTGTGATTACAAAAAAAAAAATAACTATGTTAAAAGCTTGTCCCCATACGTTATCTATTGATCGAAGTAATAGCTAGCAAAAGCGTAACAGTTTTGCCCAGTCCTTTTAAAAAATTATAAACACTAGGATATCAACAATTATATTTCCTCTTCAAGCATGGGGATGACTCGAACAAACTTGAATGAAGAGTTGAGGTCTTTTATGCTAGATTATGGATGACCGTCTGTGATTGGTACGGTGACTGGGATCTAAGAGAGGCCAGGATCGCGTGCAGAATGCTTGGGTTCGACGGGGCGTTAGCAGCGTCTCGTTTGTTTAGGTTTGGGCAGGGAACCGGTGGTATTCTTGATGTCCGTAATTGTGACGGAACAGAAGACAGCTTGGTAGACTGTTCTTATTTCCTTTCCTCGTGTGGGCATCAACATGATGTGGGTGCCGTGTGCTATTCAGGAGGTATGTGATCAATTTGTATCAGTCAACCAACAATACTTGCAGATGTGGGCCTACATTACTGATTAAAAAAATCTTTTGTGCAACAATATCAACAATTTGATTACAAGTTAATACTTGATTTTTTTTCTCGAAATGATCTTTTCCTCTTATTATGAAATACACGTTAATTAAAGCAATAGCTGGCGATATAATAGTATACTTGCAATGTTCTTATACATGTATCAATTTATCAAAATTCTAATATCTGAAATGATTCTGTCTTTATTATTATTACTAAAATGGAATAATTGAAGACACAGTGATATCTAGTAACGGATTCTATCAGAAATGCAGATTATCGTCTCTTCCATGGCTCGAACAATCTTGAATGAAGAGTGGAAGTCTTGTATGCTGGATAGTGGATGACCATATGTGGTGACAATTAGTATGGTTGGTGGGATTAAAGTGCTGCAATAGTTGTTTGCAGAATAGTCAGGTATGAAGGGGCGTTAGAAACTGGTCGTTTGTCTAAGTGTGATGAGGAAACCGCTTATATTATTGGCGTAATTTGTTTTAGAACTAAGGAAAGCCTGGCGGACTGTCCAAATCTTTAGAAAACCTCTGTATGTGAGCATAACGAAGATGGAGGTGCCATGTGTTAATCAGGGGGTATGTAACGGCATTCATTGCTTATCGACATGCATGAATCAGTTCCAAATGGTTCATTACAAATTCAATTTATTAAAGTAAATGCAAATTCTATTTTATTAGTGAGCAATCTCCACTTGATTTAGAAGTCTCAGGTTTAATCAATTACATAATAAACTTATTCAAGTATTCCAATTGTGTAAATAAAATTACAATCTTGAATGAAGAGTTAAGGTCTCGTATGCTGGATCGTGGATGACCGTATGTGGTTGGTATTGGGATTTAAGGCAAGCAAGGGTAGCCTGCAGAATGCTCGGCTTCGAGGGGGCGTTAGAAGCGCCTCGTTTGTCTAGGTTTGGGCAGGGAACCGGTGGTATTATTCGTGTCCGTAATTGTGACGGAACAGAAGACAGCTTGGTAGACTGCTATATATATTATGTCACTTCCTGGTGTGGACATCAATACGATGCGGGTGCCGTGTGTTATTCAGGAGGTACGTGATCAACTTTATATTCGTCAACCAGTAGTTCTTGCAGATGTCGGCCTACATCACCATGATTGAAATATAAGAATATTTAGGTTAATACCACATTATGAAAATTTCGATTACAAATATTATGTTAACAGCTTGTGCCCATATGTTGCACATTAATCGAAGTAATAGCAAGCAAAAGAATGATCGTTTTGCGTTGTTTAGATGGATATTAATCGTGCAGTCCTTTGATAATAAATATATTTTTTAACATTTGGATATCTAAAATGATATCGTCTCTTCAGTCATGGCAGTGGCTCGAACAATGTTGCATGGAGAGTAAAGGTCTTGTACAGTAGATCATGGATGACAGTTTGTGGTAGTGGTTGGTGGGATCTAAGGGAGGCAAGGGTTGTTTGCAGAAAGCTCGGCTTCGACGGGGCGTTGGGAGCGCCTCTTCTGTCTAGGTTTGGGCAGGGAAACGGTGATATTATTGATGTCGGTTGTTACGGAACAGAAGACAGCTTGGCAGGCTGCTCTGTGGGGCTCTATTTTTCATGTGGGCATCAGAGCGATGCGGGTGCCGTGTGCTATTCTGGAGGTATGTGATCAATTTACATCCGTCAACCAATAATACTTGCAGTTGTGGGCCTACATTACTATGAAATAAAAATAATCTTTTGAGCTATTAAATGCAACAATATCAAAATTTTGATTACAAATTAGAACTTGATTTTTTTCAAAATTGTCTTGTCCTCTTATGAAATACTTACACATAAGTTAAAGTAATAGCTGGCGAAAGCATGGACAGAATACTTGAAGTGTCCTAATACATGTATCAATGAAGTACTTAAAATGAAACAACTTGTAAAATATCTAGTATTTTACTAAAATGGAATTGAAGACGCAGTGATATCTAGTAACAAATTCTATCAGAAATGCAGATTATCGTCTCTTCAATGGCTCGAACAATCTTGAATGAAGAGTGGAAGTCTTGCATGCTGGACAGTGGATGACCGTCTGTGGTGACAGTTGGTATGGTTCGTGGGATCTAAGGGCTGCAATAGTTGTTTGCAGAAAAGTCAGGTTTGGTTGGGCGTTAGATTACCCTCATTTGTCTAGGTTTGATTCGAGAACCTATTATATTATTGGCGTAATTTGTTTTGGAACTGAGGAAAGCCTGGCGGACTGTCCTAACCTTTAGAAAACCTCTGTATGTGAGCATAACGAAGATGGAGGTGCTGTGTGCTACTCAGGGGGTATGTAACAGCATTCATTGCTTTTCAATATGCATGACTCAATTCCAAATGATTCATTACACATTCAATATGATTAAAGTGAATACCAATGCTTATATATTCGTGAGCGATCTCCACTTGATTTAGAAGTGATACGTTTAATTAATAACATAATGAATATATTCAAGCAAAAAGTGTAATGTTCAAATTATTCCAAGTGTGCAAACCAAAATAAAAATCTTGAATGTGAGTGGAGGTATTTTATGCTGGATCGTGGATGACCGTCTGTGGTGATGGGTGGGGGTGGAGGAACTGGAATCTATGGGAGGCAAGGGTAGTCTGCAGAATGCTCGGCTTCGACGGGGCGTTGACAGCGCCTCGTTTGTCTAGGTTTGGGCGGGGAACCGGTGATATTATTGATGTCGATTGTCTCGGAACAGAAGACAGCTTGGCAGACTGCCCCTATGTGGAGATCGATTCTTCCTGTGGGCATCAAAACGATGCGGGTGCCGTGTGTTATTCAGGAGGTATATGATCAACTTTATATTCGTCAACCAATAGTTCTTGCAGATTTATGACTACATTATCATGACTGAAATTAAATTCAATAACACATGAAAATTTCGATTACAAATACAAATTCATTTATGCTAACAACTTGTACCCATTATGTTAACCCATTGTACCCATTTATTTGTAAAGCGCTTAGACACGTCGTTCCGATGTATTAAGCGCTATATAAAAGCGGATTATTATTATTATCATTATTACATATTTATCGAAGTAATAGCTAGCGATAGCATAAAAATGTTGATTTGTTTTGATTGACATTTCCCAGTCCTTTTAAAATAAAACGATTTATCAATATTTGGATATCTAAAATTATATAGTTTCTTCAATCATGTCAATGACTCGAATATTGTTCAACATGTTCAATAGAGAGTAAATGTCTTGTACAGTAGATATTGGTGGGATCTGAGGGCTGCAAAACCTGTTTGCAGAATTCTCCACTTCGATGGGGCGTAAGAAGTGTCTCATTTGTCTAGGTTTGGTCTCAGAACTGGTGATATTATTGATGTCGGTTGTTTTGGAACAGAAGATAGCCTGACTGACTGCCCACATGTGTATATCCTTTCTTCTTGTGGGCATCAAAACGATGCGGGTGCCGTGTGCTATGTGGGAGGTAGGCCTATATGTGAACAGCCACCCCCAAACCAATGATAGGTCGCCCAAAATGAATCTTGATATTTTTATTGAGTTTGAAATGCACATCAAAAGCTTTAGAATGAAAATGATATATATATTTTTTTTTAATTATTTAACGATAACAAACGCAAATATTTGATTGTATGCAGAAGAAACTACGTGAGATCTTAGAAAAATATGGAGAAAATAATGTTTGAAGTTCTGAGTTCACTCATGTATGAGATGTGCATTCTGTGCAATCTCAGAAAAGCTTGTGTCAAATGAACTCTTGTCTTGTTTTCTATTTAACTTTACAACTAGAAATCTTGACAGTATCTAGAAGGAAAATTATTCTTTTAGATAAGCTGATTTTGTGTTATTTATTTTTCTATTTTAACAAAAATGTTTTGCGTTGTTCAGATGGACTTTGTCCAGCCCTTGTAGTAACATTCTAGTATCTTAAAGATATACCGTCTTATCATGGTTACTAAAATGACATAACTGAAGACTGGAATATGTTATGAAGGGGTTATAAACTTTTTGTAAATACTTGCTAATATCGGAATGTTCTGATACTATTATACACCGAGGGCAATTCAATTTCAGAGAATATCAATACAAACACGTTGAATCATATGAAGAATAAAGTATATCCCCGGACAATTCATACTTGATATTCGGGAGAGTTGGCCATAGACCGAACACTTTCATTTTATCAATTTGATCATACACATGATTTTTAATGTTCGAATACTCCACAACCTATTGAACTTTCAGGGGAGAGTATCAAAAGATCTGTATAAATCAAATCAGACTCTTCCTATGTGGAAATGGTCTGCTGTTTCTGAGAATACCCTCTTCCACCGGACACTCCATTTGATTATCAGTATTTGTGTTCTGTTTGAACATTGTCGATCTAAAATGTTCTTTTAGAAAATAATTGTTCTTTTAATATCATATGGAATGCATTTTAATTATCTAGCACACCCAAATCCATTTCAAGTTCGTCTGGTCGGTGGATCAAACGATGCTGAAGGCACAGTAGAGGTTCTGCATGATGGATCATGGGGTACTATCTGTCATGACTTCTGGGACCTGAGAGACGCCAGGGTGGTTTGTAGGATGCTGGGGTTTGATGGAGCCTTGGAAGCACCGGGGTCTGCAAGGTTTGGTCAGGGATCTGGCCGCATTCTTCTTGCTGGCGTCGGGTGTGACGGAACAGAAGACAACCTTGCAGACTGTGCTCATCCAGGGATTGGAGATTATTGTATTCATGCTTGGGACGCAGGCGCAATCTGTTATTCGTTTGTATTTATTTTTAATACATAAAGCCGCCTGGAGGTGGACCAATTGCCTTTTATTGACCTGATCAATGGTTCCGGCTAAAGATGGAGCTTAATTGTCATGATGAAATTGAGATGGTGACTCCATATTGGACAGTGCAGTTAGAAAAAAATCAACGTGCCATTTTACAATTGTTGTTCTATTTGAACTAACCTATTGGTTGGTAAAAAAAAAGAACCAGGAGGTATATGATCAGATCTAAATTTGTCAACCGATAGTAATTGCAGATGTAGGCGTGCATTACCATGACTGAAATACAATGATTTTTTTTTATTCAGTAACACATTATGAAAATGTTGATTACAAATAAAAAAAAAACTATGTTAATAGCTTGTCCCCATACGTTATCTATTGATCGAAGTAATAGCTAGCAAAGCGTAACAGTTTTGCCCAGTTCTTTAAAAAGGTTATAAACACTAGGATATCAACAATAATATTTCCTCTTCAAGCATGGGGATGACTCGAACAAACTTGAATGAAGAGTTGATGTCTTGTATGCTAGATTATGGATGACCGTCTGTGATTGGTACGGTTATTGGGATCTAAGAGAGGCCAGGGTCGTCTGCAGAATGCTCGGGTTCGACGGGGCGTTAGCAGCGTCTCGTTTGTTTAGGTTTGGGCAGGGAACCGATGATATTATTGCTGTCCGTTGTTACGGAACAGAAGACAGCCTGGTAGACTGCTCTTATGTCCGTTCATCGTGTGGACATCAATACGATGCGGGTGCCGTGTGCTATTCAGGAGGTATATGATACATTTTACATCCGCCAACCAATGGTACTTGCAGATGTCTGCTTACATCACCATGATTGAAATATAAGAATATTTTAGGCTAATACCACATGATGAAAATTTTGATTACAAATCAATAAATAATTAATTATGCTAATAGTTTCTGCCCATATGTTACACATTAGTCGAAATAGCAGCAAGCAAAGGAATAGTTTTGCGTTGTTTAGATGGATATTTATCGTGCAGTCCTTTGATAATAAATATTATTTTTAACATTTGGATATCTAAAATATATATTCTCTTCAATAACGGCAATGGCTCGATCAAGGTTGAATGGAGAAAGGAGGTCTTGTATGCTGGATCGTGGATGACTGTCTGTGGTTTGGGGTGGGATCTAAGGTTTACAAGAGTAGTGTGCAGAATACTCGGGTTCGACGGGGCATTGGAAGCCTTGTTCGTCTAGGTTTGGGCAGGGAACCGGTGATGTTATTGCTGTAGGCTGTTTCCGAACAGAAGACAGCCTGGTAGACTGCTCTTATGTCCGTTCCTCGTGTGGGCATCAATACGATGCGGGTGCCGTGTGCTATTCAGGAGGTATATGATCAATTTTGTAATCGTCAACCAATAGTTCTTGCAGATATCGGCCTACATCATGATTGAAATATAAGAATATTGTAGGTTTATAGCATGTTTAATACCCCATTGTGAACACTTCCGATTACAAATAAAACAATCTTTGTTAATAGCTTGTTTTCACATGTTACACATTAATGGAGCTAAAAGCTATAGCGAAAGCATAGCAGTGTTTGCGTTGTTGAAATCAACATTGTCCAGACCATTTGAAATAAAACAATTCATCAACATTTGGATATATAAAATGATATTTTTTCCTCAATCATGGCGATGACTCGAACAACGTTGCATGGAAAGTAGAGTTCTTGTACAGTAGATCATGGATGACCGTCTGTGGTGATTGGAGGTGGAATCTAAGGGCTGCAAGGGTTGTTTGCAGAATGTTCGACTTCGACGGGGCTTTGGAAGCGCCTCGTTTGTCTAAATTTTGACAGGGAACCGGTGATATTATTGAAGTCGAGTGTTTCGGAACTGAAGAAGGCCTGGCGGACTGTCCATACCTCTGGGAAATTCATTCCTGTGGACATCACAAAGATGCGGGTGCCACATGCTATTCGGGAGGTATATGATCAATTTACATCCGTCAACCAATACTAATGCTTGCAGATGGAGGCCTACATTATCATGATTGAAATTCAAAAAATGTTTTCGGTTAATACCACAATATTGATATTTCGATTACGAATAAATAAAAATATTTGTGTTAATTACTTGTTCCCGTAATGTGTTACATATTCTTCGAAGTAATAGCAAAATCATAACAAGTTTACGTTGTTCAGATGGGCAATTATCAAGTCCTTTTATAATAAAACAATTTATCACCATTTCAATATCGTCTCTTCGGTCATGGCAATGGCTCGAACAATGTTGAATAGAGAGTGGAGCTCTTATACGGTAGATCATGGATAACAGTCTGCGGTAGACATGGTATTGGGTGGTGGAATCTCATCGAAGCAAGGGTTGCCTGTAGAATACTCGGGTTCGACAAGGCATTGGAAGCCTTGTTCGTCTAGGTTTGGGCAGGGATCCGGTGATATTATTGCTGTACGTTGTTACGGAACAGAAGACAGCTTGTCCCACTGCCCAGTTTTAAGTAGAGAGCCTACTTGCAAACATCAGTATGATGCAGGCGCCGTGTGTTATCTGGGAGGTATAAACAACTTTTACACTTGTAAAATGAACCATAAGTATTCTAGGATGCTTTTTATAAGGTCAGTTTGTTTTGGGTCATCGATGTGCAAGCTACAGAAGTTGACTGCTTAACTAACCCTCATCATGTCCTTCTAATAAAAATTGACATCCTGTCAAGGGTTCAGAAAGGTAGAGTGGAAATAGCGTACGACTGATCTTCGAGAATAGTTTGTATTTGTGGCATCAAATTACTCACGCTCTTAGATATATTCTAAACGATAAAAGTTTAATTCTCAGTCACAATATAAATTTTAGAAAAATGCAATTTTGATCACGAATATTAATCTCCACTTGATTTATAAATTTTAGTTTTGAATAATCACAGAATATTAGATTCATTCAAGCAAAAAGTGTAATGTTCAAAGTATTCCTATTGTGCAAATCAAAATAATCTTGGATGAAGAGTTGAGGTCTTGTACAGTAGATCATGGTTGACCGTCTGTGGTGGAGGGTGGTGGGATCTTAGAGAGGCCAGGGTCGTCTGTCGAATGCTCGGGTTCGACGGGGCGTTAGAAGCGTCTCGTTTGCCTAGGTTTGGGCAGGGAACCGGTGATATTCTTGATGTCCGTAATTGTTACGGAACAGAAGACAGCCTGGTAGACTGCGATTATATCCGTTCCTCGTGTGGGCATCAATACGATGCGGGTGCCGTGTGTTATTCAGGAGGTATATGATCAATTTTGTATTCGTCAACCAATAGTTCTCGCAGATTTATTACTACATTATCATGACTGAAATACAATATTTTTAAATTCAATAACACATGAAATTGCGATTACAAATACAAATTGATTTATGTTAAAAGCTTGTCCCCACTATGTTACAATTTATCGAAGTAATAGCTAGCAATAACATAAAACAGTAATTATTTGCTTTATTGTTGATGGACATTTTCCAGTCCTTTTAAAATAAAAATAGATTGTCAACATTTCGATATCTAAAATGATCATGGCAATGACTCGAACATTGATCAATAGAGAGTGAAGGTCTTGGATGACACTGGGATCTGAGGGCTGCAAAACCTGTTTACAGAATGCTCCACTTCGGCGGTGCCTTAAAAGTGCCTCGTTTGTGTAGGTTTGGTCTCAGAACTGGTGATATTATTGATGTCTGTTGTTTTGGAACAGACGACAACCTGATTGACTGCCCACATGTGTATACCCTTTCTTCTTGTGGGCATCAAAACGATGCGGGTGCCGTGTGCTATTTGGGAGGTAGGCCTATATGTTACCAGCCACCCCAAAGCCAACGATAAATCGCCCAAAATGAATCTTGATATTTTATTGAGTTTGAAATGCACATCAAAAGCTTAAGAATGAAAATTATATATGTTTTTAAAAAAATTATTCAACAATAACCCTCGCAAATAGTTGATTGCATGCAGAAGAAACTACGACAGATCTTAGAAAAATATGGAGAAAATAATGTTTGAAGTTCTGAGTTCACTCAGGTATGAGATGTGCATTCTGTGCAATCTCAGAAAAGCTTGTGTCAAAGAAACTTCTGTCTTGTTTTTTTTATTTAACTTAACAATTTGAAATCTTGACAGTATTTGGAAGAATATTCATTCCTTTATATTAGCTTATTTATTTTTCTTTTTTAACCTAAAAGTTTTGCGTTGTTCAGATGAACTTCGTCCAGCCCTTGTAATATAATTTATCAACATTCTAGTATCTAAAAAGATATACTGTCTTATCATGGTTACTAAAATGACATAAGTGAAGACTGGAACATGTTATGAAGGGGGTATAAACTTTTTGTACATACTTGCAAATATCAGAATGTTCACATAACTATATACTATTATACACCGAGGGCATTTCAATTTCAGAGATTATCAATACAAACACTTTGAATCATATGAAGAATAAAGTATATCCCCAGACAATTCTTACTTGATATTCAGGAAGAGCTGACCATAGACATACCAATATAATTTTATTAATTTGATCATACACATGATTTTTACTATTCGAATACTCCACAACCTATTAAACTTTCAGGGAAGAGTGTCAAAAGATCTGTATAAATCAAATCAGACTCTTCCTATGTGGAAATGGTCTGCTGTTTCTGAGAATACCCTCTTCCACCGGACACTCCATTTGATTATCAGTATTTGTGTTCTGTTTGAACATTGTCGATCTAAAATGTTCTTTTAGAAAATAATTGTTCTTTTAATATCATATGGAATGCATTTTAATTATCTAGCACACCCAAATCCATTTCAAGTTCGTCTGGTCGGTGGATCAAACGATGCTGAAGGCACAGTAGAGGTTCTGCATGATGGATCATGGGGAACTATCTGTCATAACCTCTGGGACCTTAGAGACGCCAGGGTGGTTTGTAGGATGCTGGGGTTTGATGGAGCCTTGGAAGCACCGAGATCCGCGAGGTTTGGTCAGGGATCTGGCCGCATTCTTCTTGTTGGCGTCGGGTGTGACGGAACAGAAGACAACCTTGCAGACTGTGCTCATCCAGGGATTGGAGATTACTGTATTCATGCTTGGGACGCAGGCGCAATCTGTTATTTGTTTGTATTTATTTTTAATACATAAGGCCGCCTGGAGGTGGAGCAATTGCCTTTTATTGACCTGATCAATGGTTCCGGCTAAAGATGGAGCTTAATTGTCATGATGCAATGGAGATGGTGACTCCATATTGGACAGTGCAGTTAGAAAAATTCAACGTGCCATTTTACAATTGTTGTTCTATTTGAACTAACCTATTGGTTGGTAAAAAAAAGAACCAGGAGGTATATGATCAGATCTAAATTTGTCAACCGATAGTAATTGCAGATGTAGGCGTGCATTACCATGACTGAAATACAATGATTTTTTTTTATTCAGTAACACATTATGAAAATGGTGATTACAAATAAAAAAATAACTATGTTAATAGCTTGTCCCCATCTATTGATCGAAGAAATAGCTAGCAAAAGCGTAACAGTTTTGCCCAGTCCTTTAAAAAAATCATAAACACTAGGATATCAACAATTATATTTCCTCTTCAAGCATGGGGATGACTCGAACAAACTTGAATGAAGAGTTGATGTCTTGTATGCTAGATTATGGATGACCGTCTGTGATTTGTACGGTTATTGGGATATAAGAGAGGCCATGATTGTGTGCAGAATGCTCGGGTTCGATGGGGCGTTAACAGCGCCTCGTTTGTCTAGGTTTGGGCGGGGAACCGGTGGTATTCTTGATGTCCGTAATTGTTACGGAACAGAAGACAGCCTGGTAGACTGCAATTCTTATTTCCGTTCCTCGTGTGGGCATCAAAACGATGCGGGTGCCGTGTGCTATTCAGGAGGTACATGATCAATTTTGTATTCGTCAACCAATAGTTCTCGCAGATTAACTACTACATTATCATGACTGAAATACAATATTTCTTAAATTCAATAACACATGAAATTTATATTACAAATACAAATTAATTTACGTTAAAAGCTTGTCCCCACTATGTTACATATTTATCGAAGTAATAGCTAGCGATAACATAAAACAATTTGCTTTGTTGTTGATGAAAATTTTCCACTCTTTTAAAATAAAAATAAATTGTCAACATTTGAATATCTAAAATGATATCGTCTGTTCAATCATGGCAAGGACTCGAACATTGATCAATAGAAAGTGAAAGTCTTCGATGACAGTGGGATCTGAGGGCTGCAAAACCTGTTTGCAGAATGCTCCACTTTGACGGGGCCTTAGAAGTGCCCATTTGTCTAGGTTTGGTCTCGGAACTGGTGATATTATTGATGTCGGTTTTTTTTGGAACAGAAGACAGCCTGACTGACTGCCCACTTGTGTATATCCTTCTTGTGGGCGTCAAAACGATGCGGGTGCCGTGTGCTATTTGGGAGGTAGGCCTATATGTGAACAGACACCCCAAAGCCAACGATAAGTCGCCCAAAATGAATCTTGCACATCCTAAGCTTTAGAATGAAAATGATACATGATTTTTTTATTATTTAACAATAACCCTCGCAAATATTTGATTGCATGCAGAAGGAACTACGCGAGATCTTAGAAAAATACGGAGAAAATAATGTTTGAAGTTCTGAGTTCACTCAGGTATGAGATGTGCATTCTGTGCAATCTCAGAAAAGCTTGTGTCAAAGGAACTCTTGTCTTGTTTTCTATTTAACTTTACAACTAGAAATCTTGACAGTATCTAGAAGGATAATTATTCTTTTAGATAAGCTGATTTTGTGTTATTTATTTTTCTATTCTAACACAAAAGTTTTGCGTTGTTCAGATGGACTTTGTCCAGCCCTTGTAGTAACATTCTAGTATCTTAAAGATATACCGTGTTATCATGGTTACTAAAATGACATAACTGAAGACTGGAATATGTTATGAAGGGGTTATAAACTTTTTGTAAATACTTGCTAATATCGGAATGTTCTGATACTATTATACACCGAGGGCAATTCAATTTCAGAGAATATCAATACAAACACGTTGAATCATATGAAGAATAAAGTATATCCCCGGACAATTCATACTTGATATTCGGGAGAGTTGGCCATAGACCGAACACTTTCATTTTATTAATTTGATCATACACATGATTTTTAATGTTCGAATACTCCACAACCTATTGAACTTTCAGGGGAGAGTATCAAAAGATCTGTATAAATCAAATCAGACTCTTCCTATGTGGAAATGGTCTGCTGTTTCTGAGAATACCCTCTTCCACCGGACACTCCATTTGATTATCAGTACTTGTGTTTTGTTTGAACATTGTCGATCTAAAATGTTCTTTTAGAAAATAATTGTTCTTTTAATATCATATGGAACGCATTTTAATTATCTAGCATTATTCTTTTTATTCTGCCATTGCTGCTCCAAATATTAACCAAATTTTATGTTTTTGGTATCTTTGTAAAGAAGAAGAATCATTTTTTCAGGTCATGTGTTTGGAATTTTTAAAAAATGTTGCAATATAGGGAAAACTTTTGATATAAAACTTGAAACAAAATGATTTTTTTCATGCAACAAATGTTGTTGTTTTCACACTTGATTTCTGTTTGAGCACAAATGATTTTTACATCATAATAAAGCTGAAGATCTACGCTTTAATATGATATAATTTGTATAAGAAGATGTATCTTAGATGGGTCAGCAGCCAGCTTTTCATAGGCCAAGTACATTTAGCAGCTCAAAAACAAGAATACTGCACTCTGATTGGTCACTATAACCTGTAAAGACTTTAAATTGGCCACAATGGTGATGTCATAGTGATGGCAAAGGACTATTGTTCCGTTTACTCCAATAAATGAAATATCTGAAATGCCTTTTTGTTTTCAACAATTTTACTTAAAATTATATTTTTCTTTCATAAGGACAGAAAATATGTTACCTGTGTTAGATCATTACTGCCCCTGATATGGAGGATAGGTAAAAAGGAGAAAACCATAAATCCCTGATAATTAAATACAAGGCCTATGGGAAATTCCAATGTTCCCCACACTGGGCCTCTGCAAGGTCACACTCACCATGTGGTAATCTCTTCAAATAACCCGCGCCTGTTGTTGTGAAAACATTATTCAGCCAATCAGAACTCTGGATTTTATGTTACTCAGAAATTTTAGAAATCTCGTCTTGCATCTTGATGGAAAAAGCTGGCTGCTGACCCATCTAAAAGATGCCACATATCAAGAGTGACATTGTAAGAAAGTACAGAGTTCGAGCTTTTTGATGATAATAAATAATGTTGGTACCTAAAACACAAAATGTTGCACAATTTGCAAGTGAAAACAGAGGAAGAAAATTCTGTTTGATGCATCTTTTCTGGTAAAAAATTCACTTATTTATCAAAATATTTTATTCAAAAGAAATAACCAATATGAAAGAGTAACATTTACTCTTCCCAATGGTACAAAAATAATCAATTGTACTCCAGGAGAAAGTGGTTAAATTCTTTGAGAAAAAAGTCTCACAATTCACGAGATTTTGCAGGGACGTGAATTCAGCCACGAGAGGACTTGGATAAATCTTGCCCATTTGCTCATTAACACAGGGGCTTGCCGACTGACTGGACTGCGAAAGTTGTTTGTCTAGGTTTGGTGCGGGAACTTGTTATATTATTGGCGTATTTTATTTTGGAATTGAGGAAAGCCTGGCGGACTGTCCAAACCTTTAGGAAACCTCTTTATGTGAGCATAACAAAGATGGAGGTGCCAAGTGCTACTTAGGGGGTATGTAACAACATTCATTGCTTTTCGATATGCATGAATCAATTTCCAAATGGTTCATTACAGATTCAATATGATTAAAGGGGAATGAAACCTTTGGAACAAAGAGGCTAGTGTAGAAACAGAAAAATCAAAGAATAAGAATAAAGAAAGTTTGAGAAAAATTGGACAAATAATGAGAAAGTTATGAGCATTTGAATATTGCAATCACTAATGCTATGGAGATCCTCCCATTGGCAATGCGACAAGGATGTGTGATGTCACTGATGAACAACTTTCCCTTTGGTGGACTATAAAATACCCTCAAAATGTATCTTTTTACTTTTTCTTATGATGATACAAACTCTTTATCCAAGATGTATTCTCAAAAACTATGTATTACATGCCCTCATGTAGAAAGAACACATGATCTATGGATAGATGTGATAAAAGAAGCAATTCAAGTGAAATATATACTAAAGTAATGGGGAAAGTTGTTCACAAGTGACATCACACATCTTTGTCGCATTGCCAATTTGCTATCTCCATAACATTAGTGATCGCAATATTCAAATGCTCATAACTTTCTCATTATTTGTCCGATTTTTCTCAAACTTTTGTTGATCTGTTTCTTTGATTTTTCTGTTTTCACACAAGCTATCTTGTTCCAATGGTTTCATTCTCCTTTAAAGTGAATTACAGTGATTTCATATTCTTGAGCAAACTCCACTTGATTTAGATACACTACGCTTAATTAATTACATAACAAAACATTTATTCATTCTAAAAGCGTAATGTTGAAAGTCTCCGAATTGTGCAAAAGAACAATGTTGAATGAAGAGTGGAGGTCTTTTATGCTGGATCGTGGATGACTGTCTGTGGTTGGGGATGGGATCTAATGGAAGCAAGGGTAGTCTGCAGAATGTTCGGGTTCGACGGGACGTTAGAAGCGCCTCGTTCGTCTAGGTTTGGGCAGGGAACCGGTGATAGTCTTGGTGTCGGTTGTTTCGGAACAGAAGATAGCTTGGCAGACTGCCGGTGGATGAACCCTAGTTGCAAGTATCAGTATGATGCAGGTGCCGTGTGTTATTTGGGAGGTATAAACAATTTTTTACACTTATTAAATGAACCATAGGTATACTAGGATGCTTTTTATAATGTCACTTTGTTTTGGTCATCGATGTGCCAGCTACAGAAATTGAGTGGTTAACCAATCCTCACCAAGTCCTTCCAATCAAGATTGACATGTCAACGGTTCCAACAACGCTGAAGGAATTGTGGAAATAGTGTACCACAGATCTTTGAGAATAGTTTGTATTCGTGGCTGTGGTTAATTTCTTTGGGATCTACTCGATGCGACGGTGGTATGCAGAATACTAGGGTTCGAAGCATAGAGCTAAAAGCTCTGTGGTTCGAAGGGGCTTTGAAAGCACCTCGTTTGTCTAGATTTGGTCAGTGAATTGATGATATTATTGATGTCCGTTTTTACGGAACAGAAGACCGCTTGGCAGACTGTCTATTCGGGAGCGCTTCTTACTGTAGGCATCACCAAGATGTGGGCGCCGTGTGTTATGAAGGGGGTATAAACTTTTCGTGATAAAATGTCAGAATTTTTACATGGCTACCTACAAAATAGCATTACAATGTTACTTCTGCTATTCTACGTCGGGGCATTTCAGTTTCAGAGAATATCAGTACAGACACGTTGAATCATATGAAGAATAAAGTATATCCATACATTATTGATGATTAATATTCTGGAAGATCTGGCCATAGAGCAATTTCATCTTATTGTGTTGATAATACACATGCTTTTATCCTGTTTAGATACTCCAGCTTTAAAAAAGAACACAGATCATGACAATTTCAGGGAAGAGTATCAAAAGGTCTGCACAAATCAAATTAAATTACTCGTATGTAGAAATAGTCCGCTGTTTTTAAAAAACATCCTCTACTTCCAGACGCTGAATATCATTATTAATATTTGTTTGATATTTATATATTGTCAAGAGGAAATGTTATTTTAGAAAATAACACTTGTTCTTTTGAATATTTTTGGAATTACTTTTAATCATTTAGCCCACCCGAATCCACTCCAAGTTCGTCTGGTCGGTGGATCAAACGATGCTGAAGGCAGAATAGAGGTCATGCATAACGGATCCTGGGGTACTATCTGTGATGACTGGTGGGATCTGAGAGACGCCAGGGTGGTTTGTAAGATGATGGGGTTTGATGGAGCTTTGGAAGCCCCGAGATCTGCTAGGTTCGGTCGGGGCTCTGGTCGCATTCTTTTAACCTTGGTCGGATGTGATGGAACCGAAGAAAACGTAGCAGACTGTGCTCACCTAGGGATTGGAGATTGGAGATACTGTAGTCATGAATGGGATACAGGGGCAATTTACTGGCTCTTACTTGTTTTATTTCAGGTATTTCCTCATGCGTGCAACACAGAAATGTAAATCTTTTACAGTGGATCGTGGATGACCGTTTGTGATGATTTCTGGTATCTGAATGGTATTATTGGTGTCGATTGTTATGGAACAGAAGATAAACTTGCGGACTGCATCTTCTGGATAACATCTTCCTGCTGGCATCACGAAGATGTAGGGCCATGTGTTATTCACGGGGTATGTAACAACATTGCTTATTGAAGTGCATGAATCAATTCCAAAATGATTCATTACAGATTCAATATGATTAAAGTGAATGCCATTGCTTGTATATTCGTGAGCAATCTCCACTAGATTTAGAAGTGTTAGGTTTAATCATCCACAAAATAAATTTATTCGAGCAAAAAAAAAAAAAAAACGTGTTCAAAGTATTCCAAGTATGCAAATCTAAATAACAATGGAGGTCTTGTACAGTAGATCATGGATGGCAGTCTGCAGTAGAGGGTGGTGGGAACTAATGGAATCAAGAGTAGTTTGTAGAATGCTCGGTTTCGATAGGGCGTTAGAAGCTCCTCGTTTGTCTAGGTTTGGTCGAGGAACCCGTGATGTTATTCGTATCAATTGTTACGGAACACAGAAGGCAGCCTAGCAGACTGCCCCTATGTGGGAATCTCTTCTTCCTGTGGGCATCAATACGAATTGGGCGCAGTGTGCTGTTCGGGAGGTATGTGATCACTTTATATCCGACAACAAACAGTGCTTGCAGATGTGGGCCTACATTACTATGAAATATATATAAATCCCTTCAGCTAATGCAACAATATCAAAATTTCGATTAGAGATTAAAACTCGATTCGTTTTTCAAAATTATCTTGTCCTGTTGTAACGAAATACTTACACATTAATTTAAGTAATAGCTGGCGAAAGCACAGAATACTTACAGTGTTCCAATAAATGCATCAATAGTTCGTTCCTTAAAATCGAAATTCTAGTATCTGAAATGATCCCGTCTTTATCATTTTTACTAAAAATGGAATAACTGAAGACTAAATGATATCTAGTGAATAAAATTCAATCAGATTAAGGTGTCTTCAATGGCTCTAACAATGTTGAATGAAGAGTTAAGGTCTTGTATGCTGGATTATGGATGACTGTCTGTGGTTATAGATGGTACGGTTGGGGGATCTAAGGGCTGCGAAAGTTGTTTGCAGAATACTCGGCTTCGACGGGGCGTTGGCAGTGCCTGGTTTGTCTAGGTTTGGGCAAGGAACCGGTGATATTATTGATGTCGATTGTTACGGAACAGAAGACAGCTTGGCAGGCTGCTCTATGGGGCTCTATTCTTCCTGTGGGCATTAATACGATGCTGGTGCCGTGTGCTATTCGGGAGGTATGTGATCAATTTACATCAGCCAACAAAGAGTACTTGCAGATGTGGGCCTACATTACTATGAAATAAAGAAAAATCTTGAGCTAATGCAACAATATCAAAATTCAAATTAAAATTAGAACTTGATTTTTTTTCACAATTGTCTTGTCCTCTTATTATGAAATAGTTACACATTAATCAAAGTTATAGCTGGCGACTGAGGAAAGCCTGGCGGAGAGTCCAAAACTTTAGAAAACATCCGGATGTGAAAATAACGAAGATGGAGGTGTTATGTGCTATTCAGGGGGTATGAATCAACGTCTACTTCTCATCAATATGCATTAATCAAATTCCAAATGATTCATTCCTGATTCAATATGATTAAAATGAATGACAAAATGCTTTTTAATCGTGAGCAAACTCCGCTTTATTTAAAGAGTTAGTACGTTTAATTCATCACAGAATAATTAATTTATCAAGAAAAGGCGTAATGTTGGAAATATTCCAATTGTGAAAATCAAAATAACAATCTTGAATGAAGAGTGGAGGTCTTTTATGCTGGATCGTGGATGACCGTCTGTGGTAATTGGTGGCAGTGGGATCTAAGGGAAGCAAGGGTAGCCTGCAGAATGCTCGGGTTCGACGGGGCGTAGAAGCTCCTTGTTTGTCTAGGATTGGTCGAGGAACCGGTGATGTTATTGATGTCGATTGTTACGGAACAGAAGGCAGCCTTGCAGACTGCCCATATGTGTATATTTATTCTTCTTGTGGGCATCAATACGATGCGGGTGCCGTGTGCTATTCGGGAGGTATGTGATCAATCTACATCAGTCAACTAATAGAACTGATTTGTGGGCCTACATTACTATGATAAAATTAAAATATCTTTTTGAGCTCATGCAACAATATCAAAATTTTGATTACAAATTAGGAATTGATTTTTTTTCTAAATTACCTAGTCCTGTTATTATAAAATACACATTAATTAAAGTAATAGCTAGCGAAAGCATTGATAGAATACCTGTGTCCTAGTACATGCAGTTGTTTGCAGAATAGTCGGGTTTGACCTGGCAGAAAAAGCTCCTCGATTGACTTGGTTTTTATCCGAGAACTTTAATATCTTATTGTTTTGGAACTGAGGAAAGCCTGGCGGACAGTCCTAAACGTTAGAAAACCTCTGCATGTGAGAATAACGAAGATGGAAGAGTTATGTGCTATTCAGGGGGTATGTAACAACGTCTACTTATCGATATGCATGAATCAAATTCCAAATGGTTCATTACTGATTCAATATGTTTAAAGTGAATGACAATGCTTTTTAATCGCGAGCGAACTCCGCTTTATTTAAAAGAGTTACGTTTAATTCATCACAGAATAATTGATTAATTCACTCAAACAAAAAAATCGTAATGTTCGAAGTATTCCAATTGTGCAAATCAAAATAACAATGTTGAATGAAGAGTTGAGGTCTTGTATGCTGGATCGTGGTTGACCGTCTGTGGTGATTCGTATTGGGATCTAAGGGAAGCAAGGGTAGTCTGCAGAATGCTCTGCTTCGACGGGGCGTTGGAAGCACCTCGTTTGTATAGGTATGGGCAGGGAACCGGTGATATTATTGATGTCAGTTATTGTGACGGAACAGAAGACAGCCTGGTAGACTGCAATGTTTACACTTCCTCGTGTGGGCATCAATACGATGCGGGTGTCGTGTGCTATTCAGGAGGTATATGCTGAATTTCGCATTGTCAACCAATAGTTCTTGCAGATGTACACGTAGGACTACATTATCAAATACAATAATTTTGTTTATTAAGTAACACATGAAAATTAAGTTAATAGCTTATCTATGTTATCTATTGATCGAGTAATAGCTAGCAAAAGCGTAACGGTTTTGCGTTTGAAATAATTGACATTATCAGTCCTTTCAAAATGAAATAATTTATCAACATTTGGATGTCAAAAATGATATCGTCTCTTCAATCATGGCAATGGCTCGAACAATGTTACATGGAGAGTGAATGTCTTGTACAGTAGATCATTGATGACAGTCTGTGGTAGCAGATTGGCGCTTTGGGATCTAAGGGCTGCAAGGGTTGTTTGCAGAATGCTTGGCTTCGACGGGGCATTGGCAGCGCCTCGTTTGTCTAGGTTTGGGCAGAGAACCGGTGATATTATTGACGTCGATTGTTACGGAATATAAGACAGCTTGGCAGACTGCCCCTATGTGGAGTTCTATTCTTCCTGTGGGCATCAATACGATGTGGGTGCCGTGTGTTATACAGGAGGTACATGATAAGTTCAAAATTTGTCAACCAATAGTACTTGCAGATGTAGGCGTACATTACCATGATTGAAATATAAGAATTTCGTTAGGTTAACATGATTAATACCACATTAGGAACACTTCGATTACAAATAGAAAATAATAATCTATGCTTATATATTGTCACCATTTGTTTCACATTAATCGAAAAAATGCCTGGCAGGATCATAGCAGTTTTTGCGTTAATTGTCTGGACATTGTCTAATCCCTTAAAAAACTATCAAAATTTGGATTTCGAAAATGATATCGTCTTTTGATTCATGGCAATGGCTCGAACGGTGTTGAATGGAGAAAGGAGGTCTTGTATGCTGGATCGTGGATGACTGTCTGTGGTTGGGGGTGGGATCTAAGAGGAGGCAGAGTAGTGTGCAGAATGCTCGGGTTCGACGGGGTGTTGGAAGCGCCTCGTTTGTCTAGGTTTGGGCAGGGAACCGGTTATAGTATTGGTGTCGGCTGTTACGGAACAGAAGACAGCATTGCAGACTGCCCAAATAAGTGGAGGGAACCTAATTGCAAGCATCAGTATGATGCAGGTGCCGTGTGTTATTTGGGAGGTATAAACAATTTTTACACTTTCTAAAATAACCATCATAAGCATTCTAAGATGATTTTAATAATGTCAAATTGTTATGGGCAATCAATGTTCCAGCTGCTAAAGATGACAGGTAAACAAATCCCAATCATGTCCTCTCAATTAAGATTGACATCCTGTCAAGGTTTCCAATAAACGCTGAAGAGTGGAAATAGTGTACGACTGGTCTTTGGGAAAAGTGTGTAGTGAATAGTGGTTCGTTTAGATGGGATCGACTCGATGCGACGGTGGTATGCAGAATTCTCGGTTTCGATGGGGTTTGGGCAGGGATTCGGTGGTAATATTGATGTCTGTTGTTACTGAACAGATAAACACTTGGCAGACTGTCTATTCTGGAACGTTCTTTCACTGTAGGCACCACAAAGATGTGGGCACCGTGTGCTATGAAGGAGTTAAAAACATTTTGTAAATACTTGCAAATATCAGAATGCTCACATGACTATCTACAAATACATGTAGAAGTACAATATTACTTCAGCTATTATACACCGGGGGCATTTCAATTTCAGATAATATCAGTACATACACGTTAAATCATATGCAGAATAAAATATACACCCAGACTATTTATACTTAATTTTCAGGAACAGCTGGTCATAGACAGAGGAATTTCTTTTTATTGATTTGATCATACACATGATTTTTTCTGTTTGAATGTCCACATATGAAAAACACACACCCCATTACACTTTCAGGGAATAGTATTAAGAGAACTGTATAAATCAAATGAAATTCTTCCTATGTGGAAATGGTTTGTTGTTTATAAAAATATCCTCTTCTTCCGGTAACTTCATTTGATTATCGGTATATTGGGATGTTTGAACACTGTCAAACTAAAATGTTCTTTTCGCAAATAACACTTGTTCTTTTTACATATCCTGTGGAATGCCTTTCAATAATATAGCACACCCGAATCCACTTCAAGTTCGTCTGGTCGGTGGATCAAACGATGCTGAAGGCACAGTAGAGGTTCTGCATGATGGATCATGGGGAACTATCTGTCATGAACTCTGGGATCTGAGAGACGCTTGGGTGGTTTGTCGGATGCTGGGGTTCGATGGAGCCCTGGAGGCACCGATATCTGCGAGGTTTGGTCAGGGATCTGGGCGAATTCTTCTAACCTTGGTCGGATGCGATGGAACTGAGGATAACCTAGCAGACTGTGCTCATTCAGAATTTGGAGACTGGAGTTTCTATTGTGGACATGCGAGGGATGCAGGGGCAATGTACACCACAGAATAAATCTAACGAAGCGATCTAGACACAGTCCTCAAATAGCAATTCTCCTTGGTCATGTTGGTGTTGCTATCTATTAGATGCAGCGTTCATTGTCAAAGATAAAATTTGATACCTATTGTTAAATTTATTGATTGTTATTGGTGTAAATGCGTATCACGATGGGAATGATAAACAACTGATATGATGTACTGCTACTTGTTCGTGGTAAATATGTCTGTATTACATACATTAAGACCAACATCAGTTGTCCAAAGTATTGAGTGTACATGTCATAATGTGCACACTTTACATATCACTGAATAGCCTCATCGGGCGCATAACCAAGAAATTATTATTTTTGCTGATTTGAAATGTCAAATTTCTATCGTCAATCCATGCAGTTCTCCCGACAGTTAATGCGTCATAATATATGTTTATACATACAAATTTTCAATTATTCTATTAACATGATTAATAACGGCATTATTTGGGCATAATCAGGTTTTCAACAAATATATTTATTTCGTTGATTGTTCCAAGAACTCTGAAGAAAGAGTCGATATATTTTACAGTGGATCGTGGATGACCGTTTGTGATGATTTCTGGTATCTGAATGCTGTTAGGGTTGTGTGCAGAATGTGAGGGTTCAACAGAGCTTTGAAAACGCCTGGTTCTGCTAGGTTCGGGCAAGGAACCGGTGACATTATTTATGTCGAGTGTTTTGGAACTGAAGAAAGCCTGACGGACTGTCCATACCTCTGGAAAACTTCCTGCGGACACCACAAAGATGCGGGTGCCATGTGCTATTCAGGCGGTATACATTTTTTTTCTAAGGTTGGCCAGCTTTTTCCGCAAAACCGCTCTTTACGACAGTGAATTTCCTACTCATTCAAATCCTTGTTTTCTCCCTTTTTAGAGGATAGCACTATGACTCCCGAAAAACCAATCATATTACAACATGCCAAATATAGGATTTGTGATGTTTGTTTGTTCATCATGATGAATATTGTTAAACTGTAAAATGAATAATTATGCGGCTTAATTCTTGAATCTGCTACAAATTAATTCAAAGTGACAGATTCAATTAATAAAAATGCAAAATTAATGGATATTTCGAGAACTTTCGGTTTTTAAATTTAATCAGGTACTGTAAATTATTCAATCATTTTCCGTTGTAACATTTATATGACTTTCTAATTAAATTTGTTCTAATCCCCAGCACACCCAAACCCATTCCAAGTCCGTCTGGTTGGTGGATCTAATGATGCTGAAGGGAGAGTAGAGGTGCTACATGACGGATCCTGGGGAACTATTTGTGATTACCTCTGGGATCTAAGAGACGCCAGGGTGGTTTGTAGGATGCTTGGGTACGATGGAGCCTTGGAAGCACCAGGATTTGCTAGGTTTGGTCCGGGATCTGGTCGTTCTCTTCTTTATGGCGTCGGGTGTGACGGAACAGAAGACAACCTAGCAGACTGTGCTCATCCAGGGATCGGCGATTACTGTAGTCATGCATGGGACGCAGGTGCAATTTATTGGCTCATAATTGCTGTATTTTTAGCTAATTTTGTCGAAATATTTTGTTATATTTTCAGTACGTAACTAGAGCGTCTGCTACCATCAAACATGATCAAGGAAGAGCAAGGAATCTATTATCGTGTCCTAATGAAATCTGGATGCTTAGCCGAGGCGACAAGATATCAACAAAACTAATTTGGTAACTTTGATGTGAAGTTCCGAAAATGCTACAAACTATCAGGTATTCTGAAAGGTAATTTTTTTCCCTGATCCAACAATATGTTACCAAAATTGTGTCATGCATTGCCGTTCACCATTTCGCATATCTACCAAAGTCGATGGCAAATTTGTCTGAGATAGACATGATAGATTTGAAGAAAATTAAAATGTCCTTTTAACTCCCCAACTGTAAGGCTGGGATTACAATGGCTTTTCAATGTTGACTCAGGTATTGGAGTGACAGAATGTATACATGTATTTTATCGCACCATTCCTTTCACTACACACACACACGGATCATGGCGTCACTAAAATGAAACACACAGCGTGATAAAGCAACTTAAATAATATAAAGTCTTTTTGCCAACCGGGAAGATATGCAATATGTTAAGGTTACTCTATGTGGAAGATGTAACTAACAGTGAAATGGTACAGCATGAAAGAGAGATAAATGCATTTGAATTGCCATTATATTTACTATTAACCTATAATTTCCGTAAAATGAATTTCAATCTAGATGGAACAAATCCATTTTTTCCAATTTCTAATTTATTAGCGAACGCATTGAAATTGTACACTACTCTGAACTTTTGCCAGCCTTATGATCATTAAACTATACTCATTATTAGTTGCTATGTTCTTCACCATTTTGTTGAACGCGGCAATGCAGAAACCACTCTTTATATAGAGACGGTTTTTCATTATAATGCCGTAAAACTATGCCAGCAGCCCAGATGAAAGACATAACTCTAAAATAAACAGAAATGTTTAGTAATTACTAATTATATATACCTCCGTTTGGCATTATAAACAAACTGACGATTTCATACGTATAAAAAATAGGAAAAACGACAACTACCATCATGTTTCTATTAGAAATTTAAGAGACTAAATGAATTAAAATTTGTGCTTAATTTAGCAGAAAGGGTAAACTCTAACAATCGCGAATTTTCCAGCGGAGCCCTATTCAATCAATATAGCTCCATCAATATAAAAATGATAAACGAGATTACCAAAATCCTTTCAGAACTATGGAAATGAAATTTTGAACTCTTAATGCGATTATTAGAAGACACTGAAACTTAGGTACAATAGCTCTTATCAAGTAATCGAGATGCCGTATTGATAATGGGAATGTATAGACCCATAGAAACTGAATTCCGGTTCCCACAGCTACCCTCAAAGGGAAACCAAAACCTGTCAAAGGCTTGTCAAAATTCAGTTTCAAGAGACCATTTTAGACACAGGAAAAGAAAATAAAGTAAAATGAACTATTTACAACCGTTATTTGAGAAGATCACTGTACATTAGTTTAAAACAAATTATTTGACATTTTAAGGTCATGTTTCAATAACAAAAACGACTGAAGGATTGCGCAGGCCTTCTGTCATCCTTTATACGAGGTCCGGCTTTAGGTCATTCAATACAGCAGTTTTGCCATTTTCTCTACATGAATAGTACTATAATTACAATGGCTGTTACTTACGTCTTGTTCATGATTATCTCATGTATATTCGAGGCAGTTGCGTCAGTAATAACTGGTAAGTAGATTGTTACTGTACAGGATTGGCCAAGAAAATGTAGAATATGGCAGAATGTTGTTTTACTAGCTGCCCACCAGTTTTCTCGGAATCATCACTAAACATTTTAGAGGGTCATGCAGTCCAATGGTTAGATCATTTGACTCATAATAGCAAGGTTGTGAGTTCGATTCCCCACTCTGCCATTGTCTCCACTTTGATAAAAATGCCCGAGAGTAATACATGTCGTTTATAAGGTCAGCCATTATGACTGATTAACCTAGACGTAAAATGTTTCCTGGGTAATTGATTATATACCAGCTTGGCGTTTACCAGCAAAACGCTGTTCTGCCGAGTTCCTACGGGGGTAACCATAGCCAAAAGTTAATATTATATAAAATGACAATTGTTTTCTGAGCGGAGAATATTATCAGAGTGAAGAACAAAACGTAATGGAGTCATCCACTGGGAAAAATCAGGCCATATCTAATATACTTCACTGTACGACACTATACATCCGAAGAATATAGAGAAAATGATCACCCACCGATCAAGCTGTCACCGTACTTCTATCAAGATTTGCATCTGATCGGGGAATCTAATAAAGCAGAAGGAAGAGTTGAAATCTTCTATGATGGATCCTGGGAAACTCTCTGTGAAAACTGGTGGGACGAGAACGATGCAAAGGTCGTCTGTGCCATGATGGGATTTCATGTGGTCGTAGACGTGACACGATCAACCAGATTTAGTCGAGGATCTGGTGATATTTTCCGTGTGGATTGCTGGGGTACAGTGGAAAACCTGGACGAATGTCCGTTCGTAGGGATTACCACTTCCTGCGAACATCACATGGACGCAGGTGCCATATGCTACTTGAGAGGTAGGAATACTATGAATAAGAATATCATGGCCATTGTAGAATTAGTCACACCAGTTTTTCTCTAAAAGAGAGGTCAAGGTGGACATCAAACAATATATGTTCTATTTATGTCCATGAAAATCATGTCTAAAGCAGCTGAAAATAATGTTTCAATTAAATCCATTTTCAAAAAAATGTAGTCCTTCCGAATCGACTCGAAGTTCGACTTGTCAAAGGGTTTGATGTTTCTGAAGGAAGAGTGGAGATCTTGTATAATGGATCTTGGGGAACTATATGTGATACATGGTGGGATCTGAGAGAAGCAAGTGTCGTTTGCAAGATGCTAGACTTCGACGGAGCCTTGGACGCACCTGGATCTGCTAGGTTTGGTCAGGGATCTGGAATGGTTATTCTCGATAGGGTCGATTGTGATGGAACAGAAGAAAATCTTGCAGACTGCGGTTATTCGGACGATGCCCGTTACACGTGCAGTCATACAAGCGATGCAGGAGCTGTTTGCTACTCGGGAAGTAAGTTTTCCTCGTCTAGTTATAGACCTATAACTACGTAAATGATGTTTCCAAATGAATATAAAATAACAGAAGAGAGGAAATTAAAGAAAAAGAAAGATTGGCGCAAAGAAAATTAAGGCTACAATGTCAATATTCACCATGTGCACATGATGATACAATGGAGGCATTTCCATCTTCATGACTGGAAAGATCTTTATTCGTTGTCGGTAAAGTATACGTATACGCCAATGTTTTAACAATTTGTTGGCGTAATACATAAAAAGAATATTGACTGAACGTTTGCTGGAGCATGGTGACGTGTCGTCTAATGAAGCTTCTTAAATTTCTTGCAGATCATCCGAAACCGTTACAGGTTCGTCTAATCAGTGGATCTAACGACGCTGAAGGGAGTGTACAGGTCCTGAATGGCGACTCATGGGGTACTGTCTGTGATGACAGCTGGGATCTACGAGATGCCAGAGTGGTTTGTAAGATGCTTGGGTTTGATGGAGCTTTGGAGGCACCGAGATCCGCTAGGTTTGGTCAAGGATCAGGTCCTATTAGCCTTGATGCTGTCGGATGTGACGGTACAGAAGAAAACATTGCAGAATGCATTCACCGAGGGCTTGGAGTACATTACTGTGGACATGATGAAGATGCGGGGGCCATTTGCTACAAAGGAGGTATGGTGTACTGGAACATGCACGTGTTACAATGTATGCTTAAATATTCGTGTTAGTATCTATCAATGATTACACTAGTGAAGTTTACTTGGCTTGAATCAAGAAATCGATTTGCAAATCATCCATATATGCGTTAAATGTGTATTGATTTATACCATGTGTCACGGCCCTATATTTGGGTCCGAAAAGAAAACAGAGAGGTAGACCTATGAACGAATACTCAGTACAACAAAACCCTGACACTTTGAGTAAATTTTATAGTATCATTTAATAAGTTCTCGTTCCAATATCAGTTTACAACAGACTGGGTTATTAATTCCCATCTTCCCTAGAACATTGAGATTTGAGAAAATCAATAGTTATTATACGAAGGTTTGGAAAACATAACCGAACACTCGAGTGCTCAAAACACATTAGAGTTTGAATAATATTTGAATAGAAAGAAAAAACGAATGTAATTTACAGAAATCACAACGTAGCAGCTAGATAATCTTTTTTAAGTGTGGAACCGACTTTGTTTAAACGTACAATGTATATCGTGTTTAATTCGAAATGTATGTATATTGACAACGGATTGCCTTTCCATGTACTGTAAACCTCGATTGCTGACTTCTTTCCGCCTTAGATCATCCCAAACCTTTCGATGTCAGACTTTCTGGTGGATCTAGCAGTGCTGAAGGCAGAGTGGAAGTCTTGTACAATGGATCATGGGGAACTGTATGTGATAATGGATGGGATCTCAGAGATGCAAGGGTCGTCTGTAGAATGCGAGGGTTTGATGGGGCTTTGGACGCACCTACTTCTGCAAGATTTGGTCAGGGTTCTGGGGTCATACTTCTAGATCTCGTTGGTTGTGAAGGAACAGAGGCCAATCTTGCGGACTGTGCACATCTAGGGATAGGTGTTAATTACTGTGGACATGACGAAGATGCTGGTGCCATCTGTTATTCAGGAAGTACGAATTCAGACTTTTTCTATTACATGTATATCCACATTATTATCAGTTTGTCAGAGTGAATTGTTGGCAACCATCCTAGAAATGAAGATGTTTTGACAGTTTGCAGCCATAACGAATCGTTCATTTGTAATACATGTTTAATAGTTCCGTCTCTGGAAACCGTTTTTTTTTTTAAAACCGTATCGTTCATTGCATTGAATAGGTCAGTAAAACTCGTTACGGAACTAACGTCTATGATAGAAGTTTCGTTATACACGGCATCCTTCCCGATATCTTTATGTCTTTAAATATAATTGAAATATTATTCTTGACGAGGAAAAATGAAATTTGTTATATATGTAGTGCCTTATTTTCCAAGAGATACAAAGCGCTTTGAGATGCCATCCGTGGTAAGCATTGGAGATAAAAATATACATACACATTAATAAAGTCCTTCTTTCATACATGATCAGGATATAACAAGATAAAGTAGATCTGCAAGTTTTACTGTGACTATATGAAATAATTTCTATCTTTAATTCTCTTCTAGATCATCCAGACTCTTTAAGAGTACGCCTTATTAACGGATCCAGTAGCTCTGAAGGAAGGGTGGAAGTCAGCTACAACGGTACCTGGGGTACAATCTGTGATGATGGGTGGGACTTGCAGGATGCCAAAGTCGTGTGCCGGATGCTGGACCTTGGCGAGGCTTCGGCTGCACCGGGTTCAGCCCGGTATGGTGAAGGGTCTGATGAAACATTTCTTTCTCTCGTCGGGTGCGAGGGCACGGAGAAGAATCTTGCAGACTGCGGACACCTCGGGTTTGGAGTGCACAGCTGCAAACACAACGAAGACGCTAGTGTTGTGTGTCTCGTAGGAGGTACTATTTTCTCACGTAGTCTTTTGTATCGCAATTATTTAAGTGAACCTCTAATTATTGCAAGAATAGCTTACAATGGCACAATATATGATTATACAATAAGGGTATTCATATAACAACGCATGAAATAGTTTGGGTCACATACAAGAGTCAAAGCTCAGTTCATGGAAGAGGGAAATATAATACACAATTCATCGATTTATCATGGTATTGACAACTATGACTAGTGATACCATTCTTTGGGCGTTTTAGTAGGGTCGCCTTTAAAGCATGACATTATCTAATTTCGTTTTAAAGAGCCCTGTAGATTGACGGTAAAGCAAATTGAGAATGCATGTGAGGATATAAAGAACGACTGTATTTTGTATTGAAAAAAAAGCATATGGGAACTACCAACCTTCATGCACTCTGTGTCGAGCAGGTATTCAGTGAACAAGTTTTTGTCAGTATACAAAACTTAAGAGCAAAAAAAAAATTAAAAAAATGAACTTCCATCACAACAGCCGCACAAACAAAACCGATTCTAAAACGACCTATATATCGTTAATGAAAATAACATCATTAATCTTGATTAGTGGTGATTAGTCTTGATTAATGACAATTACTTTTTGCTACCTCTGGTCGGATAATATGAGCAGACACATTGCTCACTTTTACAGGGGACAGCAAAATTAAATGTTGCAATATTTCTTGAATGATTTGAAATTACTCGACTCGCCGCATGTGGCCGCAACTGTGACACATTATAAACAATTTCTTACAAACTCATCTTTTACAAATTTTTGTAATGAGATATTCTGAGGATTCCACATTTTATTTGTTTTTTTGCAAAATTTCAGGAAAAAATAAAGCTTTGATATACATTTCGTCATATGTGTCATACCTCTGTTTTGTGAAGGAATTCGCAGAGTCTAAAAGAATAAGTTCCTGTTCAGTATAACATCTAAATCTTTTCATACTAAATAAGGATTCAGTGCAAAGGCTAGTTATTGTGGAACAGTGAATTGCGTATTTAGCAATAAATCTATCATATGTTTATACTATTGTAGTGTTATTCCCAAAGAGTGCTTTTGCCGAACATATTTACGTTATCAAAAAACACACCCCGTAAGTAATTTCGTGATTGAAAAATGAAGCGTCAATCTCTCTTTTACATTTGCAATCCGATCCAGTTCGACTTGTCGGTGGAGCTAATGAATATGAGGGAAGAGTTGAGATTTTTCACGAAGGGTCTTGGGGGACTGTATGCGATGATTTATGGGACCTTGACGATGCTACCGTTGTGTGCAAACAATTAGGATTTGGCGGAGCTTCGGCTGCTTTACCCGGTGCAAGATTTGGTCAAGGTTCTGGAAACATATTTCTGGATGGAGTTCGATGCAACGGGACAGAACCCACCCTCAAGGATTGCAAACATAAGGGACTAGGTGTTCACGACTGCGGGCACAAAGAGGATGCCAGTGCGAGATGCATCGTTGACACTAATATAGGTGAAGTAATAAACACACAGAGCTAATAAAACTTCCAACAATGCCTGCGGATCTAGCACGTATAAAAAGTCTCGAATCTAATTACTTTACAGGAAGATTATGCAAAGCACGAAGAAGACCACCACACTTGAGAATGAATACTTCATGATCATGATGATAATAACGAATATTGAAATGAATTATTATGCCTTTTGATCTACTGATATGTCATTATAAGAAGTAATCCTACGTTCACCAGCACCTTCCTATCAGTTAAAGATGAGACAATGAGCCCACATTCAAATCGGAATCAAGGTTTTAATGTCAGAAAATGTACCTTAACAATATGACCATACACCCTCACGTACCCACCAACATATATGAATGTTTTGTTTGAATTTTTACTCTTTTGAATTTTTACTCTTTCGAATTTTCACATGTCAACCGAACAAATCTGATAGATTCACACGCCTGCTAGTTCCCTGGAACTTTTTACTTCAGAATGTTCGTTCCTAAATCATCTATTTTGTCTTGTTTACCTACTAGGTTCAGGCACATATCCCCATTCTGAGGTGTCAGATGTAACGATGTTTAACACGCCTTCCATCTACCATGAGAAGCTATCTGTTTCCGATACTTCAGCTGTAACGGTTGTGCCAGTCACCGAGACCATTTCAAATAACCTGACAATTCCTACTACAACAGATCTACCTAACACGCGAAGTCTAATGGCAGAACTTCCAAAGATATTTCTGCTTGGACTTTGTGCCTTGTTTTTCAGCATCATTCTGGTATTATTCTTCTGGTTCTGTCATCGTAGAATCAGCCGGAGAAGGGAAGAGAGTGATTTAAACGCCGATATTTATACCGATGTCCCTTATACCGGCGCACTCCAGGCCAATTCGCTCAGTTCTGCTTACCAAGACTTGAATGCTCCACCTCGGTTACCACATAGACGGAAAGGTGATATGATTCCTTACAATTTCGATTCAAATAAAGAATATGATGGCTATGATAAAGCAGATCGGAATAGCTCACAATATACCACCGGCAAAGAACTCCATGATTACATGGATATGAATCCTGTTTATGACACACCTCACGATGAAAAAGACTCCGATCCCGATGGATACATCCTTCCGACGGAGAATGCATCGGATGAGAAAGCGGGATCAAAGGGGGATGAAGCAATACCTGGCAGTAGATCAAGTAGATCTGACTACTTTCACATGAACGCTGTTTATGAAACGACATCAGTGGGGAAAGATGAATATGTTGACGGATATACGCTACCGTGTGTGGAGAATTACAAAAATGACTCCAGAGAGAATGACAGGGGACAAGATAATGGGAGTGCTCATTAGCAAACATGGAAATGAGAGAGAGGGAGAGATGGGGGGGGGGTATTTTTATACAGAACTATTAAACACGCAATGAATGAAATACCTAGAAGCAGACGAAGGGATTATTCACTATTAGACTTTTACTTGATTCCAGTTCACTACTTCAATACTCCTCGTATTTGGTAGATACAAATAACATTAAAAAAATGTTATTCCCGTGACATTAATGGTAATGGTCTTCAGTGTGAAACAGAGTGGAAATTACAACATGTATATCAGGATAAGACAAAAATAAAGTTGAAAAATACATTGATATACTTCTAATGATAGATTGATAATGTATCTTTAAGTTTGCTGAAGAAGAAAAAGACACAGGAGCTGTCAAAGCTAAAATGAATGACCCTCGTTAATCAAGACATTATATCCTCATGCCTGCCTAATGTGAGTACATGGAGTATCAGTATCATCTGTTTTAAAGATCTAGACCGTCTGGTGTTCTACTGTTCACTCCTGTTTACTGTAAGAGTTCTCCTAAATCAAACGTTGAATTAAAGGGGAATCCAGCCTTGGCCATAAAATGTTGTGTTGGGAAGGAGAAAAATAAATTAAACAGAATGGTGAAATTTTGAAAGAAATCGGACAAGTAATAAGAAAGTTAGAGCTGCTTTAAAATTGAAATCACTAATACCATGTAGATTTCAAATTGGCAACTGGGTAGGTAAATTATGACAAGGGGCAAGGACAACTTCCCCATAGGCCATGTACTTTATTATCAGGGATTTGTGGTTTTCTCCTAAGTACCACTTCCCCTGGGGCAGTAATCTAAATATAGCCCAGGTAGTATATTGTTTTATGTCCTCATGAAAGAAAAATATAATTTGAAATAAAACTTTAGGGAAAAATTACATTTTAGCCATAATATGTACTAGAGTACATGGAAGAGTGGTCCTTGCCTTACATCACTATGACATCACACATACGGCCAATTTGAAGTCTCCATGGGTATAATGATTACCAATATTTACAACTTTTAAAAATTCATAACTTTTTTTTGCTTGTCCAATATTGTTCAAACTTTCACCTATCAACTTGTCTGATATTTCTTTTCCTGACAAAAATAAGTTTTTATTTGGGTTGGATTCCCCTTTAAACAAAGTTGATTTTCAAGCTCATGAAAGATAATCTATCGGACATGAGTGATTTAACCCTTCCTTAATGCTTTTAGATTATGATCCGTAAAAAAAACACATTGTTGTTCTATGAGATACAAGTCTTGAATTGTGTATTTTCTTTCAATAAAAATGTATTTGTATAAAAGTGTTTTATATTACATGTAAATATTAAAGAAATAAACTACAAAGTTTCTTACATAAATTATGTTCTTCTACAACACTTGTCCATGCAACCTGTAAGACTGCGCGATTATGATCAAGCTTAGAAACGAACATTAGTTCACACTGGAGTGCAATAATGGATAAGAGTAATCGAAATTCTATCATTATTGCAGATTCCCAGAAAAGAATAGAATTGCAAACATGAATAATATGCATTGGAAATACGATTTAAACATAATAAACTATGCAAAGGATTAAACTAAAGATTAAAATTATTTTCACTGATAAAGAAAGACATGATAGTATTGGATCTTAACGCTTGCAAAAGCGATCATGGCACCCAAACATTCAACGACAATGAACCCAATCCAAATGATGTCATGGCCCACACAAACATTTTGTATGAACATTTTGTTAGTAAGTGGGCGAGATCATAGGAAAAATATTACACTTGTATCAGCAAGGCACGTCGTTATTTTAAGGTCTCGATTTTAGGTGCCGAATAACTCATTGATAATAATTATTCAAAATGCTACTTTAAAGAAAATTATGAGCTGTATCAATTTCATCCTAATATTATATTTTTATATCATTATACATAATTTTCATATAGCACTCATATATCGCTAAAAAGTCTACCGTATTTTTTGTCAATTTTGACACATTATTTTGTCAACAGAATTGACAAAAATGTGAAAATACATTAGGCACATCGATGATTCCTAGCACTATAATCAAAGACGTCAGAGGTTTTTGCTACATATTCTTTCCGAAATGGTAATTTCTTGTATTCATTCTTCTTTTGTAAACGGTTTTCCGTCACTCTACGTCAGATTCCCCCGAAATTTCATTATTGATTAAAAATATTGATGACAGCAATGCGAACCTAAAAGATTTTTAAATGATACGTTTTATACGTTTAGTTTAAAATACACAAATTCAATTATGAGACGATTTTTTAGAAATTGATATAATTTATGTCTGATATGAATTACTGCAGGTAGTATTTCCTACGGAAAGATATTATACGTATAGCAACACATAGGAAAAGGAAATGAAATTGTTTACCTGGCCACTTGGCACAGTCGTATTTTTGGCCGAGATATAATAGTATTTCATTACGTTTACCTGTAGGTTACAGATATCAATGATAGCTTCGATGTTATAATTTAAATAAAAAATGATATTTTATTATACCGTCACGCCGAGATTGTTTCTCATTTGAGTACACACGAACTATTACACCCGGAATGGAGTAGATTATAGATATGTTAGATAAGAACTATAAAATTTCAGTAAATGAAGAGAGATGATTTCCTATTAAACAGTTTTTAGAACACAAGTAGACCTACCAGTTGGCAGGCTTATGTTTATGTTGTTTAACGTTTAGAGCGGACCTAGGTTAGAGTACACCAACAGCATGGCAAAATATAATGCACAAAAATTGAAGGGCTATTGTAATATGCTTGTTCATCTCAAATGCTGTTCTTGGGACAATTTTTTTAAATGTATGCCTACTTCGGTCGTTTCTTGATCAATTATACTCAGATAAACGGTGAAAATATTCTAATTGAATAATTCAAGTATGAACTAGCTTTCATTCTAGCTGACAAAATGGTGAAATAATCATAGCAACATCTCTCCAAGAACCAATCTCCCGTTCAATAGCGTTCCAAGTGTGGTATTGGGGTGTGTCTTTCAAAGGTGAAGAAATTATAGTTTTTTTCATTGGGTGTATTGTTATGTTGATGACCCAAACAAATGTTACATTTTGCGTACAACTTTACAATCTAATCTGTATTGAGCTGTCGTTATGTGAGCCGCGGTCAAATGTCATGAATGTATAGTAAAAACATATAACATTTATGACATGAGGCGCTGATTATCTAGTTGCATATTCAATGGCGCATTATTTCCCCAGGTAGCTGCCCCAGCTGCTAAAGGCGCTTAGTGCATTCAAGGATTTCTTACTACCGGGTACCCTTTCACCTCACTTACGTTGAGTGCTGCACGATGTGGGTTAACTCCTTGTTGAAGGGAAACACGCCACGGCTGGGATTCGAACCCACATCCCTCCGATTGAAAAACGAAAGTCGTAACCACTAGACCGCAATACCCCCCAAAATTAAAACATGGTCAATTGAAATTTATACACGATCATTAATATCAACTAAAGGTCTGGGTCCCGTTTCACAAGGACCTGTTATAATGACAATACACCCTTTCTATAAAGAATTCACCATTAGCAGATCACGTTGAATTATTTCAGTAGCTTTTAACAGGCCGCTGGTTGGTTTTATTAACCCCATTATCTAATACCCTCTTGTTTCACTGAAAGTTATGGAAATCGATTTGATCGATGCGCCTCGGAATAGAATATTTCTAGATAGATGGCGCTATATAAATGTCTATTATCATTTTTATTTTTAATGTTGATTTAAGATGAGTCACTCCCCCTTTCGTCCAGCATAAGTCAGAATTGAACTTGTATCAACACTGCCAATATTAATGTCTCGCTTTTTGAAGGAAAGCAATACATCTTTTGATGTAAAAATACGTAAAGAGAAGCGAGTCCCAAACGCTTTTTTGTACTGAAAGAATGCAACAATTTACTGTCTACATCAAGCACAGAGTAACCCATATAAATATCGGAAACAAATCCAATCTGACAGGGTGAGTAGATGACATGGACTAAAATTATCAATATTTTCCAAAATTTCCATTTTGAAGAGGGGTTGATTGACTCTGATAATGCGTGTTTGATCTCGTTTATTTCATTTATCTATAAACTATTTTTACTCTTAATTCATCATCGATCCTCTGTTCCCAAGTACTTTTACGCTTGTAATTTTATACTACTCTGACTAGGCCTTATGTAAAAATTGAATTTTATTATCATTTGATCAATAAACGCTTATCCATCACAAGAAAAATGGAGAACTGGGTTGTTTATAATTCGAATGCTAACCTTTTTGTTACGGAGCCCAGGACATATGCTTTTCAAGCAAGATAAAGTTTCAAATTAGCGTGTATGTGGGTGTATGAGTGTGTGTGTGGGGAGTTGGTAATTATCGAAGCCACTTGGTTGAGATCTTTTGCGCCGAAGTAGTATACAAGGAATTACTCCTTTTAAATAACCGTAAGTTGAAATGTTTAGATGTCTTTAGTTACCATTTTTATATTTTATACTATATCACCAATCAGATATTCTTTTTTTGTTTGAATATTTAACGTAAGACAAGAAATTATGATAATGCCAAGTTCTGCCTCCAAACATCGTTTGGCGCAAATTAATTTGACTGATTCCATTGATTACATAATGAAGAGCGAGTTGTCACTAAAGCACAGTAATTATATTTAATGAGACGTTGCAGTATTATAAAAAAATGAGTTTAAAGGCAAAGTAAAGTTTCTAATTCGGTCATGGAAATATTTCAAACTAATCATGCATGGTTAGTTTAGTATTGTTAAAATGAATTAAATTTCTGCTGTATGGAAATAGGTCACCAATTGTTGAATAAATCATGTATAGAAAGAATCTAAAGATACATAATAATAAAATAAATAGTAATAAATGTAAACAGTTGATCATCAGTGTAATACCACATGGCTCTAAAATAATTACATGTTTTTGTTGTTCAAGAGTGAGTTAGCATTAAAGCGCTGTAATATTTAAAAAAAAAATCGTGAAGATGTTGGGATGAAACGACTGGTGAGTTTAGGTGCAATGCTGCCCAGCAAAAACGATTTATAAAAAAAATCCTTTTCTATCATTTCAATCCACATGAATAATAAAGTCATCCTATATTTATTACTGCGCATAAAGTTTTTTAATGCGTTAAAAAGTGTGATTTCTCTTCAAATACTGAACATGCTGAATTAATTTGTAAATAAAATTGTAATTTGATGTACATTCTTCTCGAAAAGAAAGATGCATGTCGGTACATATCAATTACATAATTACTAATCGACAAGGACATAAATAAAAACTACGTGGACAATAATTTGTAGGTGTTTTCAAGTTCTGACAAATCTATTTGTCTTGAGTCAAAATAATGCTTAAATCAATGCATCGAATAACGCATTTTCAGGCAAGCTAAATTAATTTATACTACAACTTGACAAAGCCCTATGGGTAAAAAAATCCATACAAATGATTGGCTCCGGAGAGTTCATCAGTGGTATAAATTTTACGGTAGATCATGGATGACCGTTTGTGGTGATGACTTGTGGGGTCTCGAAGATGCTAGGATAGTATGCAGAATGCTCGGTTACGACGGGGCCTTGGAGGCTGGAAGATTAACAAGATTTGGTCATGGATCTGGTGGTATTCTTCGTGTCGAGTGTTACGGATCAGAAGAGAGCCTAGCAGACTGTTTCGATAAGTCTGACGCAAAACAAATTATTGCAAACATGAATGGGATGCAGGTGCCATCTGCTACTCAGGAGGTAACACAGTGTGTTAATAAAGCCTGAGCTTTTGTACTCGTATACTTGGTATACATATAGGAATTCGAGAAAGACTCGTACAACACTTCCATATAACACCTCCATGTTCACTATCCCTGAATTCTGGAATTCCTTTTCTTGTAAATATAAGAGAGGGTTTAAGTTTAGGTACATTTGAACTTTTTCTAAAATATCACTTTTTGCTTCTTACTCCCAATTCACCCCTCGATTATTTGACAATTATACTGGTCCCGCTTCCGACTGTAGCCTTTTCCCACTCATTTTCTCCTTTAATATCCTGTTGTAACATATTCTTACTTCGTGGAGCCCCCAACCCATACATCTTTGTTTCGTCATTTTTGGCTGCCGTGACCAAGCATACACTATCATCCCTGAAATTTTCTTTCTGCATACACTTCTTAATCTTCTATATACACTCCTGTAATATTTGCGTTCTGTTTGAGAAATCAGCATTGCACAAGCATCCATTCTTAGCTGGTCTTATTTTTTTTAGTTCTTTATTTCTTTTTAAGCAAATATACAACTATTCAAAATGTTTTATTTATCTTTAATATTTGCTTGTGTTTTTATTACAAATCTTTAAATTTAAGCTAATTTTTGGTTATTTTTATGATTGATTTACATTGATTTATGACATTTATGAATCTCTGATTTGTATATTGAATAATATCCATTCCATATTATACAAATGAAATTAACCAAATAAATCCAAATTCAAGTAGATTCAAGATCTTTTGGGCCAAAGCACTTTGATTGTTTGTATCGTATACCCATTACACTCCACCATAAAAAATAATAGAAACAATAAATACAAAATAAGTTTAAAAAATAAACAAATATTTCTTTTGTTTCTCATTAAATTCACATGAACAAGTAATTAAAGGACTTCGTGTTATGATATTGAAAACAAATGCCCCATTATCGAAAAAGTCAATAATATGATTATCGACCACCTTCCTTGCTCTATTCACAGACCCCTTTGAAATTCGTCTTGTTGATGGATCTACCGATGCTGAAGGGAGAGTAGAGGTTTTGTATGATGGATCGTGGGGAACTATCTGTGATGATTACTGGGATCTGAGAGACGCCAGGGTGGTTTGTACAATGCTGGGGTTTGATGGAGCCTTGGAGGCACCGGGATCTGCGAGGTTTGGTCAGGGATCTGGTCGCATTCTTCTAACCTGGGTCGGATGTGATGGAACAGAAGACAACCTAGCAGACTGTATTCATCGAGGGATTGGAAATTGGAGTTACTGCGGTCATGGCAGGGATGCAGGTGTTGTTTGTTACTCAGGAGGTTGGTTCCCACAAACAACTGAGAACGTAATCTGATATCTCAAAAATAACGTAATAATTTCTATTGCGGCTTTTTATCATAATTATTCAGGTGATTTTATTTTCTCGATGTAAGAATCCTCTGAAATTCTTTTTTTTTCTGTTTTATTGGGTCAACAGACAAAGTATAAACAAACATAACAAATCAAACATCATTAAACTATTTACAGGTTATCAAAATCATTAGAAAAATACACATATATAGATAATAAGAAAAACTAGAAATTTTAACATGTCCAAGGGACACAGATGCCCCCGCTAAACGCGATCAGAAATTCATTCAATATGATTAAATTTAATATCTTGCAGAAAACAATATAATTTAGACCTTTGAATCAACTCGTGTATTTAATGGGCTGCAACCTTTGCCCTTTGACCTGCGGACTACGAATTCGAACTAAATTTTTTTTTAATATATTTTTTAGTTATTGCACGGAAACCAACTCGCATATTCAATGAGCTGTGACCTTTGACCTGCGGACTCCGAATTCGAATTCGAACATAGCCTGTATTTCGGTGTCATCTACCTACACACCAACATTTCTTAAGATCCATTAAATATTTTTTGAGTTATTGCACGGAAACCAACTCGCATATTCAATGAGCTGTGACCTTTGACCTGCGGACTCCGAAGTCGAACATAGCCTGTATTTTGGTGTCATCTACCTACACACCAACATTTCTGAAGATCCATTAAATATTTTTTTGAGTTATTGCACGGAAACCAACTCGCATATTCAATGAGCTGTGACCTTTGACCTGCGGACTCCGAAGTCGAACATAGCCTGTATTTTGGTGCCATCTACCTACACACCAAAATATTATTAAATCGATTGAATATTTTCGAGTTATTGCGCTAAATCCAAATCGTATATTTAATGAGCTGTGACCTTGACCTGCGGACTCCGAATTCGAACATAGCCTGTATTTTGGTGTCATCTACCATCACCCCCCCCCCAAAAAAAATGAAATCCATTACATATTTTTTGAGTTATTAGGCGGATACCAAGTGGGGGAATGGACGGACGGACAGGGGCAACACTTAATGCCCCCTCCGGACTTCGTCTGCGGGGGCATAAGAAGAACAAAAACCGGAAAGTTGTATGCAATGACACATACGTGATATTTTACACAACTTTTATGCCAAGTATTCGTATGCTCATACACAGTAAATAGGATACACACAATGGTACATGTGCAGATGACAAAAAAAAATATAATTCAAACTTCCATTTCTTAAAATGAGCCGCGGGTTTTTGTCTTTTTTGCCACACAATATTCAATATAGTTTTTGCTTAACAAAAGATCTAAATGCTCCCAAGTTGGTATCAACTTTGCTGAATTTACAAATAAAAATGAAGTATTTTAATTAAAAAAAATAGGATATGAACTTATCATCCGGATCACCAAATTAGATTTAGTAAAATTGGAAATAAATTTCTGTATTATAAAATAGTTAACAATTATTGCCACAGGGGTGAAACCTTTCCACAAACACGAAATATATGAACCGAATTTTTCACGGAATTTGTTACAAAAAGGAGAATTTTTCCTTTTAATCTTGAAAAGATAATTATTAATAAGAATGCATTTGTGAAAAACTTTGAAAAAAAAACGAATGATAGTTGAAGTTATTGCAATATATTTTATCACATGAAATATTGTCAGAAATATTCATAACGTGCGTCAAGGCTAGATTTCCCACTCAAGATATTAGAAGCGTGGCTGGGTAATTTGTTAATACCTATCAATTTGAGAATAAACATATGATGACAATCATCACTGTCATGGACATTAGTATTTTGAAGATTAGGAATAAGCCCGTCTTTAGGGATATTCTGGATAAGAAAATTAACATTTTTTTCTGTCAGAACGGGGTATATTAAAATCCAAGATAGTTCTTCAAACAATTTATGGCTTGGGAGGGGAGGATTAAGCAAATCTGATATTGTGTGAACATCTTTATCATACCATGCGCCATAATAAAAGTATTGTTTCCTTTTGGAAAGAATCAATCTGTTAAACCATCACTGACATGCACCTAGCATGCCTAAGTCAGAAAAACTCCAATAACAAATATCAAAAGTGGCTTGTTCTCGATATATACACCCGGGATATATATACCAGGTGCGCAAAGAATCAGCAAGCTGTGTACATGTACATCCCAGATATCTTAACACTCATTCAGGGCATATGCTTTGAATCTCGATGGAAAGAGTGAATAGGAGTGAATTCGGCGATTTTTAAATGCACAAATGTATACACGTACTGTATACCTTGAGAAGGATTTTATTTTGTTTCAACAATGCGAAGTTTCGGGTCGAATGAAAATACAAAATCATAGAGACAATGCACTAGTGTTTATACTTCAACTATCTTATTATATTCCCATTACATCCCCCCCCCAAAAAAAAGAGAAAAAAATGATAGCACAAATATAAATAAAGGAATAGATGAATAAATACACTAAGTGGTATATAAACAATGAATTAATCAAATATCCCTTTGTTTATCAATTACTTAGAGCACCCAAATCCATTTCAAGTCCGAATGGTAGGTGGATCAAACGAAGCTGAAGGGAGAGTAGAGGTACTGCATGACGGATCCTGGGGAACTATCTGTGATGACTCGTGGGATCTGAGAGACGCTAGGGTGGTCTGTAGGATGCTGGGGTTTGGTGGAGCCTTGGAAGCCCCGGGGTCTGCACGGTTTGGTGAGGGATCTGGGACAATTCTCCTCGACGAACTCGGCTGTATTGGTTCAGAAAACAATCTTGCAGAATGTCCACACCGTGGGACTGAAGTGCATAACTGTGGACACGCCGAAGATGCAGGCGCTATTTGTTACACAGGAGGTAGTTGAGAAACTAAATGTTTAATAATAACCGCTTTGTTGGCGAAATTTCAAAATACACTTATTGATTAAGCTGTTAAAAAACAGGTTCTCTCAAATGTTAACTGCCGATCGTTCAACAGCTACTTTGCCTACTCTCAATTTGGTTTCATTCCATATGGTCTCAACTGCTATTTAGGCCATGTATTATTTCGTCTAATTTCACTATTTAGACATGTAAATTGTGTATTAAGTATTTGGCCAAGCACCATCCAGTCCATCTTGTTAAATAAATCTTCATGAAGCAAATTTTTTGTTTGACAAAGTAGACGAAATGGAAATTATACTTTTTTCTTCATTTTCAATTTCAATTTTTGCCGTGTATGTGAACACTACCATGGAAAAATGACTGGCGTAAGAGAATAGGGAACTTTCACAATTGCAACTGGGAGGGAGTCTGCAATGTGGTAAAAATCTATTGAGAAAGCAAGTCAAATCAGAACAGCCGAGAGATTTTTTGCAAAAGTTGTTGTACCGGACAGCAGATTCTGACCGGACGATTAATTGTTTTGATTCACCAATTGTCGACAGAGGCTGCTTGTCGTGAAGGGCTTTTTATAATAGATTCTCTGCGTTCCAGAAAGAGAAAAATCCCTATTATCAAAGTCTTTATACCAAATTTTGAATGGTTCTTTTTTTAATCAATTCTATTCTAAGTTACCATAGTTGGCTTCCTTGGCGATCCCAGTGAATAGCTGCAGTAAACATGCTAAGGCAATGGTGTGCGCTTTTAATGTTAATGTACAATTGCTACGATCATATACTCAAAGCTTCAACAATCGGGCTTTATTGCTTATTTATCGATTTCTTACATCCCTGATACTAATTTCTTCTTCAGATAAACAGCATCAATGTATGCCTATATAATAAAAAAGCGTTTTTATAAACTATGCATTTACACCAAGTGAATTGCGTCGTTAAACTAATTCAAACGATATCCCTTCCGAGTCTACTGCCTTGTTTTCTTTTCTTTCTTCTTCCTTTTTTTTTGGGGGGGGGTGCTTTCTTTCCTAACATTGTGTCTTTTCTTTTCAATAACTGGTTCGTTGCTTTCTTGCATTTTTTTTTGCATTTTTGACTATTGATTGCGAAGCTAGCTGCATCAGCGGACCCCTAATAAAGCGTCTGCGCCGTTGCATCACTAGACCGTTAGACTTGGCGGTGGAGGCAGTCAGTCTTGCGCTAAGCCCGAGTGATTGTGTGGTTTTCAGTCGGACGCAAAATAGTAAATATACATATATATATATATTCTACTCTGACGTCACGAACTATTTTGATCTCCGATGAATCTCATTTTTATGGTGATATCATGATTAGTCACGTGAAGGGCTCTCGACCAATCAAATAGCAACATATTTTCAGTAAGGCATACAATATATTATTTATAATATTTTTAGTCATTGGTGTTTTTGTCATTACGTTGTGACTTAAAGAAATTGCTTTTTTTTATTTACTTAAGAGCGCCCGAATCCATTACAAGTTCGCCTTACTGGTGGGTCTACCAATATTGAAGGCAGAGTAGAAGTCATGCATGATGGATCCTGGGGTACTATATGTGATAGTTATTGGGATCTCAGAGACGCCAGGGTGGTTTGTAGGATGCTGGGGTTCGATGGAGCCTTGGAAGCACTGAGATCTGCTCGGTTCGGTCAGGGATCTGGCCGTTCTCTTCTTTATGGCGTCGGGTGTGACGGAACAGAAGACAACCTAGCAGACTGTGTTCACGCAGGGTTCGGTCGTTACTCATGTAGCCATTCGAGGGATGCAGGAGCTATTTGTTACTCAGGAAGTACGTTCTAACCCACACAAACACACCCACACACTCACTCACCCAATCCCCATCCATCCATTGAAGCAGTAATAACGTAGCGTTCTTTAAGCTTATAAGGCGAACCATTGTGTGTAAACCATTGTTCTACCCTAACTCTTTTTTGTGAACTGAACGTTTGAGCGCCACCGCTTAAAGATTTATCACCCTAAATATTGTTCCAATAAAAAAGAAGAAAAAAAAATCAAGGGGCTGTAACCCATCTAAAGGAAAATACAGATTTTAGATATCCATGGAGATTAAGTGAAGTATCCAAAGTTTGCCTTCTGGAGAAAAACTTAAAGGATACGATTTACAAAACAAAACAAAAACAAGATACGTACATTAAAATGCGAGGGTTTTTTTTCTACGGTTATTGTTTATATGACATTACATTCATAGACATACTTTACACTTTAACTCTGCTTATGTATGTTAGATTGGTGGAAGCCAACAGCAAGCTTAGCCTTACAAAGTCAAACAAAGGATAAAATGAAGAATGGTGTTTGGTGGTTACCAGGTCCAAGGAACCACATCCATGTATCTTTTGAATGCTGTTGTTTTAAGTGAAAATTATGTGGTTTAATATCATCACATAAACTTAATAAACCTGCATGGTCTGTTTTTTCTCTTAATACTGTGATTATTTTTCACGCTTTTTCGCTTAGAAAATCCAGACCCGTTAGAGGTCCGCCTTGCCGGTGGATCAAACGAAGCTGAAGGCAGAGTAGAGGTCATGCATAACGGATCCTGGGGTACTATCTGTGATGTCTGGTGGGATCTGAGAGACGCCAGGGTGGTTTGTCGGATGATGGGGTTTGATGGAGTCTTGGGAGCACCGCGATCTGCAAGGTTTGGTCAAGGATCTGGTCGCGTTCTGCTGAAGTATGTCAACTGTGAAGGAACTGAAGACAATCTAGCAGACTGTGCTCATGCAGGGATTGGTTGTTATTCATGTCAACATGCAAGGGATGCAGGAGCCATTTGTTATTCTGAAGGTAGTGGGTAGACTTTGTTTACTTCTAATTAATTATCTTTTTATTTCCATTAAAACAATTTGTTTGTAACAGACACAAAAAGATCTTTGAACTGAAATGGTACTAATATATCATATTATAGTATGAATGTGGCTCTAGAAATGGTATTGATTATTTCATTGATAAGTGAGTAATACAAACATATTTCAACTCATTCTAGATTTGGACTGTTATCTTTATTTACCTCCATATAAACGAGAACTTGTTTGATTGTTCTTAATATGTATATTTTATCTTAGTAAGTTCACTTTCCAATCCATATGCCTTTGAACACTGTCAGGTGTTTACGTCAATGTCTACTTCAACGCTTTATATTTTGATATCCATTTTTTCATTCCTTCTATTCCTTCATCTTATATCATTTTCATCTACCTTGCCATTAAAAAAACTGTTTTGACGACTATTTACGCCCAATTTAAGTCACGAGTTAAGCCAAACCATTTAATTCATGATTTACCTGTAGTCAATTTATTGATGATTAATGTAAGGCTATCAGTTTCAAATTAAATTTCCCCTAAAAATTGTATGTGGTAAGTATGATGTGTCAGCTCGACAGATACATTGTACGCCTGATATAAATTATCTTTTGTTATTTTTCTCTATGATTTGAAAAATGGCAAAAAGAAGCTGCTGAAATCTGCTTTGAAACTGCTTTGATTTGAAAAATGTTAGTTTAAAAATAGTATTTTATATACTTGTAATATCCTACTTTTTCTTCATGTTTCGCCAAACATCTATAAATGCTTTTTTCTTCTTCTTCCAGTTCTTTCTAGTACTTCTAATTTCGAGACGAATCCGTGGACTTTGGTCCTAAGTACAGAACCAGAAGGGCTCACAACCGATATGGGCAACACTTCCCTGAACAGAAATCCTAACAAACTTGAAAATTTCAATCCCAATGAGCCTATAAATCTACCATCAAATAATGTCCATGGCAAACTTTTCCTTTTGCTCGTAATTTGCATTCCAGTCTCGAGTTTCATGGTTTTAGCAGCCTTTGTATTTGGCCTATGTCGAAGGCAGATGAAACGAGCGAAACAGAGTTCTGAAACTAGTACATACATGGATTTAATGCATTCCAATACTGTTGCCCGTCAGGACTTAACTTATCAAGATCTGAGTTCTCCACCGAAATTACCGGAACGCTGGTCAGCCGTTATTTCTCATCATAACAAACCGCAAATAGCCTCAGCAGAATATGAAAGTCCAACCGACGTCAGTCATGAATACACGGACCTAAACACCATTTTCGAGAAAAAATCAGTTTCTCAGGATGAATTTAATGATGATTATCTTTCAACAATTGCTAAAGATTCAGAGCCAAGGGTGTATATGGAGATAGGAACGAAAACAGTTGAAGCATGTTATGAAAATCGAATAAGGGCACAAAGAATAACAGAGAATAGTACACAGGATACTGCTCATAAATATATGGACATGAGGCCAATCGGACGAAGGATCTCAGAAATCCAAGACACAGGGTTAGACAGTTACCTTCGACCAACCCCTGCAAGCATGTCCAAGTCATGTTTGCACTTTCCAGAAGGAACACCTACCTCTGATGTGGCAGAAAATGGCAACATAACTGTTCAGGATAAAGCTCACAAGTACATGGATATGAATATTGTGTATCAGAAGCCTGCATATGGCTCAGGCTCAGATGTTGATGGCTACCTTCTTTCCGGTATCACGCCAGCAAACACTGACCAAGATATTGACGGATATCTTTTTCCAAGCTTTACATCCACCAAACGCAAAGTGATTCCGAATCAACGAAGCAATATGAACGGGTCAAGTCAACAGCAGAAGTAAATTAAATGTTAAAGGAACATCGCAATCCAGCGGACAAAATGGGAATCATGATTACATGGACATGGAATATGCTCGCCAAGATCCAAAAATTGTTCTAGCCCATGAGGGCTTGACGAGTCATTTCATTTTTTCCCACTTAAAAAAAATAGCGGTCTAATTGTATTTGAATATTGATGTGTTGTACATTGCAGTTATACAATTTATGTAGTACTTGGTTTAGTTTGTTTCATATATATTTAAAAATGAGGAAATGAATCAAATCTATGAAACCAAATATTAATCATATAGATTGATGGTTTTCCTTATTTGAATGTGGCATCTATACCATGTATGATAATGTGTTCCTGTAAATAGTTGTATCTACCCCTAATCCTACGGGTACCCATTCACTTCATCTAGGTCGAGTGCAGCACAATTGGGGTAAATTTCTTGCTGAACGAAAACAAGCTATGGCTGGGATTCGAATCCACGAAAGTCTTAACCACTAGACCACAGCGCGTCGCGACGCCCCCCCCCCAAGTAGTCACAAAACTTGAACTGGTTCTTGTTATAATTTTTTTGGCTCGGCGCATTCGCTTACGAAATGGAAAATTGTGATGATCTACGACAGCAATCAGTCTTGCACTGAGCAACATGATGTTGATTACCATAAACATTGCCATTTCTGTATAGCGTGGCGTATGGTTATCCTAACATTATACAGATGTAGGCCTCATTTATATTTTGGGGCGCCCATATTACATTTTATCAGGACATTCAGACTGCTTGCCGGTAGACAAATTTGCAAGAATATATCATATTCGGCAGAAATGAGATTATCATAATTAAGTAATTTGATATTTATACCAGACTTCTAGTTAGTGGAGAATCCAGAGGGGAACATCTGGTACGTGCCACCCCCCCTTGAAACCTAAAAATAAAAGTGGAAGGAAAGGGAGGGGGGAGAACAAGAGAAAAAAGAGGAGAAGGAAATGGGGGAAGGAAAGAAAGGGTAAGAAGTAGGGGATAAAAAAAGTAGGGGAAAGTGAAAGATACAAAAAAAATCAAGATGGAAAAATGAAGAACATGAATGAATCCCAAGTATCAGTTGTTATGTCAAAATATTGTGAATCTAAGAGCCTCAAAGTCCTTACCGCCTTTTCTATCAAATCAAATAAACCCCTCAAAAAAAGTTCCGCAACTCAAGTTTGAGTGCTAATAAATTTCTTAGTGTGCCATCATCATATGTAAAAGTGGTATCATTGGAAAGTATGATTATTCCTCTTTACGATCATGTGTCATTTGTAATGCTAGTGTTATCATGAAATACACAGACATGATAAATATGCAGCAATGTAAAAAATGAAATGTTGCAAAATTCGTTGCCATGTCATGTTTGAGTTCTGCAACTGAAACTGCAAGTTTGAGTGCTGATAAATTTCTTAATGTGCCATCATCATGTGTAAAAGTGGTATCTTTAGAAAGCATGATTATTCTTCTTTACAATCATGTGTCATTTGTAATGCTAGTGTTATCATGAAATACACAGACATGATAATACGCAGCAATGTTAGACATGAAATGTTGCAAAATGCGTCGTTTGCAATAGCGAATTTACAATTGTTTCGAAGATGGACCGAGTGCATTCACTGTCACCTGCATGGTGGAAATTCTATAGAAATGGAGACTCTTGTTGGAAATCAATGCATTTTGCAACATTTCACTTCTGACTTTTCTCGATGTTCAGGGTGATTGCATATTCCATGATTACATAATCACATCAAATGGCATGTCATTGTCATGATTGTAAAGAAGAATATTTCAGCTTTCTAATGATACCAGTTTCATTTTTTATACTTCATTAACCAAAAAGATATCATCCCCCAAAGCAGAGTTGCAAAACTTTTTTTGAGGGGTTTAGATTTTGAAATGAAGTGGAGATATATATGCGAACCCGAATCTGGAGGCACAGACCCATGGTTTCACAATTAATCAAAAACTGATAATGAAACAAAATCATTCAAATCATGACAAGAAATTATTTTCATGCAATCAAGTCTACTGCATTTGACTTTTGTAAAGTGGCTTTAAAGGCATTCCTATTGACTAAGTGGTAGCCGTCGAAACTGGAAGAGCTAACAACTGGAGTCTGCATTTTGTTTTGTAGTCATTTCGGCTTCATCGAGATTTCTCTTGACTTCGCCTACAATGCCAGAATGGGATCTGCAAACACGGACTGATATGTGTTTAATGCGGGGTTTAATGCAAATAAGGGTGATGTTTTATTGTTGTTGTTATTCTAGTAATAAGTAAGAATAATAAAAGCAATATTATGCTCATGCATAAATCATATAAAAATTGGTTCAAATGATATCCTAATTAATCTATATCAGTAAAATCGATCATTAAGTGCACATAATACTGAATTCGGTCATCTTTTTTTATGGGTACAGCGAACGAAAATTCAGGGATACATACTGCGTAGGTAGGTACACATATACTATAAATAGATAAACATTTCTGGTTTTAATTCCATTTGTTCACTTCCATTTCCAACGAATATAATAATGTCGTTTTGGGTCGTCCATCTGGATAAATAAGAGAATAATAAATGTATTGCACGAATGCATGCACTACTACACTCGACCTACAGATTAAACAAGGTAGCAATAAACGGAAATCATCAGTCCATGAACATGAGACTAGTACGAAATAATGTAGTTTAGTAGCCTTTTATTAAAATACGAGTAGTATCAATGTAGTCACTAATAGAGGTACACACAGTAAAACTACGCAAATATCAACAACAGAAACAAAACCTACTATTGTTTTTATGGCGTATTTAAAGCAAGGTAGAGTCCAGAATATTCCGTCAAATCCTTCCATCAGCAAAATTAATGTCTTTTATCAAGAATCACCTACCCCACATCCATTGACAATACACGAAGCAAACATAGAGTTCTTAGTTTTGAAGAAACAGATTTTTAATTTTTATTCATTAGGAAGGTGCCTATAACTAAATTATCGAAGTCTTAGTCAACACAACCTATTCTCTTATTGGTTGATCTTAAGTAATTTGAACAAAGTCCACATGCAAATTTGATCTTGATCGGTCATTGGCCATTTAGCGATTGGTTCCTAACCTATTTGTAACGGAGCCCTGGACATTTGACTTTCAAGCAAGGTAGAGTTTCGATAGAGTTTCAAAGTGGCGTGCATGTGTGTGTGAGGATTAGGGTGTGATGGTGTGTGCGTGTTGGAGTTGGTAATTTTCGAAGCCACTTGGTTGAGTAGTATACTTGGACACTCTTTTCAAATAACCGTAAGTTGAGTTGTTTAGATGTCTTTAATTACCGATATCATATTAGTGTACCATCAATCTATCAAACATTCTTGTTTGAATATTTAAAGTTCGACAAGAAACGCCAAGTTCTGCCTCCAAACATCATTTGGAGCAAATTAATGACTACATATTGATTACATGATAAAGAGCGAGTTTTCACCAAAATAGACTAATTACATTAATAATGGAACGTTGCAGTATTGTAATTTTTTTTTAAAGTTTAAAGGCAAAGTAGAGTATCTATTTCGGTGATGGAAATATTTAAAACTAACCATATATGCTTAGTTTAGTACTGTTCAACTGAATTCAATTTCAATGGAAACATGGTTCATTGATGTATGGAAATTGCTGAATAAAATATGTATAGATAGAATCTAAAGATACATAACTTTTCAAGTCCAAAACAACTCGGTAATAAATGCAAATAAATAGCTGATCGCCAATTTAATACCACATGTCTCTAAAAAAGTTATATATTACGCGTGATTTGTTGAGGTTCAAGAATGAGTTATTATCATAAAGTGCTGTAATATTTATATATATATATAAATAAATATATATATATATATATATATATATATATATATATATATACATATATATATATATATATATATATATATATATATATATATATATATATATATATACATATATATATATATATATATATATATATATATATATATATATATATATATATATATATATATATATATATATATATATATATATACAAAGTTTCGCAAAGATGTTGGGAAGAAACGACGGTAAGTTTAGGGGTAATGACCAGTAACAACGGTTTCCTATCTTTTTTGTATTATTATTATTCCACATGGATCATGTGGATAATAAAGTAACTCTAGGTTACTGTTGCGTATAAAGTTGTGATTTTAATGCGTTAAAAATGTGATTTTTCTTCAAATAACGAACATGCTGAATTAAATTGTATATAAAATTGTCATATCTTAATATACATTCTTCTCGAAAATAAAGATGCATGTCGGTACATTTCAAATACATATCGAGTAACAACTAATCAAAAAGGAAATAAATAAAAAATACGTGGACAATAATGTGTAGGTGGTTTTTCAAGTTATGACAAATCTATTTGTCTTGATTAACAAAAATGATTCAATTAATACATCGAATGATGCATTTTGAGGCAAGCTAAATTAGTTTATTAAAACTTGAAAAAGCCCTATGGGTAAAAAAAAATCGGTGAAAATGATTGTCTACGCAGTTTTCATCAGTGGAATAAATATTACAGTAGATCATGGATGACCATTTGTGGTGTTGCCTGGTGGCGTCTCAGTGATGCTAGGAGAGATAGGGGCCTTGGAAGAATAACAAGGTTTGGTCATGTATCTGGCTTTTTTCTTTTTGTCGAATGTTACGGATCAGAAGAGAGTCAACAGACTGTTACGATGTATCTGACGCAACAACTTATTGTAAACATGAATGGGATGTAGGTGTCATCTGCTACTCAGGATGTAGCCTATAATCCAGGCGGAGACTACAGTTAATTGTCTTTGGTGTTATGCTGAACGCAAGCGATACGTCTGATCTGGCAAAAAGTACGCATTGTGGCTACGTCTGATCTGGCAAAGACTACGCATTATGTCTGCGTTAGCAGTCACAATACGTAGTCTTCGCCAGATCAGACGTATCGCTTACGTTCAGCATAACTTCAAAGACAATAACTGCTGCCTCCCTCTAGATAATAGGCTACTCAAGAGGTAAAACAGTGTGTAAATAATGTCTGAGCTTTTGTACTCGTACACAATGCTTAGTTCCGGTCATGTTCGCTCATTTGGTTTACGTAGCAGACGATGCTAGCCTGCTAGTTTATACTATACGTACGCAGAGCCTACTGTAAATCAAAATCAATTCCGGACTCGATACTACTAAATATTTTCCTTTTCACTCTGCAGCCATATTATAAATATCATTACTCAAAGTTCAAGAACATTGTTACTTTCAACATGAAATGCGTTAGTTAATTTTGTTCGGACTGTATATTAATTGTTTCAAATGAAAAGGGTCTAGGAACGGAAACTGTTATACGTTAGTCATGAAACGTTGTACACAGAAATATGCCATGTTCTGCCTGTTCGATATCAAATTTCTGGAGAAAAATGAGATGTAACTATTATACCAGTCATAAAGTATTATACATCAACATACAGGTAACCTATTTAGCATTGAGATGACAATCAATCTCGACCTTTTTTACCCTTAGGGATATTACAGTGGGAAAACAAAGGTGCCAGTGTCTCGAAGATATGTGTTGTTTCGGATAGGTTTCCATAGCAAGAGTTGTGAACATGGACAATTTCAAATAAACAGCGAAACGTAAATAGTAAATTAATTGTAATAATATTTAAACTAAATTAATGCTAAATGATAGTAGTTGCAGTAAAACACCAATTTCGTGAGAAAGTCTGTAAAACCAAGGATAAGTATGACTATATCATCGTGGATCTAGATCTTGTACAGTTACATAAACTGAACTTTGTGAAATCATAAATTCTAACCTGAAATACGATCACACTGACGATCGCTAACACAGATAGGCACACGTCGGACAGTGTATTATTATTGCTGGAATAAAGACCCGACGGAGGTGACAGAATAGGCACTTATTTTGCTTATTTCTCAGCAATTACACAATTTCTTCCAGAGTCCTTTGGCACATATTTTTCATTCATACAAACAGACACTTGGGTGGTCATTATATTAGATTCTGTAAAAAATTATTTTGAGATCGTTACAAGAACTGGAATTTATCTTTAATGGAAATTAATATTTTTTTCATAATCCTATCAATTTGGTGTGTGATTGTTAATAATTATAAAGATATACCCGGACTATTGCGATATTACTCGTGAAAACGAATGCTCCCTGTATTGAAGCTGTGTGTGGACTTCGCAGATCCATTTAAAGTTCGTCTTATTGGTGGATCCAACGAGGATGAAGGCAGGGTAGAGGTTCATTACAATGGATCCTGGGGAACTATCTGTGATGCTTACTGGGATCTGAGCGACGCCAGGGTGGTTTGTACAATGCTGGGGTTTGATGGAGCCTTGGAAGCACCGAGATCCGCTAGGTTTGGTCAAGGATCTGGTCGAGTTCTTCTAACTTGGGTCGAATGCGATGGAACTGAGGACAACCTAGCTGACTGTATTCATCGAGGTATTGGAGATTGGAATTACTGCGGTCATCACAGGGATGCTGGTGCCGTCTGTTACTCAGGAGGTGTGTTCCCACAAAAATTTTAATTTCTCTTGGTGAATTTATTTTTTTAAAATCTACGAGTTCCCTTAAGAGAGAGTGAAAAGGGTGATACTTAAGGGAATTAAACTTATTTTTCAGACTAAATTCATTTGAACTATTCAATTTTTACCTTTATTCATTTCATTGTTTGGCGTTTATATTTCGATATTTTAGCAACTCCAGTGAATAGGAGTGAAGGCAGTTTATGACTATGATGAACATAGCTATAGACATAAAGATACCCATGACCTGTAGATGTCAAAGCTAAATTTCTCACTTGTTTAAGTCTTTAGCTATTTTGCCCTTATAGAGTTTAGTTTTTAAAATTTTTTTTAGATTAAATTTTTTGAGCACTGGTAATATGAATTGTGTGATCGATAATATTCTCATAGGAAATCAGAAATGTGGGCTTATCATTAATTCAACCAGTATCATTCATATTTCCGTGCAGCAAATCCACACCCATTACAAGTTCACCTTGCCGGTGGGTCTACCGATGTTAAAGGCAGAGTAGAAGTCATGCATTATGGATCCTGGGGTACTGTTTGTGATATCAACTGGGATCTCAGAGATGCCAGGGTGGTTTGTAGGATGCTGGGGTACGATGGAGCCTTGGAGGCACCGAGAACCGCTAGGTTTGGTCAAGGATCTGGTCGAGTCCTTCTAACTGTGGTCGGATGCGATGGCACAGAGGACAACCTAGCTGACTGTGCTCACGCAGGGATTGGAGATTGGAGTTATTGCGGTCATGGCAGGGATGCAGGTGCCGTCTGTTACTCAGGAGGTGTGTTCCCACGAAAAACTCTAAGAACAAATTTGAGATCTAACAAAAAATACTTTGAAATATTTATATTCTGTTCGTTCTATTTTAAATTTCTCTTTGTGACTTTATTCTTTAAAGTGTACGAGTCGTCTTAAGAGAGAATGAAAAGGGTGGATACTTAAGGGAATTAAAGTTTTTTTAGACAAAATTTATTCAACACCCAAATTTCTCATTAAAAGGGCTCTGATTTTGTTTCAGATTGCAGCTGTTTTGCCCTTATAAATTTTAGTTTAATGTTTATATTAAAAAAAAAATGTTCCGGTGTTTATTTCGAACGATTCAAGTTGGTTTTCATTCATTTTATATTTGAGGCGTTCATAGTAGGCCACTCACAAATCTGGTAATGAGAATGAAGACTAGACTATCTTTGAGTAAAACTTCATGCATAAAGATACACAAATGTATATCGAAGCCCACATTCTGTCCTCAAGAAGGCACTAGATCCATTTTGATTCATTTCAGGCCAAATAAATAGGAAAAATCTCTAAGCTTAATGCCTTTAGCACATATCCATGAAATATGTTATATCCATGCACTTCATTATCCCACCGGCGAAAAGAAAAGACAAGAAAAATAAATAAAAATAGTCGATGAGTGAAGTAATAACTACATACAAAACATATTAAAATAATTTGCGTTTTGTCCTTAAAGAACTATCCGTTATTTGAAAATGGCCATGACATAATTAGGATTCTCGAACGCCTTTCCTTCCATATACTCAGATCCCTTTCAAGTTCGTCTTATTGGTGGATATAACGATAATGAAGGCAGAGTAGAGGTTTATTACAATGGATCCTGGGGTACTATCTGTGATGATGACTGGGATCTGAGAGATGCAAGGGTGGTTTGTACAATGCTGGGGTATGATGGAGCCTTGGAAGCACCGAGATCCGCTAGGTTTGGTCAAGGATCTGGTCGAGTCCTTCTAACTTGGGTCGGATGCGATGGAACAGAAGACAACCTAGCTGACTGCTATCATCGAGGGGTCGGAGATTGGAGTTACTGCGGTCATGAAAAGGATGCAGGTGCCGTCTGTTACTCAGGAGGTGTGTTCCCACGAACATTTTAATTTCTCTTGGTGATTTTATTTTTTAAAATCTACGAGTTCCCTTAAGAGAGAGTGAAAAGGGTGATACTTAAGGGAATTAAACTTATTTTTCAGACTAAATTCATTTCAACTATTCAATTTTGGCCTTTATTCATTTCATTGTTTGGCGTTTATATTTCGCAACTCCAGTGAATAGGAGTGAAGGCAGTTTTTGACTATGATGAACATAGCTATAGACATAAAGATATCCATGACCTGTAGATGTCAAAGCTAAATTTCTCACTTCTTTAAGTTTTGAGCTATTTTGCCCTTATAGAGTTTAGTTTTTAAAAAGATTTTTTTAGATTATATCTTTTGAGCACCGGTAATATGAATTGTGTGATCGATAATATTCTCATAGGAAATCGGAAAATGTGGGCTTATCATTAATTCAACCAGTATCATTCATATTTCCGTGCAGCAAATCCACACCCATTACAAGTTCACCTTGCCGGTGGGTCTACCGAGGTTCTATTCTATTCGTTATATTTTAAATTTCTCTTTGTGACTTTATTCTTTAAAATGTCCGAGTCGTCTTAAGAGAGAATGAAAAGGTGGGATACGTAAGGGAATTAAAGTTCTTTTTTAGACAAAGTTTATTCAACGCCCAATTTCTCAGGGCTCTAATTTTGTTTAGGATTGCAGCTATTTTGCCCTCATAAATTTTAGTTTAAAATCTTTTGAGTAATAAAAATTGTGTGATAATATTCTCATAGGAGATTAGAAAATGTGGGCTTATCATTAATTCAACCAGTATCATTCATATTTCCTTGCAGCAAATCCACACCCATTACAAGTTCGCCTTGCCGGTGGGTCTACCGATGTTGAAGGCAGAGTAGAAGTCATGCATGATGGATCAAGGGGTACTGTTTGTGATATCAACTGGGATGTCAGAGACGCAAGAGTGGTTTGTAGGATGATGGGGTTTGATGGAGCCTTGGAGGCACCGAGATACGCAAGGTTTGGTCAAGGATCTGGTCGCGTTCTGTTAATGTATGTCAACTGTGAAGGAACTGAAGACAATCTAGCAGACTGTGCTCATGCAGGGATAGATCGTTACCCATGTAGCCATTCAAGAGATGCAGGAGCCATTTGTTACTCTGAAGGTAGTGGTAGACTTTGTTTACTTCTAATTAATTACCTCTCCATTAAAACAATTTGTTTGTAACAGACACCAAAAGTTCTTTGAACTGAAATGGTACTAATATATCATATCATGTTATTATCATTACTAATTGAATGTGGCTCTAGAAATGGTATTGATTAATTCGTTAATAAGTGAGTAATACAAACATATTTCAACTCTTTCTAGATTAGGACTGTTTTCTTTATTTACCTCCATAAAAACGAGAACTTGTTTGATTGTTCTTTATATGGATATTTTATCTTAGTAAGTTCACTTTCCCCATATGCCTTTTAACACTGTCAGGTGTTTACGTCAATGTCTACTTCAACGCTTTATATTTTGAAAAACATTTTTTCATTCCTTCTATTCCTTCATCTTATATCATTTTCATCTACCTTACCAGTAAAAAAACTGTTTTGACGACTATTTACGCCCAATTTAAGTCACGAGCTAAGCCAATCCATTTAATTCACGATTTACCTGTAGTCAATTTATTGATGATTAATGTAAGGCTACCAGTTTCAAATTAAATTTCCCCTAAAAATTGTAAGTATGTGGTAAGTATGATGTGTCAGCTCCACAGATACATTGTACGCCTGATATAAATTATCTTTTGTTATTTTTCTCTATGATTTGAAAAATGGCAAAAAGAAGCTGCTGAAAACTGCTTTGAAACTGCTTTGATTTGAAAAATGTTAGTTTAAAAATAGTATTTTATATACTTGTAATATACTACCCTTTCTTCATGTTTCGCCAAACATCTATAAATGCTTTTTTCCTTCTTCTTCCAGTTCTTACTAGTACTTCTAATTTCGAGACGAATCCGTGGACTTTGGTCCTAAGTACAGAACCAGAAGGGCTCACAACCGATATGGGCAACAATTCCCTGAACAGAAATCCTAACAAACTTGAAAATTTCAATCTCGATGAGCCTATAAATGTACCATCAAATAATGTCCATGGCGAACTTTTCCTGTGGCTCGTTATTTGCATTCCAGTCTCGAGTTTCATGGTTTTAGCAGCCTTTGTATTTGGCCTATGTCGAAGGCGGATGAAACGAGCGAAACAGAGTTCTGATACTAGTACATACATGGATTTGATGCATTCCAATACTGTTGCCCGTCAGGACTTAACTTATCAAGATCTGAGTTCTCCACCGAAATTACCGGAACGCTGGTCAGCCGTTATTTCTCAACGTAACAAACCGCAAATAGCCTCAGCAGAATATGAAAGTCCGACCGACGTCAGTCATGAATACACGGACCTAAAAACCATTTTCGAGAAAAAAATAGTTTCTCAGGATGAATTTAATGATGATTATCTTTCAACAATTGCTAAAGACTCAGAGCCAAGGGTGTATATGGAAATAGGAACGAAATCAGATGAAACATATTATGAAAATCGAATAAGGGTACAAAGAAAAACAGAGAATATTAGACAGGATGCTGTTCATAAATACATGGACATGAGGCCAATCGAACAAAGGATGCCAAGAACTCAAGACACAGTGTCTGACGGTTATCATGTACCAACCCCTGCAAGCATGCCCAAGTCATGTTTGCACTTATCAGAAGGAACACCTACCTCTGATGTGGCAGAAAATGGCAACATAACTGTTCAGGATAAAGCTCACAAGTACATGGACATGAATATTGTGTATCAAAAGCCTGCATATGGTTCAGACTTAGATCTTGATGGCTACCTTCTTCCTGATATCACGTCAGCAAACACTGACCAAGATGTTGACAGATATCTTCCAGGCTTTACATCCACCAAACGCAAAGTGATTTCGAATCACCCAAGCAATATCAACAGGTCCAGCCAACAGCAGAAGTGAATTAAGTGTTACAAGAACATCGCAATGTAGCGGACAAAATGGGAATCATGATTACATGGACATGGAATATGCTCGCCAAGAACCCAAAGTGTTCTAGCCCATAAGGCATTGACAAGTCATCTCTGACAACTGACTTCTAAATAGGAAATGAACTTTCTTCAGATTACGCTCCTGACTAACAGGGTTATAACTTTAGAGCAAATACCAACAAGAAACTAAATCCCACAAAAATGTCATTAAAAATCGTGACTAACGACATTACTATTTCTAATGCACTTTCAAATGTTCTTATACAGTAACGTAGATTTACCTCTGTTTTTTCACTTCTTATTTACTTTATATGTTTAAATGTGTCATTAATAACCTCCCAACATAATTAGTAGTATATATTGCATTTTCACATGCCATTATGCATTTACCCATGATATATATATATCGAATCCTCTCGGTCGAAACGAACTTTATTTTCTCTAAAATCTTGAAAAAAGAAAGTGATATCAAAATTTAATTTTTAATGAGGACATACATTATGAATCCATATCACATAGACTTGTTAATTTCAGTGTGACAATGAAGGAAAACCTTGAAACAATGACAAAGGGATGTACATATTCAACGATGACTTAACACTATCACAGACATGTTCGCACTTCGAGAATATGTAATGCACTATTCTACAAAACACAAATGATACACGTTGAAGTGGTTTCAAACAAATTGTGCAACACAAATCAACCATCTGTACACTTCCCTAAAATAAGTTAATAGATTAATACACAAATTCTTTGTGTTGAGGAAAAGTGGTAAAAAACATAATTACTACTCGCTAAAGGAGACAAATTGTTGGAAATTATGTCTTGGCTTCGTAAAAGTTTGCTACACATGATGATATTCCAACCCTAACACATAATAACGATGAATTCAAAACAATAATGATAATGAATTTGTATTTACATTTACCTTACACGTGCTGTTTTCTAAGCGCAATTTATGACTGTCTTTCTTTCTGTTATAGCAAAGGAGTTTGCTGGTATTTCGCAAACAATCGTTTACATTTTCATTTTTCCACTTTTAGAAAATAAATAGCGGTCAAATTGTATTTAAATACTGATATGTTGTACATTGCAGTTATACAATTTATGTTCTACTTGGTTAAGTTTCTTTATATATAAATAGATATATATAAATGTATAAATGTGGAAATTAAACAAATCTATGAAATCAAGTAAAGTAATAAGTAAATAGTTGTACCTACCCATAATCCTATCGGGTACCCATTCACCTCACCTGGGTCGAGTGCAGAACTGGGGTAAATTTCTTGCTAAACGAAAACACGCCATGGCTGGGATTCGAACCCACGAAAGTCGTAACCACTAGACCCCGGCGCGTCGCGACGCCCCCCCCAAAAAAAAAGTAGTAACCAAACTTGAACTGGTTCTTTTTATATTTTTTTCTGGCTCGGCGCATTCGCTTGCGAAATGGAAAATATTGATGATTTCTGACAGCATGAGTCTTGCACTGAGCAACATAATGTTGATTACCATAAAAATTACCATTTCTGTATAGCGTGGCGTATGGTTATCCCATCATTATAAAGATGTAGGCCTCCTTTATATTTTTGGGCGCCCATATTACATATTTCTCAGGACACTCAGTATTCTTGCCGGTAGACCAATTTGCAAGATTATATCATATTCGGCAAAAAAAGCGATCGAAAATTTGTTTTAGCTTTGAAATATCTTGTGATTATCATAATTAAGTATTTTTATATTCCTACCAGACTTCTAGTTAGTGGAGGATCCAGAGGGGAACTGTACACAAACATCTAGGCTTTGCTCTAGACGTGTTATAATTGGTTAAACTGTCAAATTTGAACATGCGCTTACAGACAAGGCGGACCCTTGGGCCGCAGCTGCGACACCCCCCCACCTAATTTTAATTTAAGTCACAAATCCCCAAACATGCAGTACAATACGTTTCCGTTACTAAAAACATGGGAATCATGAACAGATAAAGATACTTTTGGTAACTGATTGCCTTTGGATTGTGAGGATATCAAAATAAAACAAAATAAAGAGGATTATGCGCACTAAAACAAAAACTGATGACACTGAATCAAAAATATTCAAATCATGAGAAGAAAACACTTTCATACAATCAAATAAGTTTACTGCATTTGGCTTCTGTAAAGTGGCTTTGAGGCATTTCTATTGACCTAAGTGGTTGCTGTCGATACTGGAAGAGCTGACGACTCCGTGTGGAATCTGCATTTTGCTTTGTCGTCATTTCATCTTCATCGACGTTTCTCTAATTCACTTTGCCTACCCTGCCTGAATGGGATCAACAAATTAAAAGTGCTTGTGTTTACTGCGAATAATGGTAAGAAATACGCATTTATCTTACGTTATTGTTGTTGTATCATTCGTAGTTCTATATCAAGAAGTAAGAATAATAAAAAACGAAGAATTATTCACAAAAAATACAATGCAAACCCTATTTGCTTATGCATAAATCATGTAACAATTTGTGCAAATGATATTCAAATTCATCTTTATCCATACAATCGTTACTTCAGTGCACATAATAATGAATTTGATCACACCCTTTTTTCTTTCATGAGTACACCTAATGAAAATTCAGATATGCATTCTTCATAGGCACGTACCCATATACAAGAAAGAAGATAAATAATATTTGATTTAATTCCGTTTTGTTCATTTCCGATTCCAATGAATATAGTAATGCTGCTAAGGGCCGTACATATTGATATATAAGGGAACAAAATGAGCATATTGTACAACGAGTGCATGTACTACTACAGTAAACATACTGTTTAAATAATTAAGATAGCAATATACGAAAATCGTCAGTCCATGAACATGAGACTATCACGAAATAATTTAGTCTATTAATCTTTTATTGAAATACGAGTCGTATCAATGTAGCCACTAACATTGATAGAGGTACACACAGTAAAAATACACATATTTCAACAACAGAAACAAAACCTACCATCGTTTTAAGGCGTATTTTAAAGCAAAGTACAGTCTTGAATATTCCGCCACATCGTTTCATCATGAAATTTAATGTCTATTATCAGGAATCAACTACTTCACATCCATTGACAATACGAAGGATTTATTTTTGAAGAAGCTGATTGTAAGTTTGATTCATGAGGAAAGTGTCTGATTAATAAAGTAGCCTATGTATCTAAAATTTCGACGTCTTGGCCAACGCAACCTAAACTCTTAATGGTTGCTCGTAACTGTTTTGAACAAAGTCTACATGCAACAATGACTTTGATTGGTCATTGGAATTTAGCGATCGAATGCTAAGCTTTTTGTTACGGAGCCCAGGACATATGATTTTCAAGCAAGATAGAGTTTCAAATTAGCGTGTATGTGGGTGTGTGAGTGTGTGTGTAGGGGAGTTGGTAATTGTCGAAGCCACTTGGTTGAGATCTTTTGCGCCGAAGTAGTATACACGGAATTACTCATTTTAAATAACCGTAAGTTGAGATGTTTAGATGTCTTTAGTTACCATTTTTATCTTTTATACTATACCACCAATCTATCAGATATTCTTTTTTGTTTGAATATTTAAAGGAAGACAAGAAATTATGATAATGCCAAGTTCTGCCTCCAAACATCGTTTGGCGCAAATAAATTTGACTGATTACATTGATTACATAATTAAGACCGAGTTGTCATAAAACACAGTAATTATATTTAATGAGACGTTGCATTATTATAAAAAAAATGAGTTTAAAACCAAGTATGGAAATATTTTGAACTAATCATGCATGGTTAGTTTAGTATTGTTAAAATGAATTCAATTTCTGCTGTATGGAAATAGGTCACCAATTGTTGAATAAATCATGTATAGAAAGAATCTAAAGATACATAATAATAAAATAAATAGTAATAAATGTAAACTGTTGATCATTAATGTAATACCACATGGCTCTAACGTAATTACATGTTTTAGTTGTTCAAGAGTTAGTTATCATTAAAGCGCTGTAATATTAAAAAAAAATCGTGAAGATGTTGGGATGAAACGACTGGTGAGTTCAGGTGCAATGCTGCCCAGTAAAAAAGATAAAAAAAAATCTTTTTGTATCATTTTCAATCCACGTGAATAATAAAGTCATCCTATATTTATTACTGCGCATAAAGTTTTTTAATGCGTTAAAGAGTGTGATTTCTCTTCAAATACTGAACATGCTGAATAATTTGTAAATAAAATTGTCATTTGATATACATTCTTCTCGAAAAGAAAGATGCATGTCGGTACATATCAATTGCATATCAAGTATCAACTAATCGACAAGGACATTAATGAAAACTACGTGGACAATAATTTGTAGGTGTTTTCAAGTTCTGACAAGTCGCTTTGTCATGTTTGTCTTGGGTCAAAATAATGCTTAAATCAATGCATCGAATAACGCATTTTCAGGTAAGCTAAATTAATTCATACTACAACTTGACAAAGCCGTATGGGTAAAAAATCCATACAAATGATTGGCTCCGGAGAGTTCATCAGTGGTATAAATTTTACGGTAGACCATGGATGACCGTTTGTGGTGATGGCTGGTGGGGTCTCGAAGATGCTAGGATAGTATGCAGAATGCTCGGTTACGACGGGGCCTTGGAGGCGAGAAGATTAGCAAGGTTTGGTCATGGATCTGGTGGTATTCTTTTTGTCGACTGTTACGGATCAGAAGAAAGCCTAGCAGACTGTTACCATGTATCTGACGCAACCACTCATTGCAAACATAAATGATGCAGGATGCAGGTGTCATCTGCTACTCAGGAGGTAAAACAGTGTGTAAATAATGCCTGAGCTTTAGTACTTGTATACTAGGTATACATAGGAATTCGAGAAAGAATCGTACAACACTTCCATACAACACCTCCATGTTCACTATCCCTGATTTCTGGAATTCCTTTTCTTGTAAATATAAGAGAGGGTTTAAGTTGAGGTACATTTGAACTATTTTTAAAATATCACCTCTGCTTCTTACTCCCAATTCACCCCTCGATTATTTGACAATTATACAGGTCCCGCTTCCGACTGTAGCCTTTTCCCACTCGTTTTCTCCTTTAATATCCTGTTGCAACATATTCTTACTACGTGGAGCCCCCAACGCATACATCTTTGTTTCGTCATTTGTGGCTGCCGTGACCAAGCATACACTATCATTCCTGAAATTTTCTTTCTGCATGCACTTATTTTCTATATACGTTCCTGTAATATTTGCGTTCTGTAAGACAAATCAGCATTGCACAAGCATCCATTCTTAGCCGGTCTTTTTTTAGTTCTTTACTTCTTTTTAAGCATATATACAACTATTCAAAATGTTTGATTTATCTTTGATATTTGCTTGTGTTTTTATTACCAATCTTTAAGTTTAAGCTAATTTTTGGTTATTTTTATAATTGATTTGCATTGATTTATGAATCTCTGATTTGTATATTGAATAATATCCATTCTATATTATGCAAATGAAACAAACAATAAATCCAAATTCAAGTAGATTCAAGATCTTTTGGGCCAAAGCACTTTGATTCTTTGTATCGTATACCCTTACACCCCACCATAAAATATAATAGAAACAATAAATATAAATAAGTTAAAAAAATAATCAAATATTTATTTTGTTTCTCATCAAATTCAGATGAACAAGTAATTACAGGACTTCGTGTTATGATATTGAAAACAAATGCCCCATTATCGAAAAAGTCAATAATATGATTATCGACCACCTTCCTTGCTCTATTCCCAGACCCCTTTGAAATTCGTCTTGTTGATGGATCTACCGATGCTGAAGGGAGAGTAGAGTTCTTGTATGATGGATCCTGGGGTACTATCTGTGATGACTGGTGGGATCTGAGAGACGCTTGGGTGGTTTGTAGGATGCTGGGGTTTGATGGAGCCTTGGAGGCACCGGGATCTGGTAGGTTCGGTCACGGTACTGGACGAATTTTTCTTGATTGGGTTGAATGTGATGGAACAGAAGACAACCTAGCAGACTGTAATCATCGAGGGATTGGAAGTTGGAGTTACTGCGGTCATGACAGGGATGCAGGTGTTGTTTGTTACTCAGGAGGTTGGTACCCACAAAACAACTGAGAACGTAATCTAATCCAAAATAACGTAATAATTTCTATTGCGGCTTTTTATCACTATTATTCAGGGGATTTTATTTTCTCAATGTAAGAATCCTCTGAACTTTTCTTTCTGTTTTTTTGGGTCAACAGACAAATTATAAAAAAACATAACAAATAAAAAAATCATTAAACTATTTACAGGTAATCATAAAATCATTAGAAAAAATACAAACATATAAATAATCAGAAAAACTAGAAATTCTAACTTGTCCAAGGGACACAGATGCCCCCGCTTCACGCGATCAGAAATTCATTCAATATGATTAAATTTAATATCGTGCAGAAAACAATATAATTTAGACCTTTGAACCAACTCGTGTATTTAATGGACTGTAACCTTTGAACTGCGGACTCCGAATTTAAACATAGCCTGTATTTTGGTGTCATCTACCTACACACAAAAATTCATGAAATATTTTTTGAGTTATTGCACGGAAACCAACTCGCATATTCAATGAGCTGTGGCCTTTGACCTGCGCACTCCGAAGTCGAACATAGCCTGTATATTGGTGTCATCTACCTACACACCACAATTTTCTAAAATCCACTAGATAGTTTTTGAGTAATTGGGCGGAAACTAAGTTGGGGAACGGATGGACAGGGGCAACACTTAATGCCCCATATGACACATACGTGGTATTTTACACAACTTTGATGCCAAGAATTCGTAAGCTCATGCACATTAAACAGGATACATACAATGATACAATGATGACAAAAAACATCATTCAGACTTCCATTTCGTAAAATGAACCGTGGGTTTGTGTCTTTTTTGGTCACACAATATTCAGTATATTTTTTGCTTCTTAAAGGGGAAGTTCACCCTGAAGAAAACTTTCTTGTAAAAATAGCAGAAAAATAGTAAAAAAATATTGGTGAAGGTTTGAGGAAAATCCGTTAAAGAGTAAGAAAGTTATTAGAGTTCAAAATTTTGGGTTTGTGACGTCATAAACGAGCAGCTGCCCTATGTGTTATGTAATATAAAATGTATGAATTTCAAATTTGGTATGGTTCCTGATGATTTAATTTTCTTTTCATGATCGGGTGTGAAACGATTTGTCTATTGATAAACAAAAGTTACAGTGAAAACCACATTCATATTTCTGAGAAAATGACATGTTCTTTGATTTTTTACCATTCGCTATGTAGGAATGCTGCTCGCATATGACGTCACAAATCAAATAATTGGAATTCTAATAACTTTTTAATTATTTGATGAATTTTTCTCAACCTTCGGCAATATTTTTTATTATTTTTTCTGCTATTTTTACAATAAACTTTTTGTCAGGGTGAACTTCCCCTTTAACAAAAGATCTAAATGCTCCCAAGTTGGTATCAACTTTGCTGAATTTACAAATAAAAATGAAGTATTTTAATAATAAAAAAATGACGATATGAACTTATCATCCGCATCACCATATTAGATTAAGTAGTATTGGAAATAAATTTCTGTATTATAAAATAGTTAACAATTCTTGCCACAGGAGTAAAACCTTTCCACAAACACGAAAAATATGAACCGAATTTTTCTTATTAATCTTGAAAAGATAATTATTAAAAGCAATGCATTTGTGAAAAACTTTGAAATAAAAAAAACAATGATATTTGAAGTTATTGCAATATATTTTATCACATGAAATATTGTCAGAAATATTCATAACGTGCGTAAAGGCTGAAGATATTAGAAGCGTAGCTGGGTAATTTTAATACCTATCAATTTGAGAATTAACATCTGATGAACATCATCATTGTCATGGACATCGGTATTTTGAAGAAAGGAAATAAGTCAGTCTTTAGGGATATTCTGGATTAGAAAATTAACATTTTTTTCTGTCAGAACGGGGTATATTAAAATCCGAGATAGTTCCTTAAACAATTTATGGCCGGAGAGGGGAGGATTAAGCAAATCTGGTATTGTGTAAACATCTTTATCATACAATGCACCATCATTAAAGTATCGTTTTCATTTGGAAAGAATCGATCTGATACATCATAATGACTGACATGCATGTAACATGCCTAAGTCAGAAAAAGTACAATGAAAAAGGAAAAAAAAGTGACTTGTTCTCGTTATATATACCCGAGATATATTCCAGGGCCCGTATTCCATAAACGAGATTAACTTTGTGTACATCCAAGATATCTAGAAACTCATTTAGGGGCATATGCTTTCCAACGAATATTTGAATCTCGATGAAAATAATGAATAAGAGTGAACTAGGCGATCTGTAAATGTACATA